>NC_134829.1:15350711-15724579 GCF_004210375.1 Tachypleus tridentatus
AGTTTCTTTGTTATTATCGTGCTACACTCACACAGTTTCTTTGTTATTATCGTGCTACACTCACACAGTTTCTTTGTTATTATCGTGCTACACTCACACAGTTTCATTGTTATTATCGTGCTACACTCACACAGTTTCTTTGTTATTATCGTGCTACACTCACACAGTTTCTTTGTTATTATCGTGCTACACTCACACAGTTTCATTGTTATTATCGTGCTACACTCACACAGTTTCTTTGTTATTATCGTGCTACACTCACACAGTTTCTTTGTTATTATCGTGCTACACTCACACAGTTTCTTTGTTATTATCGTGCTACACTCACACAGTTTCTTTGTTATTATCGTGCTACACTCACACAGTTTCTTTGTTATTATCGTGCTACACTCACACAGTTTCTTTGTTATTATCGTGCTACACTCACACAGTTTCTTTGTTATTATCGTGCTACACTCACACAGTTTCATTGTTATTATCGTGCTACACTCACACAGTTTCTTTGTTATTATCGTGCTACACTCACACAGTTTCTTTGTTATTATCGTGCTACACTCACACAGTTTCTTTGTTATTATCGTGCTACACTCACACAGTTTCATTGTTATTATCGTGCTACACTCACACAGTTTCTTTGTTATTATCGTGCTACACTCACACAGTTTCTTTGTTATTATCGTGCTACACTCACACAGTTTCATTGTTATTATCGTGCTACACTCACACAGTTTCTTTGTTATTATCGTGCTACACTCACACAGTTTCTTTGTTATTATCGTGCTACACTCACACAGTTTCTTTGTTATTATCGTGCTACACTCACACAGTTTCTTTTGTTATTATCGTGCTACACTCACACAGTTTCTTTTGTTATTATCGTGCTACACTCACACAGTTTCTTTGTTATTATCGTGCTACACTCACACAGTTTCTTTGTTATTATCGTGCTACACTCACACAGTTTCTTTTTTGTTATTATCGTGCTACACTCACACAGTTTCAGTTTTTGTTATTATCGTGCTACACTCACACAGTTTCTTTGTTATTATCGTGCTACACTCACACAGTTTCTTTGTTATTATCGTGCTACACTCACACAGTTTCTTTGTTATTATCGTGCTACACTCACACAGTTTCTTTGTTATTATCGTGCTACACTCACACAGTTTCATTGTTATTATCGTGCTACACTCACACAGTTTCTTTGTTATTATCGTGCTACACTCACACAGTTTCTTTGTTATTATCGTGCTACACTCACACAGTTTCATTGTTATTATCGTGCTACACTCACACAGTTTCATTGTTATTATCGTGCTACACTCACACAGTTTCTTTGTTATTATCGTGCTACACTCACACAGTTTCTTTGTTATTATCGTGCTACACTCACACAGTTTCTTTGTTATTATCGTGCTACACTCACACACACAGTTTCTTTGTTATTATCGTGCTACACTCACACAGTTTATTTGTTATTATCGTGCTACGTGCTACACTCACACAGTTTCTTTGTTATTATCGTGCTACACTCACACAGTTTCTTTGTTATTATCGTGCTACACTCACACAGTTTCATTGTTATTATCGTGCTACACTCACACAGTTTCTTTGTTATTATCGTGCTACACTCACACAGTTTCTTTGTTATTATCGTGCTACACTCACACAGTTTCTTTGTTATTATCGTGCTACACTCACACAGTTTCTTTGTTATTATCGTGCTACACTCACACAGTTTCTTTGTTATTATCGTGCTACACTCACACAGTTTCTTTGTTATTATCGTGCTACACTCACACAGTTTCTTTGTTATTATCGTGCTACACTCACACATTTTCTTTGTTATTATCGTGCTACACTCACTCACACAGTTTCAGTTTCTTTGTTATTATCGTGCTACACTCACACAGTTTCTTTGTTATTATCGTGCTACACTCACACAGTTTCTTTGTTATTATCGTGCTACACTCACACAGTTTCTTTGTTATTATCGTGCTACACTCACACAGTTTCTTTGTTATTATCGTGCTACACTCACACAGTTTCTTTGTTATTATCGTGCTACACTCACACAGTTTCTTTGTTATTATCGTGCTACACTCACACAGTTTCTTTGTTATTATCGTGCTACACTCACACAGTTTCATTGTTATTATCGTGCTACACTCACACAGTTTCTTTGTTATTATCGTGCTACACTCACACAGTTTCAGTTTTTGTTATTATCGTGCTACACTCACACAGTTTCTTTGTTATTATCGTGCTACACTCACACAGTTTCTTTGTTATTATCGTGCTACACTCACACAGTTTCTTTGTTATTATCGTGCTACACTCACACAGTTTCTTTGTTATTATCGTGCTACACTCACACAGTTTCTTTGTTATTATCGTGCTACACTCACACAGTTTCTTTGTTATTATCGTGCTACACTCACACAGTTTCTTTGTTATTATCGTGCTACACTCACACAGTTTCTTTGTTATTATCGTGCTACACTCACACAGTTTCATTGTTATTATCGTGCTACACTCACACAGTTTCTTTGTTATTATCGTGCTACACTCACACAGTTTCTTTGTTATTATCGTGCTACACTCACACAGTTTCATTGTTATTATCGTGCTACACTCACACAGTTTCTTTGTTATTATCGTGCTACACTCACACAGTTTCTTTGTTATTATCGTGCTACACTCACACAGTTTCTTTGTTATTATCGTGCTACACTCACACAGTTTCTTTGTTATTATCGTGCTACACTCACACAGTTTCTTTGTTATTATCGTGCTACACTCACACAGTTTCTTTGTTATTATCGTGCTACACTCACACAGTTTCTTTGTTATTATCGTGCTACACTCACACAGTTTCATTGTTATTATCGTGCTACACTCACACAGTTTCTTTGTTATTATCGTGCTACAGTTTCTTTGTTATTATCTGCACACAGTTTCTTTGTTATTATCGTGCTACACTCACACAGTTTCTTTGTTATTATCGTGCTACACTCACACAGTTTCTTTGTTATTATCGTGCTACACTCACACAGTTTCATTGTTATTATCGTGCTACACTCACACAGTTTCATTGTTATTATCGTGCTACACTCACACAGTTTCTTTGTTATTATCGTGCTACACTCACACAGTTTCTTTGTTATTATCGTGCTACACTCACACAGTTTCATTGTTATTATCGTGCTACACTCACACAGTTTCTTTGTTATTATCGTGCTACACTCACACAGTTTCTTTGTTATTATCGTGCTACACTCACACAGTTTCTTTGTTATTATCGTGCTACACTCACACAGTTTCTTTGTTATTATCGTGCTACACTCACACAGTTTCTTTGTTATTATCGTGCTACACTCACACAGTTTCTTTGTTATTATCGTGCTACACTCACACAGTTTCATTGTTATTATCGTGCTACACTCACACAGTTTCTTTGTTATTATCGTGCTACACTCACACAGTTTCTTTGTTATTATCGTGCTACACTCACACAGTTTCTTTGTTATTATCGTGCTACACTCACACAGTTTCTTTGTTATTATCGTGCTACACTCACACAGTTTCTTTGTTATTATCGTGCTACACTCACACAGTTTCTTTGTTATTATCGTGCTACACTCACACAGTTTCTTTGTTATTATCGTGCTACACTCACACAGTTTCATTGTTATTATCGTGCTACACTCACACAGTTTCTTTGTTATTATCGTGCTACACTCACACAGTTTCTTTGTTATTATCGTGCTACACTCACACAGTTTCATTGTTATTATCGTGCTACACTCACACAGTTTCTTTGTTATTATCGTGCTACACTCACACAGTTTCTTTGTTATTATCGTGCTACACTCACACAGTTTCTTTGTTATTATCGTGCTACACTCACACAGTTTCTTTGTTATTATCGTGCTACACTCACACAGTTTCTTTGTTATTATCGTGCTACACTCACACAGTTTCTTTGTTATTATCGTGCTACACTCACACAGTTTCATTGTTATTATCGTGCTACACTCACACAGTTTCTTTGTTATTATCGTGCTACACTCACACAGTTTCATTGTTATTATCGTGCTACACTCACACAGTTTCTTTGTTATTATCGTGCTACACTCACACAGTTTCTTTGTTATTATCGTGCTACACTCACACAGTTTCATTGTTATTATCGTGCTACACTCACACAGTTTCTTTGTTATTATCGTGCTACACTCACACAGTTTCTTTGTTATTATCGTGCTACACTCACACAGTTTCTTTGTTATTATCGTGCTACACTCACACAGTTTCTTTGTTATTATCGTGCTACACTCACACAGTTTCTTTGTTATTATCGTGCTACTCACACAGTTTCTTTGTTATTATCGTGCTACACTCACACAGTTTCTTTGTTATTATCGTGCTACACTCACACAGTTTCTTTGTTATTATCGTGCTACACTCACACAGTTTCTTTGTTATTATCGTGCTACACTCACACAGTTTCTTTGTTATTATCGTGCTACACTCACACAGTTTCTTTGTTATTATCGTGCTACACTCACACAGTTTCTTTGTTATTATCGTGCTACACTCACACAGTTTCTTTGTTATTATCGTGCTACACTCACACAGTTTCTTTGTTATTATCGTGCTACACTCACACAGTTTCTTTGTTATTATCGTGCTACACTCACACAGTTTCTTTGTTATTATCGTGCTACACTCACACAGTTTCTTTGTTATTATCGTGCTACACTCACACAGTTTCTTTGTTATTATCGTGCTACACTCACACAGTTTCTTTGTTATTATCGTGCTACACTCACACAGTTTCTTTGTTATTATCGTGCTACACTCACACAGTTTCTTTGTTATTATCGTGCTACACTCACACAGTTTCTTTGTTATTATCGTGCTACACTCACACAGTTTCTTTGTTATTATCGTGCTACACTCACACAGTTTCTTTGTTATTATCGTGCTACACTCACACAGTTTCTTTGTTATTATCGTTACTCACACAGTATCTTTGTGCTACACTCACACAGTTTCTTTGTTATTATCGTGCTACACTCACACAGTTTCTTTGTTATTATCGTGCTACACTCACACAGTTTCTTTGTTATTATCGTGCTACACTCACACAGTTTCTTTGTTATTATCGTGCTACACTCACACAGTTTCATTGTTATTATCGTGCTACACTCACACAGTTTCTTTGTTATTATCGTGCTACACTCACACAGTTTCTTTGTTATTATCGTGCTACACTCACACAGTTTCTTTGTTATTATCGTGCTACACTCACACAGTTTCTTTGTTATTATCGTGCTACACTCACACAGTTTCTTTGTTATTATCGTGCTACACTCACACAGTTTCTTTGTTATTATCGTGCTACACTCACACAGTTTCTTTGTTATTATCGTGCTACACTCACACAGTTTCTTTGTTATTATCGTGCTACACTCACACAGTTTCTTTGTTATTATCGTGCTACACTCACACAGTTTCTTTGTTATTATCGTGCTACACTCACACAGTTTCTTTGTTATTATCGTGCTACACTCACACAGTTTCTTTGTTATTATCGTGCTACACTCACACAGTTTCTTTGTTATTATCGTGCTACACTCACACAGTTTCTTTGTTATTATCGTGCTACACTCACACAGTTTCTTTGTTATTATCGTGCTACACTCACACAGTTTCTTTGTTATTATCGTGCTACACTCACACAGTTTCTTTGTTATTATCGTGCTACACTCACACAGTTTCTTTGTTATTATCGTGCTACACTCACACAGTTTCTTTGTTATTATCGTGCTACACTCACACAGTTTCTTTGTTATTATCGTGCTACACTCACACAGTTTCTTTGTTATTATCGTGCTACACTCACACAGTTTCTTTGTTATTATCGTGCTACACTCACACAGTTTCTTTGTTATTATCGTGCTACACTCACACAGTTTCTTTGTTATTATCGTGCTACACTCACACAGTTTCTTTGTTATTATCGTGCTACACTCACACAGTTTCATTGTTATTATCGTGCTACACTCACACAGTTTCTTTGTTATTATCGTGCTACACTCACACAGTTTCTTTGTTATTATCGTGCTACACTCACACAGTTTCTTTGTTATTATCGTGCTACACTCACACAGTTTCATTGTTATTATCGTGCTACACTCACACAGTTTCTTTGTTATTATCGTGCTACACTCACACAGTTTCTTTGTTATTATCGTGCTACACTCACACAGTTTCTTTGTTATTATCGTGCTACACTCACACAGTTTCTTTGTTATTATCGTGCTACACTCACACAGTTTCTTTGTTATTATCGTTTCACACAGTTTTTGTTATTATCGTGCTACACTCACACAGTTTCTTTGTTATTATCGTGCTACACTCACACAGTTTCTTTGTTATTATCGTGCTACACTCACACAGTTTCTTTGTTATTATCGTGCTACACTCACACAGTTTCTTTGTTATTATCGTGCTACACTCACACAGTTTCTTTGTTATTATCGTGCTACACTCACACAGTTTCTTTGTTATTATCGTGCTACACTCACACAGTTTCATTGTTATTATCGTGCTACACTCACACAGTTTCATTGTTATTATCGTGCTACACTCACACAGTTTCTTTGTTATTATCGTGCTACACTCACACAGTTTCTTTGTTATTATCGTGCTACACTCACACAGTTTCTTTGTTATTATCGTGCTACACTCACACAGTTTCTTTGTTATTATCGTGCTACACTCACACAGTTTCTTTGTTATTATCGTGCTACACTCACACAGTTTCTTTGTTATTATCGTGCTACACTCACACAGTTTCTTTGTTATTATCGTGCTACACTCACACAGTTTCTTTGTTATTATCGTGCTACACTCACACAGTTTCTTTGTTATTATCGTGCTACACTCACACAGTTTCTTTGTTATTATCGTGCTACACTCACACAGTTTCTTTGTTATTATCGTGCTACACTCACACAGTTTCTTTGTTATTATCGTGCTACACTCACACAGTTTCTTTGTTATTATCGTGCTACACTCACACAGTTTCTTTGTTATTATCGTGCTACACTCACACAGTTTCTTTGTTATTATCGTGCTACACTCACACAGTTTCTTTGTTATTATCGTGCTACACTCACACAGTTTCTTTGTTATTATCGTGCTACACTCACACAGTTTCTTTGTTATTATCGTGCTACACTCACACAGTTTCATTGTTATTATCGTGCTACACTCACACAGTTTCTTTGTTATTATCGTGCTACACTCACACAGTTTCATTGTTATTATCGTGCTACACTCACACAGTTTCATTGTTATTATCGTGCTACACTCACACAGTTTCTTTGTTATTATCGTGCTACACTCACACAGTTTCATTGTTATTATCGTGCTACACTCACACAGTTTCTTTGTTATTATCGTGCTACACTCACACAGTTTCTTTGTTATTATCGTGCTACACTCACACAGTTTCTTTGTTATTATCGTGCTACACTCACACAGTTTCTTTGTTATTATCGTGCTACACTCACACAGTTTCTTTGTTATTATCGTGCTACACTCACACAGTTTCTTTGTTATTATCGTGCTACACTCACACAGTTTCTTTGTTATTATCGTGCTACACTCACACAGTTTCTTTGTTATTATCGTGCTACACTCACACAGTTTCTTTGTTATTATCGTGCTACACTCACACAGTTTCATTGTTATTATCGTGCTACACTCACACAGTTTCATTGTTATTATCGTGCTACACTCACACAGTTTCTTTGTTATTATCGTGCTACACTCACACAGTTTCTTTGTTATTATCGTGCTACACTCACACAGTTTCTTTGTTATTATCGTGCTACACTCACACAGTTTCTTTGTTATTATCGTGCTACACTCACACAGTTTCTTTGTTATTATCGTGCTACACTCACACAGTTTCTTTGTTATTATCGTGCTACACTCACACAGTTTCTTTGTTATTATCGTGCTACACTCACACAGTTTCTTTGTTATTATCGTGCTACACTCACACAGTTTCTTTGTTATTATCGTGCTACACTCACACAGTTTCTTTGTTATTATCGTGCTACACTCACACAGTTTCTTTGTTATTATCGTGCTACACTCACACAGTTTCATTGTTATTATCGTGCTACACTCACACAGTTTCTTTGTTATTATCGTGCTACACTCACACAGTTTCTTTGTTATTATCGTGCTACACTCACACAGTTTCTTTGTTATTATCGTGCTACACTCACACAGTTTCTTTGTTATTATCGTGCTACACTCACACAGTTTCTTTGTTATTATCGTGCTACACTCACACAGTTTCTTTGTTATTATCGTGCTACACTCACACAGTTTCTTTGTTATTATCGTGCTACACTCACACAGTTTCATTGTTATTATCGTGCTACACTCACACAGTTTCTTTGTTATTATCGTGCTACACTCACACAGTTTCTTTGTTATTATCGTGCTACACTCACACAGTTTCTTTGTTATTATCGTGCTACACTCACACAGTTTCTTTGTTATTATCGTGCTACACTCACACAGTTTCTTTGTTATTATCGTGCTACACTCACACAGTTTCTTTGTTATTATCGTGCTACACTCACACAGTTTCTTTGTTATTATCGTGCTACACTCACACAGTTTCTTTGTTATTATCGTGCTACACTCACACAGTTTCTTTGTTATTATCGTGCTACACTCACACAGTTTCTTTGTTATTATCGTGCTACACTCACACAGTTTCATTGTTATTATCGTGCTACACTCACACAGTTTCTTTGTTATTATCGTGCTACACTCACACAGTTTCTTTGTTATTATCGTGCTACACTCACACAGTTTCATTGTTATTATCGTGCTACACTCACACAGTTTCTTTGTTATTATCGTGCTACACTCACACAGTTTCTTTGTTATTATCGTGCTACACTCACACAGTTTCTTTGTTATTATCGTGCTACACTCACACAGTTTCTTTGTTATTATCGTGCTACACTCACACAGTTTCTTTGTTATTATCGTGCTACACTCACACAGTTTCTTTGTTATTATCGTGCTACACTCACACAGTTTCTTTTTGTTATTATCGTGCTACACTCACACAGTTTCTTTGTTATTATCGTGCTACACTCACACAGTTTCTTTGTTATTATCGTGCTACACTCACACAGTTTCTTTGTTATTATCGTGCTACACTCACACAGTTTCTTTTGTTATTATCGTGCTACACTCACACAGTTTCTTTGTTATTATCGTGCTACACTCACACAGTTCCTTTGTTATTATCGTGCTACACTCACACAGTTTCTTTGTTATTATCGTGCTACACTCACACAGTTTCTTTGTTATTATCGTGCTACACTCACACAGTTTCTTTGTTATTATCGTGCTACACTCACACAGTTTCTTTGTTATTATCGTGCTACACTCACACAGTTTCTTTGTTATTATCGTGCTACACTCACACAGTTTCTTTGTTATTATCGTGCTACACTCACACAGTTTCGTGCTTTGTTATTATCGTGCTACACTCACACAGTTTCTTTGTTATTATCGTGCTACACTCACACAGTTTCTTTGTTATTATCGTGCTACACTCACACAGTTTCTTTGTTATTATCGTGCTACACTCACACAGTTTCTTTGTTATTATCGTGCTACACTCACACAGTTTCTTTGTTATTATCGTGCTACACTCACACAGTTTCTTTGTTATTATCGTGCTACACTCACACAGTTTCTTTGTTATTATCGTGCTACACTCACACAGTTTCTTTGTTATTATCGTGCTACACTCACACAGTTTCTTTGTTATTATCGTGCTACACTCACACAGTTTCTTTGTTATTATCGTGCTACACTCACACAGTTTCAGTTTTTGTTATTATCGTGCTACACTCACACAGTTTCTTTGTTATTATCGTGCTACACTCACACAGTTTCTTTGTTATTATCGTGCTACACTCACACAGTTTCTTTGTTATTATCGTGCTACACTCACACAGTTTCATTGTTATTATCGTGCTACACTCACACAGTTTTTCTTTGTTATTATCGTGCTACACTCACACAGTTTCTTTGTTATTATCGTGCTACACTCACACAGTTTCTTTGTTATTATCGTGCTACACTCACACAGTTTCTTTGTTATTATCGTGCTACACTCACACAGTTTCTTTGTTATTATCGTGCTACACTCACACAGTTTCTTTGTTATTATCGTGCTACACTCACACAGTTTCTTTGTTATTATCGTGCTACACTCACACAGTTTCTTTGTTATTATCGTGCTACACTCACACAGTTTCTTTGTTATTATCGTGCTACACTCACACAGTTTCATTGTTATTATCGTGCTACACTCACACAGTTTCTTTGTTATTATCGTGCTACACTCACACAGTTTCTTTGTTATTATCGTGCTACACTCACACAGTTTCTTTGTTATTATCGTGCTACACTCACACAGTTTCTTTGTTATTATCGTGCTACACTCACACAGTTTCTTTGTTATTATCGTGCTACACTCACACAGTTTCTTTGTTATTATCGTGCTACACTCACACAGTTTCATTGTTATTATCGTGCTACACTCACACAGTTTTTTTGTTATTATCGTGCTACACTCACACAGTTTCTTTGTTATTATCGTGCTACACTCACACAGTTTCTTTGTTATTATCGTGCTACACTCACACAGTTTCTTTGTTATTATCGTGCTACACTCACACAGTTTCTTTGTTATTATCGTGTTACATCGTGCACACAGTTTCTTTGTTATTATCGTGCTACACTCACACAGTTTCTTTGTTATTATCGTGCTACACTCACACAGTTTCTTTGTTATTATCGTGCTACACTCACACAGTTTCTTTGTTATTATCGTGCTACACTCACACAGTTTCTTTGTTATTATCGTGCTACACTCACACAGTTTCTTTGTTATTATCGTGCTACACTCACACAGTTTCTTTGTTATTATCGTGCTACACTCACACAGTTTCTTTGTTATTATCGTGCTACACTCACACAGTTTCTTTGTTATTATCGTGCTACACTCACACAGTTTCAGTTTTTGTTATTATCGTGCTACACTCACACAGTTTCTTTGTTATTATCGTGCTACACTCACACAGTTTCTTTGTTATTATCGTGCTACACTCACACAGTTTCATTGTTATTATCGTGCTACACTCACACAGTTTCTTTGTTATTATCGTGCTACACTCACACAGTTTCTTTGTTATTATCGTGCTACACTCACACAGTTTCTTTGTTATTATCGTGCTACACTCACACAGTTTCTTTGTTATTATCGTGCTACACTCACACAGTTTCTTTGTTATTATCGTGCTACACTCACACAGTTTCTTTGTTATTATCGTGCTACACTCACACAGTTTCTTTGTTATTATCGTGCTACACTCACACAGTTTCTTTGTTATTATCGTGCTACACTCACACAGTTTCTTTGTTATTATCGTGCTACACTCACACAGTTTCTTTGTTATTATCGTGCTACACTCACACAGTTTCTTTGTTATTATCGTGCTACACTCACACAGTTTCTTTGTTATTATCGTGCTACACTCACACAGTTTCTTTGTTATTATCGTGCTACACTCACACAGTTTCATTGTTATTATCGTGCTACACTCACACAGTTTCTTTGTTATTATCGTGCTACACTCACAGTTGTTATTATCGTGCTATTATCGTTATTATCGTGCTACACTCACACAGTTTCTTTGTTATTATCGTGCTACACTCACACAGTTTCATTGTTATTATCGTGCTACACTCACACAGTTTCATTGTTATTATCGTGCTACACTCACACAGTTTCTTTGTTATTATCGTGCTACACTCACACAGTTTCTTTGTTATTATCGTGCTACACTCACACAGTTTCTTTGTTATTATCGTGCTACACTCACACAGTTTCTTTGTTATTATCGTGCTACACTCACACAGTTTCTTTGTTATTATCGTGCTACACTCACACAGTTTCTTTGTTATTATCGTGCTACACTCACACAGTTTCAGTTTTTGTTATTATCGTGCTACACTCACACAGTTTCTTTGTTATTATCGTGCTACACTCACACAGTTTCTTTGTTATTATCGTGCTACACTCACACAGTTTCTTTGTTATTATCGTGCTACACTCACACAGTTTCTTTGTTATTATCGTGCTACACTCACACAGTTTCTTTGTTATTATCGTGCTACACTCACACAGTTTCTTTGTTATTATCGTTACATTATCGTGCTACACT
The DNA here is from genome assembly GCF_004210375.1 of Tachypleus tridentatus. NCBI lineage: Eukaryota > Metazoa > Arthropoda > Merostomata > Xiphosura > Limulidae > Tachypleus > Tachypleus tridentatus. The sequence continues at coordinate 15,363,059 of NC_134829.1, forward strand.
CACACAGTTTCTTTGTTATTATCGTGCTACACTCACACAGTTTCTTTGTTATTATCGTGCTACACTCACACAGTTTCTTTGTTATTATCGTGCTACACTCACACAGTTTCTTTGTTATTATCGTGCTACACTCACACAGTTTCTTTGTTATTATCGTGCTACACTCACACAGTTTCTTTGTTATTATCGTGCTACACTCACACAGTTTCTTTGTTATTATCGTGCTACACTCACACAGTTTCTTTGTTATTATCGTGCTACACTCACACAGTTTCTTTGTTATTATCGTGCTACACTCACACAGTTTCTTTGTTATTATCGTGCTACACTCACACAGTTTCTTTGTTATTATCGTGCTACACTCACACAGTTTCTTTGTTATTATCGTGCTACACTCACACAGTTTCTTTGTTATTATCGTGCTACACTCACACAGTTTCTTTGTTATTATCGTGCTACACTCACACAGTTTCTTTGTTATTATCGTGCTACACTCACACAGTTTTTTGTTATTATCGTGCTACACTCACACAGTTTCTTTGTTATTATCGTGCTACACTCACACAGTTTCTTTGTTATTATCGTGCTACACTCACACAGTTTCTTTGTTATTATCGTGCTACACTCACACAGTTTCTTTGTTATTATCGTGCTACACTCACACAGTTTCTTTGTTATTATCGTGCTACACTCACACAGTTTCTTTGTTATTATCGTGCTACACTCACACAGTTTCTTTGTTATTATCGTGCTACACTCACACAGTTTCTTTGTTATTATCGTGCTACACTCACACAGTTTCTTTGTTATTATCGTGCTACACTCACACAGTTTCTTTGTTATTATCGTGCTACACTCACACAGTTTCTTTGTTATTATCGTGCTACACTCACACAGTTTCTTTGTTATTATCGTGCTACACTCACACAGTTTCATTGTTATTATCGTGCTACACTCACACAGTTTCTTTGTTATTATCGTGCTACACTCACACAGTTTCTTTGTTATTATCGTGCTACACTCACACAGTTTCATTGTTATTATCGTGCTACACTCACACAGTTTCTTTGTTATTATCGTGCTACACTCACACAGTTTCTTTGTTATTATCGTGCTACACTCACACAGTTTCTTTGTTATTATCGTGCTACACTCACACAGTTTCTTTGTTATTATCGTGCTACACTCACACAGTTTCTTTGTTATTATCGTGCTACACTCACACAGTTTCTTTGTTATTATCGTGCTACACTCACACAGTTTCTTTGTTATTATCGTGCTACACTCACACAGTTTCTTTGTTATTATCGTGCTACACTCACACAGTTTCTTTGTTATTATCGTGCTACACTCACACAGTTTCTTTGTTATTATCGTGCTACACTCACACAGTTTCTTTGTTATTATCGTGCTACACTCACACAGTTTCTTTGTTATTATCGTGCTACACTCACACAGTTTCTTTGTTATTATCGTGCTACACTCACACAGTTTCTTTGTTATTATCGTGCTACACTCACACAGTTTCATTGTTATTATCGTGCTACACTCACACAGTTTCTTTGTTATTATCGTGCTACACTCACACAGTTTCTTTGTTATTATCGTGCTACACTCACACAGTTTCTTTGTTATTATCGTGCTACACTCACACAGTTTCATTGTTATTATCGTGCTACACTCACACAGTTTCTTTGTTATTATCGTGCTACACTCACACAGTTTCTTTGTTATTATCGTGCTACACTCACACAGTTTCTTTGTTATTATCGTGCTACACTCACACAGTTTCTTTGTTATTATCGTGCTACACTCACACAGTTTCTTTGTTATTATCGTGCTACACTCACACAGTTTCTTTGTTATTATCGTTACACTCACACAGTTTCTTTGTTATTATCGTGCTACACTCACACAGTTTCTTTGTTATTATCGTGCTACACTCACACAGTTTCTTTGTTATTATCGTGCTACACTCACACAGTTTCTTTGTTATTATCGTGCTACACTCACACAGTTTCTTTGTTATTATCGTGCTACACTCACACAGTTTCATTGTTATTATCGTGCTACACTCACACAGTTTCTTTGTTATTATCGTGCTACACTCACACAGTTTCTTTGTTATTATCGTGCTACACTCACACAGTTTCTTTGTTATTATCGTGCTACACTCACACAGTTTCTTTGTTATTATCGTGCTACACTCACACAGTTTCTTTGTTATTATCGTGCTACTTTGTTATTATCGTGCTACACACAGTTTCTTTGTTATTATCGTACTACACTCACACAGTTTCTTTGCTATTATCGTGCTGCACTCACACAGTTTCTTTGTTATTATCGTGCTGCACTCACACAGTTTCTTTGTTATTATCGTGCTATACACACAGTTTCTTTGTTATTATCGTGCTACACTCACACAGTTTCTTTGTTATTATCGTGCTACACTCACACAGTTTCTTTGTTATTATCGTGCTACACTCACACAGTTTCTTTGTTATTATCGTGCTACACTCACACAGTTTCATTGTTATTATCGTGCTACACTCACACAGTTTCATTGTTATTATCGTGCTACACTCACACAGTTTCTTTGTTATTATCGTGCTACACTCACACAGTTTCTTTGTTATTATCGTGCTACACTCACACAGTTTCTTTGTTATTATCGTGCTACACTCACACAGTTTCATTGTTATTATCGTGCTACACTCACACAGTTTCTTTGTTATTATCGTGCTACACTCACACAGTTTCTTTGTTATTATCGTGCTACACTCACACAGTTTCTTTGTTATTATCGTGCTACACTCACACAGTTTCTTTGTTATTATCGTGCTACACTCACACAGTTTCTTTGTTATTATCGTGCTACACTCACACAGTTTCTTTGTTATTATCGTGCTACACTCACACAGTTTCTTTGTTATTATCGTGCTACACTCACACAGTTTCTTTGTTATTATCGTGCTACACTCACACAGTTTCTTTGTTATTATCGTGCTACACTCACACAGTTTCTTTGTTATTATCGTGCTACACTCACACAGTTTCTTTGTTATTATCGTGCTACACTCACACAGTTTCATTGTTATTATCGTGCTACACTCACACAGTTTCTTTGTTATTATCGTGCTACACTCACACAGTTTCTTTGTTATTATCGTGCTACACTCACACAGTTTCTTTGTTATTATCGTGCTACACTCACACAGTTTCTTTGTTATTATCGTGCTACACTCACACAGTTTCTTTGTTATTATCGTGCTACACTCACACAGTTTCTTTGTTATTATCGTGCTACACTCACACAGTTTCTTTGTTATTATCGTGCTACACTCACACAGTTTCTTTGTTATTATCGTGCTACACTCACACAGTTTCTTTGTTATTATCGTGCTACACTCACACAGTTTCTTTGTTATTATCGTGCTACACTCACACAGTTTCTTTGTTATTATCGTGCTACACTCACACAGTTTCTTTGTTATTATCGTGCTACACTCACACAGTTTCTTTGTTATTATCGTGCTACACTCACACAGTTTCATTGTTATTATCGTGCTACACTCACACAGTTTCTTTGTTATTATCGTGCTACACTCACACAGTTTCTTTGTTATTATCGTGCTACACTCACACAGTTTCATTGTTATTATCGTGCTACACTCACACAGTTTCATTGTTATTATCGTGCTACACTCACACAGTTTCTTTGTTATTATCGTGCTACACTCACACAGTTTCTTTGTTATTATCGTGCTACACTCACACAGTTTCTTTGTTATTATCGTGCTACACTCACACATTATCGTTCACACAGTTTTTGTTATTATCGTGCTACACTCACACAGTTTCTTTGTTATTATCGTGCTACACTCACACAGTTTCTTTGTTATTATCGTGCTACACTCACACAGTTTCTTTGTTATTATCGTGCTACACTCACACAGTTTCTTTGTTATTATCGTGCTACACTCACACAGTTTCTTTGTTATTATCGTGCTACACTCACACAGTTTCTTTGTTATTATCGTGCTACACTCACACAGTTTCTTTGTTATTATCGTGCTACACTCACACAGTTTCTTTGTTATTATCGTGCTACACTCACACAGTTTCTTTGTTATTATCGTGCTACACTCACACAGTTTCTTTGTTATTATCGTGCTACACTCACACAGTTTCTTTGTTATTATCGTGCTACACTCACACAGTTTCTTTGTTATTATCGTGCTACACTCACACAGTTTCTTTGTTATTATCGTGCTACACTCACACAGTTTCTTTGTTATTATTATCACACAGTTTCTTTGTTATTATCGTGCTACACTCACACAGTTTCATTGTTATTATCGTGCTACACTCACACAGTTTCATTGTTATTATCGTGCTACACTCACACAGTTTCTTTGTTATTATCGTGCTACACTCACACAGTTTCATTGTTATTATCGTGCTACACTCACACAGTTTCATTGTTATTATCGTGCTACACTCACACAGTTTCTTTGTTATTATCGTGCTACACTCACACAGTTTCTTTGTTATTATCGTGCTACACTCACACAGTTTCTTTGTTATTATCGTGCTACACTCACACAGTTTCTTTGTTATTATCGTGCTACACTCACACAGTTTCTTTGTTATTATCGTGCTACACTCACACAGTTTCTTTGTTATTATCGTGCTACACTCACACAGTTTCTTTGTTATTATCGTGCTACACTCACACAGTTTCATTGTTATTATCGTGCTACACTCACACAGTTTCTTTGTTATTATCGTGCTACACTCACACAGTTTCTTTGTTATTATCGTGCTACACTCACACAGTTTCTTTGTTATTATCGTGCTACACTCACACAGTTTCTTTGTTATTATCGTGCTACACAGTTTCTTTGTTATTATCGTGCTACACTCACACAGTTTCTTTGTTATTATCGTGCTACACTCACACAGTTTCTTTGTTATTATCGTGCTACACTCACACAGTTTCTTTGTTATTATCGTGCTACACTCACACAGTTTCTTTGTTATTATCGTGCTACACTCACACAGTTTCTTTGTTATTATCGTGCTACACTCACACAGTTTCTTTGTTATTATCGTGCTACACTCACACAGTTTCTTTGTTATTATCGTGCTACACTCACACAGTTTCTTTGTTATTATCGTGCTACACTCACACAGTTTCTTTGTTATTATCGTGCTACACTCACACAGTTTCATTGTTATTATCGTGCTACACACTACAGTTTCTTTGTTATTATCGTGCTACACTCACACAGTTTCTTTGTTATTATCGTGCTACACTCACACAGTTTCTTTGTTATTATCGTGCTACACTCACACAGTTTCTTTGTTATTATCGTGCTACACTCACACAGTTTCTTTGTTATTATCGTGCTACACTCACACAGTTTCTTTGTTATTATCGTGCTACACTCACACAGTTTCTTTGTTATTATCGTGCTACACTCACACAGTTTCATTGTTATTATCGTGCTACACTCACACAGTTTCATTGTTATTATCGTGCTACACTCACACAGTTTCTTTGTTATTATCGTGCTACACTCACACAGTTTCTTTGTTATTATCGTGCTACACTCACACAGTTTCTTTGTTATTATCGTGCTACACTCACACAGTTTCTTTGTTATTATCGTGCTACACTCACACAGTTTCTTTGTTATTATCGTGCTACACTCACACAGTTTCTTTGTTATTATCGTGCTACACTCACACAGTTTCTTTGTTATTATCGTGCTACACTCACACAGTTTCTTTGTTATTATCGTGCTACACTCACACAGTTTCTTTGTTATTATCGTGCTACACTCACACAGTTTCTTTGTTATTATCGTGCTACACTCACACAGTTTCTTTGTTATTATCGTGCTACACTCACACAGTTTCTTTGTTATTATCGTGCTACACTCACACAGTTTCTTTGTTATTATCGTGCTACACTCACACAGTTTCTTTGTTATTATCGTGCTACACTCACACAGTTTCTTTGTTATTATCGTGCTACACTCACACAGTTTCTTTGTTATTATCGTGCTACACTCACACAGTTTCTTTGTTATTGTTATTATCGTGCTACACTCACACAGTTTCTTTGTTATTATCGTGCTACACTCACACAGTTTCTTTGTTATTATCGTGCTACACTCACACAGTTTCTTTGTTATTATCGTGCTACACTCACACAGTTTCTTTGTTATTATCGTGCTACACTCACACAGTTTCTTTGTTATTATCGTGCTACACTCACACAGTTTCTTTGTTATTATCGTGCTACACTCACACAGTTTCTTTGTTATTATCGTGCTACACTCACACAGTTTCTTTGTTATTATCGTGCTACACTCACACAGTTTCTTTGTTATTATCGTGCTACACTCACACAGTTTCTTTGTTATTATCGTGCTACACTCACACAGTTTCTTTGTTATTATCGTGCTACACTCACACAGTTTCTTTGTTATTATCGTGCTACACTCACACAGTTTCTTTGTTATTATCGTGCTACACTCACACAGTTTCTTTGTTATTATCGTGCTACACTCACACAGTTTCATTGTTATTATCGTGCTACACTCACACAGTTTCATTGTTATTATCGTGCTACACTCACACAGTTTCTTTGTTATTATCGTGCTACACTCACACAGTTTCTTTGTTATTATCGTGCTACACTCACACAGTTTCTTTGTTATTATCGTGCTACACTCACACAGTTTCTTTGTTATTATCGTGCTACACTCACACAGTTTCTTTGTTATTATCGTGCTACACTCACACAGTTTCTTTGTTATTATCGTGCTACACTCACACAGTTTCTTTGTTATTATCGTGCTACACTCACACAGTTTCTTTGTTATTATCGTGCTACACTCACACAGTTTCTTTGTTATTATCGTGCTACACTCACACAGTTTCTTTGTTATTATCGTGCTACACTCACACAGTTTCTTTGTTATTATCGTGCTACACTCACACAGTTTCTTTGTTATTATCGTGCTACACTCACACAGTTTCTTTGTTATTATCGTGCTCACACAGTTTCTTTGTTATTATCGTGCTACACTCACACAGTTTCTTTGTTATTATCGTGCTACACTCACACAGTTTCTTTGTTATTATCGTGCTACACTCACACAGTTTCTTTGTTATTATCGTGCTACACTCACACAGTTTCTTTGTTATTATCGTGCTACACTCACACAGTTTCTTTGTTATTATCGTGCTACACTCACACAGTTTCTTTGTTATTATCGTGCTACACTCACACAGTTTCTTTGTTATTATCGTGCTACACTCACACAGTTTCATTGTTATTATCGTGCTACACTCACACAGTTTCATTGTTATTATCGTGCTACACTCACACAGTTTCTTTGTTATTATCGTGCTACACTCACACAGTTTCTTTGTTATTATCGTGCTACACTCACACACTTTGTTATTATCGTGCTACACTCACACAGTTTCTTTGTTATTATCGTGCTACACTCACACAGTTTCTTTGTTATTATCGTGCTACACTCACACAGTTTCTTTGTTATTATCGTGCTACACTCACACAGTTTCTTTTTATTATGTTATTATCGTGCTACACTCACACAGTTTCTTTGTTATTATCGTGCTACACTCACACAGTTTCTTTGTTATTATCGTGCTACACTCACACAGTTTCTTTGTTATTATCGTGCTACACTCACACAGTTTCATTGTTATTATCGTGCTACACTCACACAGTTTCATTGTTATTATCGTGCTACACTCACACAGTTTCTTTGTTATTATCGTGCTACACTCACACAGTTTCTTTGTTATTATCGTGCTACACTCACACAGTTTCTTTGTTATTATCGTGCTACACTCACACAGTTTCTTTGTTATTATCGTGCTACACTCACACAGTTTCTTTGTTATTATCGTGCTACACTCACACAGTTTCTTTGTTATTATCGTGCTACACTCACACAGTTTCTTTGTTATTATCGTGCTACACTCACACAGTTTCTTTGTTATTATCGTGCTACACTCACACAGTTTCTTTGTTATTATCGTGCTACACTCACACAGTTTCATTGTTATTATCGTGCTACACTCACACAGTTTCTTTGTTATTATCGTGCTACACTCACACAGTTTCTTTGTTATTATCGTGCTACACTCACACAGTTTCTTTGTTATTATCGTGCTACACTCACACAGTTTCTTTGTTATTATCGTGCTACACTCACACAGTTTCTTTGTTATTATCGTGCTACACTCACACAGTTTCTTTGTTATTATCGTGCTACACTCACACAGTTTCTTTGTTATTATCGTGCTACACTCACACAGTTTCAGTTTCTTTTGTTATTATCGTGCTACACTCACACAGTTTCTTTGTTATTATCGTGCTACACTCACACAGTTTCTTTGTTATTATCGTGCTACACTCACACAGTTTCTTTGTTATTATCGTGCTACACTCACACAGTTTCTTTGTTATTATCGTGCTACACTCACACAGTTTCTTTGTTATTATCGTGCTACACTCACACAGTTTCTTTGTTATTATCGTGCTACACTCACACAGTTTCTTTGTTATTATCGTGCTACACTCACACAGTTTCTTTGTTATTATCGTGCTACACTCACACAGTTTCTTTGTTATTATCGTGCTACACTCACACAGTTTCTTTGTTATTATCGTGCTACACTCACACAGTTTGTTTGTTATTATCGTGCTACACTCACACTGTTTCTTTGTTATTATCGTGCTACACTCACACAGTTTCTTTGTTATTATCGTGCTACACTCACACAGTTTCTTTGTTATTATCTTGCTACACTCACACACATTTTTTTTGTTATTATCGTGCTACACTCACACAGTTTCTTTGTTATTATCGTGCTACACTCACACAGTTTCATTGTTATTATCGTGCTACACTCACACAGTTTCTTTGTTATTATCGTGCTACACTCACACAGTTTCTTTGTTATTATCGTGCTACACTCACACAGTTTCATTGTTATTATCGTGCTACACTCACACAGTTATTATCGTTACACTTTGTTCTTTGTTATTATCGTGCTACACTCACACAGTTTCTTTGTTATTATCGTGCTACACTCACACAGTTTCTTTGTTATTTGTTATTATCGTGCTACACTCACACAGTTTCTTTGTTATTATCGTGCTACACTCACACAGTTTCTTTGTTATTATCGTGCTACACTCACACAGTTTCTTTGTTATTATCGTGCTACACTCACACAGTTTCTTTGTTATTATCGTGCTACACTCACACAGTTTCTTTGTTATTATCGTGCTACACTCACACAGTTTCTTTGTTATTATCGTGCTACACTCACACAGTTTCTTTGTTATTATCGTGCTACACTCACACAGTTTCTTTGTTATTATCGTGCTACACTCACACAGTTTCTTTGTTATTATCGTGCTACACTCACACAGTTTCTTTGTTATTATCGTGCTACACTCACACAGTTTCTTTGTTATTATCGTGCTACACTCACACAGTTTCTTTGTTATTATCGTGCTACACTCACACAGTTTCTTTGTTATTATCGTGCTACACTCACACAGTTTCTTTGTTATTATCGTGCTACACTCACACAGTTTCTTTGTTATTATCGTGCTACACTCACACATCGTGCTACACTCACACAGTTCTTTGTTATTATCGTGCTACACTCACACAGTTTCTTTGTTATTATCGTGCTACACTCACACAGTTTCTTTGTTATTATCGTGCTACACTCACACAGTTTCTTTGTTATTATCGTGCTACACTCACACAGTTTCTTTGTTATTATCGTGCTACACTCACACAGTTTCTTTGTTATTATCGTGCTACACTCACACAGTTTCTTTGTTATTATCGTGCTACACTCACACAGTTTCTTTGTTATTATCGTGCTACACTCACACAGTTTCTTTGTTATTATCGTGCTACACTCACACAGTTTCTTTGTTATTATCGTGCTACACTCACACAGTTTCTTTGTTATTATCGTGCTACACTCACACAGTTTCATTGTTATTATCGTGCTACACTCACACAGTTTCTTTGTTATTATCGTTTCACACAGTTTCTTTTGTTATTATCGTGCTACACTCACACAGTTTCTTTGTTATTATCGTGCTACACTCACACAGTTTCATTGTTATTATCGTGCTACACTCACACAGTTTCATTGTTATTATCGTGCTACACTCACACAGTTTCATTGTTATTATCGTGCTACACTCACACAGTTTCTTTGTTATTATCGTGCTACACTCACACAGTTTCTTTGTTATTATTATCGTGCTACACTCACACAGTTTCTTTGTTATTATCGTGCTACACTCACACTGTTTCTTTGTTATTATCGTGCTACACTCACACAGTTTCTTTGTTATTATCGTGCTGTACTCACACAGTTTCTTTGTTATTATCGTGCTACACTCACACAGTTTCATTGTTATTATCGTGCTACACTCACACAGTTTCTTTGTTATTATCGTGCTACACTCACACAGTTTCTTTGTTATTATCGTGCTACACTCACACAGTTTCTTTGTTATTATCGTGCTACACTCACACAGTTTCTTTGTTATTATCGTGCTACACTCACACAGTTTCTTTGTTATTATCGTGCTACACTCACACAGTTTCTTTGTTATTATCGTGCTACACTCACACAGTTTCTTTGTTATTATCGTGCTACACTCACACAGTTTCTTTGTTATTATCGTGCTACACTCACACAGTTTCTTTGTTATTATCGTGCTACACTCACACAGTTTCTTTGTTATTATCGTGCTACACTCACACAGTTTCTTTGTTATTATCGTGCTACACTCACACAGTTTCTTTGTTATTATCGTGCTACACTCACACAGTTTCTTTGTTATTATCGTGCTACACTCACACAGTTTCTTTGTTATTATCGTGCTACACTCACACAGTTTCTTTGTTATTATCGTGCTACACTCACACAGTTTCTTTGTTATTATCGTGCTACACTCACACAGTTTCTTTGTTATTATCGTGCTACACTCACACAGTTTCTTTGTTATTATCGTGCTACACTCACACAGTTTCTTTGTTATTATCGTGCTACACTCACACAGTTTCTTTGTTATTATCGTGCTACACTCACACAGTTTCTTTGTTATTATCGTGCTACACTCACACAGTTTCTTTGTTATTATCGTGCTACACTCACACAGTTTCATTGTTATTATCGTGCTACACTCACACAGTTTCTTTGTTATTATCGTGCTACACTCACACAGTTTCTTTGTTATTATCGTGCTACACTCACACAGTTTCTTTGTTATTATCGTGCTACACTCACACAGTTTCTTTGTTATTATCGTGCTACACTCACACAGTTTCTTTGTTATTATCGTGCTACACTCACACAGTTTCTTTGTTATTATCGTGCTACACTCACACAGTTTCTTTGTTATTATCGTGCTACACTCACACAGTTTCATTGTTATTATCGTGCTACACTCACACAGTTTCTTTGTTATTATCGTGCTACACTCACACAGTTTCTTTTGTTATTATCGTGCTCTACACACACAGTTTCTTTGTTATTATCATGCTACACTCACACAGTTTCTTTGCTATTATCGTGCTGCACTCACACAGTTTCTTTGTTATTATCGTGCTACACTCACACAGTTTCATTGTTATTATCGTTATCGTGCATTGTTATTATCTGCTACACTCACAGTTTCTTTGTTATTATCGTGCTACACTCACACAGTTTCTTTGTTATTATCGTGCTACACTCACACAGTTTCTTTGTTATTATCGTGCTACACTCACACAGTTTCATTGTTATTATCGTGCTACACTCACACAGTTTCATTGTTATTATCGTGCTACACTCACACAGTTTCTTTGTTATTATCGTGCTACACTCACACAGTTTCTTTGTTATTATCGTGCTACACTCACACAGTTTCTTTGTTATTATCGTGCTACACTCACACAGTTTCTTTGTTATTATCGTGCTACACTCACACAGTTTCTTTGTTATTATCGTACTGTACTCACACAGTTTCTTTGTTATTATCGTGCTACACTCACACAGTTTCTTTGTTATTATCGTGCTACACTCACACAGTTTCTTTGTTATTATCGTGCTACACTCACACAGTTTCTTTGTTATTATCGTGCTACACTCACACAGTTTCTTTGTTATTATCGTGCTACACTCACACAGTTTCTTTGTTATTATCGTGCTACACTCACACAGTTTCTTTGTTATTATCGTGCTACACTCACACAGTTTCTTTGTTATTATCGTGCTACACTCACACAGTTTCTTTGTTATTATCGTGCTACACTCACACAGTTTCTTTGTTATTATCGTGCTACACTCACACAGTTTCTTTGTTATTATCGTGCTACACTCACACAGTTTCTTTGTTATTATCGTGCTACACTCACACAGTTTCTTTGTTATTATCGTGCTACACTCACACAGTTTCTTTGTTATTATCGTGCTACACTCACACAGTTTCATTGTTATTATCGTGCTACACTCACACAGTTTCTTTGTTATTATCGTGCTACACTCACACAGTTTCTTTGTTATTATCGTGCTACACTCACACAGTTTCTTTGTTATTATCGTGCTACACTCACACAGTTTCTTTGTTATTATCGTGCTACACTCACACAGTTTCTTTGTTATTATCGTGCTACACTCACACTTTGTTATTATCGTGCTACACTCACACAGTTTTTGTTATTATCGTGCTACACTCACACAGTTTCTTTGTTATTATCGTGCTACACTCACACAGTTTCTTTGTTATTATCGTGCTACACTCACACAGTTTCAGTTTTTGTTATTATCGTGCTACACTCACACAGTTTCTTTGTTATTATCGTGCTACACTCACACAGTTTCTTTGTTATTATCGTGCTACACTCACACAGTTTCTTTGTTATTATCGTGCTACACTCACACAGTTTCTTTGTTATTATCGTGCTACACTCACACAGTTTCTTTGTTATTATCGTGCTACACTCACACAGTTTCTTTGTTATTATCGTGCTACACTCACACAGTTTCTTTGTTATTATCGTGCTACACTCACACAGTTTCTTTGTTATTATCGTGCTACACTCACACAGTTTTTTTGTTATTATCGTGCTACACTCACACAGTTTCTTTGTTATTATCGTGCTACACTCACACAGTTTCTTTGTTATTATCGTGCTACACTCACACAGTTTCTTTGTTATTATCGTGCTACACTCACACAGTTTCTTTGTTATTATCGTGCTACACTCACACAGTTTCTTTGTTATTATCGTGCTACACTCACACAGTTTCTTTGTTATTATCGTGCTACACTCACACAGTTTCTTTGTTATTATCGTGCTACACTCACACAGTTTCTTTGTTATTATCGTGCTACACTCACACAGTTTCTTTGTTATTATCGTGCTACACTCACACAGTTTCTTTGTTATTATCGTGCTACACTCACACAGTTTCTTTGTTATTATCGTGCTACACTCACACAGTTTCTTTGTTATTATCGTGCTACACTCACACAGTTTCTTTGTTATTATCGTGCTACACTCACACAGTTTCTTTGTTATTATCGTGCTACACTCACACAGTTTCTTTGTTATTATCGTGCTACACTCACACAGTTTCTTTGTTATTATCGTGCTACACTCACACAGTTTCTTTGTTATTATCGTGCTACACTCACACAGTTTCTTTGTTATTATCGTGCTACACTCACACAGTTTCTTTGTTATTATCGTGCTACACTCACACAGTTTCTTTGTTATTATCGTGCTACACTCACACAGTTTCTTTGTTATTATCGTGCTACACTCACACAGTTTCTTTGTTATTATCGTGCTACACTCACACAGTTTCTTTGTTATTATCGTGCTACACTCACACAGTTTCTTTGTTATTATCGTGCTACACTCACACAGTTTCTTTGTTATTATCGTGCTACACTCACACAGTTTCTTTGTTATTATCGTGCTACACTCACACAGTTTCTTTGTTATTATCGTGCTACACTCACACAGTTTCATTGTTATTATCGTGCTACACTCACACAGTTTCATTGTTATTATCGTGCTACACTCACACAGTTTCATTGTTATTATCGTGCTACACTCACACAGTTTCATTGTTATTATCGTGCTACACTCACACAGTTTCATTGTTATTATCGTGCTACACTCACACAGTTTCATTGTTATTATCGTGCTACACTCACACAGTTTCTTTGTTATTATCGTGCTACACTCACACAGTTTCTTTGTTATTATCGTGCTACACTCACACAGTTTCTTTGTTATTATCGTGCTACACTCACACAGTTTCTTTGTTATTATCGTGCTACACTCACACAGTTTCTTTGTTATTATCGTGCTACACTCACACAGTTTCTTTGTTATTATCGTGCTACACTCACACAGTTTCTTTGTTATTATCGTGCTACACTCACACAGTTTCTTTGTTATTATCGTGCTACACTCACACAGTTTCTTTGTTATTATCGTGCTACACTCACACAGTTTCATTGTTATTATCGTGCTACACTCACACAGTTTCTTTGTTATTATCGTGCTACACTCACACAGTTTCTTTGTTATTATCGTGCTACACTCACACAGTTTCTTTGTTATTATCGTGCTACACTCACACAGTTTCTTTGTTATTATCGTGCTACACTCACACAGTTTCTTTGTTATTATCGTGCTACACTCACACAGTTTCTTTGTTATTATCGTGCTACACTCACACAGTTTCTTTGTTATTATCGTGCTACACTCACACAGTTTCTTTGTTATTATCGTGCTACACTCACACAGTTTCTTTGTTATTACACTCACACAGTTTCTTTGTTATTATCGTGCTACACTCACACAGTTTCTTTGTTATTATCGTGCTACACTCACACAGTTTCTTTGTTATTATCGTGCTACACTCACACAGTTTCTTTGTTATTATCGTGCTACACTCACACAGTTTCTTTGTTATTATCGTGCTACACTCACACAGTTTCTTTGTTATTATCGTGCTACACTCACACAGTTTCTTTGTTATTATCGTGCTACACTCACACAGTTTCTTTGTTATTATCGTGCTACACTCACACAGTTTCATTGTTATTATCGTGCTACACTCACACAGTTTCTTTGTTATTATCGTGCTACACTCACACAGTTTCTTTGTTATTATCGTGCTACACTCACACAGTTTCTTTGTTATTATCGTGCTACACTCACACAGTTTCTTTGTTATTATCGTGCTACACTCACACAGTTTCTTTACACTCACACAGTTTCTTTGTTATTATCGTGCTACACTCACACAGTTTCTTTGTTATTATCGTGCTACACTCACACAGTTTCTTTGTTATTATCGTGCTACACTCACACAGTTTCTTTGTTATTATCGTGCTACACTCACACAGTTTCTTTGTTATTATCGTGCTACACTCACACAGTTTCTTTGTTATTTGTTATTATCGTGCTACACTCACACAGTTTCATTGTTATTATCGTGCTACACTCACACAGTTTCTTTGTTATTATCGTGCTACACTCACACAGTTTCTTTGTTATTATCGTGCTACACTTGTTTCTTTGTTATTATCGTGCTACACTCACACAGTTTCTTTGTTATTATCGTGCTACACTCACACAGTTTCTTTGTTATTATCGTGCTACACTCACACAGTTTCTTTGTTATTATCGTGCTACACTCACACAGTTTCTTTGTTATTATCGTGCTACACTCACACAGTTTCTTTGTTATTATCGTGCTACACTCACACAGTTTCTTTGTTATTATCGTGCTACACTCACACAGTTTCTTTGTTATTATCGTGCTACACTCACACAGTTTCTTTGTTATTATCGTGCTACACTCACACAGTTTCTTTGTTATTATCGTGCTACACTCACACAGTTTCTTTGTTATTATCGTGCTACACTCACACAGTTTCATTGTTATTATCGTGCTACACTCACACAGTTTCATTGTTATTATCGTGCTACACTCACACAGTTTCTTTGTTATTATCGTGCTACACTCACACAGTTTCTTTGTTATTATCGTGCTACACTCACACAGTTTCTTTGTTATTATCGTGCTACACTCACACAGTTTCATTGTTATTATCGTGCTACACTCACACAGTTTCTTTGTTATTATCGTGCTACACTCACGTGTTTCTTTGTTATTATCGTGCTACACTCACACAGTTTTTTGTTATTATCGTGCTACACTCACACAGTTTCTTTGTTATTATCGTGCTACACTCACACAGTTTCTTTGTTATTATCGTGCTACACTCACACAGTTTCTTTGTTATTATCGTGCTACACTCACACAGTTTCTTTGTTATTATCGTGCTACACTCACACAGTTTCTTTGTTATTATCGTGCTACACTCACACAGTTTCTTTGTTATTATCGTGCTACACTCACACAGTTTCTTTGTTATTATCGTGCTACACTCACACAGTTTCTTTGTTATTATCGTGCTACACTCACACAGTTTCTTTGTTATTATCGTGCTACACTCACACAGTTTCTTTGTTATTATCGTGCTACACTCACACAGTTTCTTTGTTATTATCGTGCTACACTCACACAGTTTCTTTTGTTATTATCGTGCTACACTCACACAGTTTCTTTGTTATTATCGTGCTACACTCACACAGTTTCTTTGTTATTATCGTGCTACACTCACACAGTTTCATTGTTATTATCGTGCTACACTCACACAGTTTCTTTGTTATTATCGTGCTACACTCACACAGTTTCTTTGTTATTATCGTGCTACACTCACACAGTTTCTTTGTTATTATCGTGCTACACTCACACAGTTTCTTTGTTATTATCGTGCTACACTCACACAGTTTCTTTGTTATTATCGTGCTACACTCACACAGTTTCTTTGTTATTATCGTGCTACACTCACACAGTTTCTTTGTTATTATCGTGCTACACTCACACAGTTTCTTTGTTATTATCGTGCTACACTCACACAGTTTCTTTGTTATTATCGTGCTACACTCACACAGTTTCTTTGTTATTATCGTGCTACACTCACACAGTTTTTTGTTATTATCGTGCTACACTCACACAGTTTCTTTGTTATTATCGTGCTACACTCACACAGTTTCTTTGTTATTATCGTGCTACACTCACACAGTTTCTTTGTTATTATCGTGCTACACTCACACAGTTTCTTTGTTATTATCGTGCTACACTCACACAGTTTCTTTGTTATTATCGTGCTACACTCACACAGTTTCTTTGTTATTATCGTGCTACACTCACACAGTTTCTTTGTTATTATCGTGCTACACTCACACAGTTTCTTTGTTATTATCGTGCTACACTCACACAGTTTCTTTGTTATTATCGTGCTACACTCACACAGTTTCTTTGTTATTATCGTGCTACACTCACACAGTTTCTTTGTTATTATCGTGCTACACTCACACAGTTTCTTTGTTATTATCGTGCTACACTCACACAGTTTCTTTGTTATTATCGTGCTACACTCACACAGTTTCTTTGTTATTATCGTGCTACACTCACACAGTTTCTTTGTTATTATCGTGCTACACTCACACAGTTTCTTTGTTATTATCGTGCTACACTCACACAGTTTCTTTGTTATTATCGTGCTACACTCACACAGTTTCTTTGTTATTATCGTGCTACACTCACACAGTTTCTTTGTTATTATCGTGCTACACTCACACAGTTTCTTTGTTATTATCGTGCTACACTCACACAGTTTCTTTGTTATTATCGTGCTACACTCACACAGTTTCTTTGTTATTATCGTGCTACACTCACACAGTTTCTTTGTTATTATCGTGCTACACTCACACAGTTTCATTGTTATTATCGTGCTACACTCACACAGTTTCATTGTTATTATCGTGCTACACTCACACAGTTTCTTTGTTATTATCGTGCTACACTCACACAGTTTCTTTGTTATTATCGTGCTACACTCACACAGTTTCTTTGTTATTATCGTGCTACACTCACACAGTTTCATTGTTATTATCGTGCTACACTCACACAGTTTCATTGTTATTATCGTGCTACACTCACACAGTTTCATTGTTATTATCGTGCTACACTCACACAGTTTCTTTGTTATTATCGTGCTACACTCACACAGTTTCTTTGTTATTATCGTGCTACACTCACACAGTTTCTTTGTTATTATCGTGCTACACTCACACAGTTTCTTTGTTATTATCGTGCTACACTCACACAGTTTCATTGTTATTATCGTGCTACACTCACACAGTTTCTTTGTTATTATCGTGCTACACTCACACAGTTTCTTTGTTATTATCGTGCTACACTCACACAGTTTCTTTGTTATTATTATCTCACACAGTTTCTTTGTTATTATCGTGCTACACTCACACAGTTTCTTTGTTATTATCGTGCTACACTCACACAGTTTCTTTGTTATTATCGTGCTACACTCACACAGTTTCTTTGTTATTATCGTGCTACACTCACACAGTTTCTTTGTTATTATCGTGCTACACTCACACAGTTTCTTTGTTATTATCGTGCTACACTCACACAGTTTCTTTGTTATTATCGTGCTACACTCACACAGTTTCTTTGTTATTATCGTGCTACACTCACACAGTTTCTTTGTTATTTGTTATTATCGTGCTACACTCACACAGTTTCTTTGTTATTATCGTGCTACACTCACACAGTTTCATTGTTATTATCGTGCTACACTCACACAGTTTCATTGTTATTATCGTGCTACACTCACACAGTTTCTTTGTTATTATCGTGCTACACTCACACAGTTTCTTTGTTATTATCGTGCTACACTCACACAGTTTCTTTGTTATTATCGTGCTACACTCACACAGTTTCTTTGTTATTATCGTGCTACACTCACACAGTTTCTTTGTTATTATCGTGCTACACTCACACAGTTTCTTTGTTATTATCGTGCTACACTCACACAGTTTCTTTGTTATTATCGTGCTACACTCACACAGTTTCTTTGTTATTATCGTGCTACACTCACACAGTTTCTTTGTTATTATCGTGCTACACTCACACAGTTTCTTTGTTATTATCGTGCTTGTTATTATCGTGCTACACTCACACAGTTTCTTTGTTATTATCGTGCTACACTCACACAGTTTCTTTGTTATTATCGTGCTACATCACACAGTTTCTTTGTTATTATCGTGCTACACTCACACAGTTTCATTGTTATTATCGTGCTACACTCACACAGTTTCTTTGTTATTATCGTGCTACACTCACACAGTTTCTTTGTTATTATCGTTTGTTATTATCGTGCTACACTCACACAGTTTCTTTGTTATTATCGTGCTACACTCACACAGTTTCTTTGTTATTATCGTGCTACACTCACACAGTTTCTTTGTTATTATCGTGCTACACTCACACAGTTTCTTTGTTATTATCGTGCTACACTCACACAGTTTCTTTGTTATTATCGTGCTACACTCACACAGTTTCATTGTTATTATCGTGCTACACTCACACAGTTTCATTGTTATTATCGTGCTACACTCACACAGTTTCTTTGTTATTATCGTGCTACACTCACACAGTTTCTTTGTTATTATCGTGCTACACTCACACAGTTTCTTTGTTATTATCGTGCTACACTCACACAGTTTCTTTGTTATTATCGTGCTACACTCACACAGTTTCTTTGTTATTATCGTGCTACACTCACACAGTTTCTTTGTTATTATCGTGCTACACTCACACAGTTTCTTTGTTATTATCGTGCTACACTCACACAGTTTCTTTGTTATTATCGTGCTACACTCACACAGTTTCTTTGTTATTATCGTGCTACACTCACACAGTTTCTTTGTTATTATCGTGCTACACTCACACAGTTTTTTTGTTATTATCGTGCTACACTCACACAGTTTCTTTGTTATTATCGTGCTACACTCACACTTTGTTATTATCGTTTCTTTGTTATTATCGTGCTACACTCACACAGTTTCTTTGTTATTATCGTGCTACACTCACACAGTTTCTTTGTTATTATCGTGCTACACTCACACAGTTTCTTTGTTATTATCGTGCTACACTCACACAGTTTCTTTGTTATTATCGTGCTACACTCACACAGTTTCTTTGTTATTATCGTGCTACACTCACACAGTTTCTTTGTTATTATCGTGCTACACTCACACAGTTTCTTTGTTATTATCGTGCTACACTCACACAGTTTCTTTGTTATTATTATCGTTTCTTTGCTACACTCACACAGTTTCTTTGTTATTATCGTGCTACACTCACACAGTTTCTTTGTTATTATCGTGCTACACTCACACAGTTTCTTTGTTATTATCGTGCTACACTCACACAGTTTCATTGTTATTATCGTGCTACACTCACACAGTTTCTTTGTTATTATCGTGCTACACTCACACAGTTTCATTGTTATTATCGTGCTACACTCACACAGTTTCATTGTTATTATCGTGCTACACTCACACAGTTTCTTTGTTATTATCGTGCTACACTCACACAGTTTCATTGTTATTATCGTGCTACACTCACACAGTTTCATTGTTATTATCGTGCTACACTCACACAGTTTCTTTGTTATTATCGTGCTACACACACACACAGTTTCTTTGTTATTATCGTGCTACACTCACACAGTTTCTTTGTTATTATCGTGCTACACTCACACAGTTTCTTTGTTATTATCGTGCTACACTCACACAGTTTCTTTGTTATTATCGTGCTACACTCACACAGTTTCTTTGTTATTATCGTGCTACACTCACACAGTTTCATTGTTATTATCGTGCTACACTCACACAGTTTCTTTGTTATTATCGTGCTACACTCCCAGTTTCTTTGTTATTATCGTGCTACACTCACACAGTTTCTTTGTTATTATCGTGCTACACTCACACAGTTTCTTTGTTATTTCGTTATTATCGTGCTACACTCACACAGTTTCTTTGTTATTATCGTGCTACACTCACACAGTTTCTTTGTTATTATCGTGCTACACTCACACAGTTTCTTTGTTATTATCGTGCTACACTCACACAGTTTCTTTGTTATTATCGTGCTACACTCACACAGTTTCTTTGTTATTATCGTGCTACACTCACACAGTTTCTTTGTTATTATCGTGCTACACTCACACAGTTTCTTTGTTATTATCGTGCTACACTCACACAGTTTCTTTGTTATTATCGTGCTACACTCACACAGTTTCTTTGTTATTATCGTGCTACACTCACACAGTTTCTTTGTTATTATCGTGCTACACTCACACAGTTTCTTTGTTATTATCGTGCTACACTCACACAGTTTCTTTGTTATTATCGTGCTACACTCACACAGTTTCAGTTTTTGTTATTATCGTGCTACACTCACACAGTTTCTTTGTTATTATCGTGCTACACTCACACAGTTTCATTGTTATTATCGTGCTACACTCACACAGTTTCTTTGTTATTATCGTGCTACACTCACACAGTTTCTTTGTTATTATCGTGCTACACTCACACAGTTTCTTTGTTATTATCGTGCTACACTCACACAGTTTCTTTGTTATTATCGTGCTACACTCACACAGTTTCTTTGTTATTATCGTGCTACACTCACACAGTTTCTTTGTTATTATCTTGCTACACTCACACACATTTTTTTTGTTATTATCGTGCTACACTCACACAGTTTCTTTGTTATTATCGTGCTACACTCACACAGTTTCTTTGTTATTATCGTTTCACACTTTGTTATTATCGTGCTACACTCACACAGTTTCTTTGTTATTATCGTGCTACACTCACACAGTTTCTTTGTTATTATCGTGCTACACTCACACAGTTTCTTTGTTATTATCGTGCTACACTCACACAGTTTCTTTGTTATTATCGTGCTACACTCACACAGTTTCTTTGTTATTTGTTATTATCGTGCTACACTCACACAGTTTCATTGTTATTATCGTGCTACACTCACACAGTTTCTTTGTTATTATCGTGCTACACTCACACAGTTTCTTTGTTATTATCGTGCTACACTCACACAGTTTCTTTGTTATTATCGTGCTACACTCACACAGTTTCTTTGTTATTATCGTGCTACACTCACACAGTTTCTTTGTTATTATCGTGCTACACTCACACAGTTTCTTTGTTATTATCGTGCTACACTCACACAGTTTCTTTGTTATTATCGTGCTACACTCACACAGTTTCTTTGTTATTATCGTGCTACACTCACACAGTTTCTTTGTTATTATCGTGCTACACTCACACAGTTTCTTTGTTATTATCGTGCTACACTCACACAGTTTCTTTGTTATTATCGTGCTACACTCACACAGTTTCTTTGTTATTATCGTGCTACACTCACACAGTTTCTTTGTTATTATCGTGCTACACTCACACAGTTTCTTTGTTATTATCGTGCTACACTCACACAGTTTCATTGTTATTATCGTGCTACACTCACACAGTTTCTTTGTTATTATCGTGCTACACTCACACAGTTTTTTGTTATTATCGTGCTACACTCACACAGTTTCTTTGTTATTATCGTGCTACACTCACACAGTTTCTTTGTTATTATCGTGCTACACTCACACGGTTTCATTGTTATTATCGTGCTACACTCACACAGTTTCTTTGTTATTATCGTGCTACACTCACACAGTTTCTTTGTTATTATCGTGCTACACTCACACTGTTTTATTGTTATTATCGTGCTGTACTCACACAGTTTCTTTGTTATTATCGTGCTACACTCACACAGTTTCTTTGTTATTATCGTGCTACACTCACACAGTTTCTTTGTTATTATCGTGCTACACTCACACAGTTTCTTTGTTATTATCGTGCTACACTCACACAGTTTCTTTGTTATTATCGTGCTACACTCACACAGTTTCTTTGTTATTATCGTGCTACACTCACACAGTTTCTTTGTTATTATCGTGCTACACTCACACAGTTTCTTTGTTATTATCGTGCTACACTCACACAGTTTCTTTGTTATTATCGTGCTACACTCACACAGTTTTTTGTTATTATCGTGCTACACTCACACAGTTTCTTTGTTATTATCGTGCTACACTCACACAGTTTCTTTGTTATTATCGTGCTACACTCACACAGTTTCTTTGTTATTATCGTGCTACACTCACACAGTTTCTTTGTTATTATCGTGCTACACTCACACAGTTTCTTTGTTATTATCGTGCTACACTCACACAGTTTCTTTGTTATTATCGTGCTACACTCACACAGTTTCTTTGTTATTATCGTGCTACACTCACACAGTTTCTTTGTTATTATCGTGCTACACACTACAGTTTCTTTGTTATTATCGTGCTACACTCACACAGTTTCATTGTTATTATCGTGCTACACTCACACAGTTTCTTTGTTATTATCGTGCTACACTCACACAGTTTCTTTGTTATTATCGTGCTACACTCACACAGTTTCTTTGTTATTATCGTGCTACACACACACAGTTTGTTGTTATTATCGTGCACTCACACAGTTTCTTTGTTATTATCGTGCTACACTCACACAGTTTCTTTGTTATTATCGTGCTACACTCACACAGTTTCTTTGTTATTATCGTGCTACACTCACACAGTTTCTTTGTTATTATCGTGCTACACTCACACAGTTTCTTTGTTATTATCGTGCTACACTCACACAGTTTCATTGTTATTATCGTGCTACACTCACACAGTTTCTTTGTTATTATCGTGCTACACACACAGTTTCTTTGTTATTATCGTGCACACAGTTTCTTTGTTATTATCGTGCTACACTCACACAGTTTCTTTGTTATTATCGTGCTACACTCACACAGTTTCATTGTTATTATCGTGCTACACTCACACAGTTTCTTTGTTATTATCGTGCTACACTCACACAGTTTCTTTGTTATTATCGTGCTACACTCACACAGTTTCTTTGTTATTATCGTGCTACACTCACACAGTTTCTTTGTTATTATCGTGCTACACTCACACAGTTTCTTTGTTATTATCGTGCTACACTCACACAGTTTCTTTGTTATTATCGTGCTACACTCACACAGTTTCTTTGTTATTATCGTGCTACACTCACACAGTTTCTTTGTTATTATCGTGCTACACTCACACAGTTTCTTTGTTATTATCGTGCTACACTCACACAGTTTCTTTGTTATTATCGTGCTACACTCACACAGTTTCTTTGTTATTATCGTGCTACACTCACACAGTTTCTTTGTTATTATCGTGCTACACTCACACAGTTTCATTGTTATTATCGTGCTACACTCACACAGTTTCATTGTTATTATCGTGCTACACTCACACAGTTTCTTTGTTATTATCGTGCTACACTCACACAGTTTCTTTGTTATTATCGTGCTACACTCACACAGTTTCTTTGTTATTATCGTGCTACACTCACACAGTTTCTTTGTTATTATCGTGCTACACTCACACAGTTTCTTTGTTATTATCGTGCTACACTCACACAGTTTCTTTGTTATTATCGTGCTACACTCACACAGTTTATTTGTTATTATCGTGCTACACTCACACAGTTTCTTTGTTATTATCGTGCTACACTCACACAGTTTCTTTGTTATTATCGTGCTACACTCACACAGTTTCTTTGTTATTATCGTGCTACACTCACACAGTTTCTTTGTTATTATCGTGCTACACTCACACAGTTTCTTTGTTATTATCGTGCTACACTCACACAGTTTCATTGTTATTATCGTGCTACACTCACACAGTTTCTTTGTTATTATCGTGCTACACTCACACAGTTTCTTTGTTATTATCGTGCTACACTCACACAGTTTCTTTGTTATTATCGTGCTACACTCACACAGTTTCTTTGTTATTATCGTGCTACACTCACACAGTTTCTTTGTTATTATCGTGCTACACTCACACAGTTTCTTTGTTATTATCGTGCTACACTCACACAGTTTCATTGTTATTATCGTGCTACACTCACACAGTTTCATTGTTATTATCGTGCTACACACACAGTTTCATTGTTATTATCGTGCTACACTCACACAGTTTCTTTGTTATTATCGTGCTACACTCACACAGTTTCTTTGTTATTATCGTGCTACACACACACAGTTTCTTTGTTATTATCGTGCTACACTCACACAGTTTCTTTGTTATTATCGTGCTACACTCACACAGTTTCTTTGTTATTATCGTGCTACACTCACACAGTTTCTTTGTTATTATCGTGCTACACTCACACAGTTTCTTTGTTATTATCGTGCTACACTCACACAGTTTCTTTGTTATTATCGTGCTACACTCACACAGTTTCTTTGTTATTATCGTGCTACACTCACACAGTTTCTTTGTTATTATCGTGCTACACTCACACAGTTTCTTTGTTATTATCGTGCTACACTCACACAGTTTCTTTGTTATTATCGTGCTACACTCACACAGTTTCTTTGTTATTATCGTGCTACACTCACACAGTTTCTTTGTTATTATCGTGCTACACTCACACAGTTTCTTTGTTATTATCGTGCTACACTCACACAGTTTCTTTGTTATTATCGTGCTACACTCACACAGTTTCATTGTTATTATCGTGCTACACTCACACAGTTTCTTTGTTATTATCGTGCTACACTCACACAGTTTCTTTGTTATTATCGTGCTACACTCACACAGTTTCTTTGTTATTATCGTGCTACACTCACACAGTTTCTTTGTTATTATCGTGCTACACTCACACAGTTTCTTTGTTATTATCGTGCTACACTCACACAGTTTCTTTGTTATTATCGTGCTACACTCACACAGTTTCATTGTTATTATCGTGCTACACTCACACACATTGTTTCTACATTGTTATTATCGTGCTACACTCACACAGTTTCTTTGTTATTATCGTGCTACACTCACACAGTTTCTTTGTTATTATCGTGCTACACTCACACAGTTTCTTTGTTATTATCGTGCTACACTCACACAGTTTCTTTGTTATTATCGTGCTACACTCACACAGTTTCTTTGTTATTATCGTGCTACACTCACACAGTTTCTTTGTTATTATCGTGCTACACTCACACAGTTTCTTTGTTATTATCGTGCTACACTCACACAGTTTCTTTGTTATTATCGTGCTACACTCCCAGTTTCTTTGTTATTATCGTGCTACACTCACACAGTTTCTTTGTTATTATCGTGCTACACTCACACAGTTTCTTTGTTATTATCGTGCTACACTCACACAGTTTCTTTGTTATTATCGTGCTACACTCACACAGTTTCTTTGTTATTATCGTGCTACACTCACACAGTTTCTTTGTTATTATCGTGCTACACTCACACAGTTTTCTTTGTTATTATCGTGCTACACTCACACAGTTTCTTTGTTATTATCGTGCTACACTCACACAGTTTCTTTGTTATTATCGTGCTTCACACAGTTTTGTTATTATCGTGCTACACTCACACAGTTTCTTTGTTATTATCGTGCTACACTCACACAGTTTCTTTGTTATTATCGTGCTACACTCACACAGTTTCTTTGTTATTATCGTGCTACACTCACACAGTTTCTTTGTTATTATCGTGCTACACTCACACAGTTTCTTTGTTATTATCGTGCTACACTCACACAGTTTCTTTGTTATTATCGTGCTACACTCACACAGTTTCTTTGTTGTTATTATCGTGCTACACTCACACAGTTTCTTTGTTATTATCGTGCTACACTCACACAGTTTCATTGTTATTATCGTGCTACACTCACACAGTTTCTTTGTTATTATCGTGCTACACTCACACAGTTTCATTGTTATTATCGTGCTACACTCACACAGTTTCATTGTTATTATCGTGCTACACTCACACAGTTTCATTGTTATTATCGTGCTACACTCACACAGTTTCATTGTTATTATCGTGCTACACTCACACAGTTTCTTTGTTATTATCGTGCTACACTCACACAGTTTCTTTGTTATTATCGTGCTACACTCACACAGTTTCTTTGTTATTATCGTGCTACACTCACACAGTTTCTTTGTTATTATCGTGCTACACTCACACAGTTTCTTTGTTGTTATTATCGTGCTACACTCACACAGTTTCTTTGTTATTATCGTGCTACACTCACACAGTTTCTTTGTTATTATCGTGCTACACTCACACAGTTTCTTTGTTATTATCGTGCTACACTCACACAGTTTCATTGTTATTATCGTGCTACACTCACACAGTTTCTTTGTTATTATCGTGCTACACTCACACAGTTTCTTTGTTATTATCGTGCTACACTCACACAGTTTCTTTGTTATTATCGTGCTACACTCACACAGTTTCATTGTTATTATCGTGCTACACTCACACAGTTTCTTTGTTATTATCGTGCTACACTCACACAGTTTCTTTGTTATTATCGTGCTACACTCACACAGTTTCATTGTTATTATCGTGCTACACTCACACAGTTTCTTTGTTATTATCGTGCTACACTCACACAGTTTCTTTGTTATTATCGTGCTACACTCACACAGTTTCTTTGTTATTATCGTGCTACACTCACACAGTTTCATTGTTATTATCGTGCTACACTCACACAGTTTCTTTGTTATTATCGTGCTACACTCACACAGTTTCTTTGTTATTATCGTGCTACACTCACACAGTTTCATTGTTATTATCGTGCTACACTCACACAGTTTCTTTGTTATTATCGTGCTACACTCACACAGTTTCATTGTTATTATCGTGCTACACTCACACAGTTTCTTTGTTATTATCGTGCTACACTCACACAGTTTCTTTGTTATTATCGTGCTACACTCACACAGTTTCTTTGTTATTATCGTGCTACACTCACACAGTTTCTTTGTTATTATCGTGCTACACTCACACAGTTTCTTTGTTATTATCGTGCTTTGTTATTATCACTACACTCACACAGTTTCTTTTTGTTATTATCGTATTACACTCACACAGTTTCTTTGTTATTATCGTGCTACACTCACACAGTTTCTTTGTTATTATCGTGCTACACTCACACAGTTTCTTTGTTATTATCGTGCTACACTCACACAGTTTCTTTGTTATTATCGTGCTACACTCACACAGTTTTATTGTTATTATCGTGCTACACTCACACAGTTTCATTGTTATTATCGTGCTACACTCACACAGTTTTTATTTGTTATTATCGTGCTCGTGCTACACTCACACAGTTTCTTTGTTATTATCGTGCTACACTCACACAGTTTCTTTGTTATTATCGTGCTACACTCACACAGTTTCTTTGTTATTATCGTGCTACACTCACACAGTTTCTTTGTTATTATCGTGCTACACTCACACAGTTTCTTTGTTATTATCGTGCTACACTCACACAGTTTCTTTGTTATTATCGTGCTACACTCACACAGTTTCTTTGTTATTATCGTGCTACACTCACACAGTTTCTTTGTTATTATCGTGCTACACTCACACAGTTTCTTTGTTATTATCGTGCTACACTCACACAGTTTCTTTGTTATTATCGTGCTACACTCACACAGTTTCTTTGTTATTATCGTGCTACACTCACACAGTTTCTTTGTTATTATCGTGCTACACTCACACAGTTTCTTTGTTATTATCGTGCTACACTCACACAGTTTCTTTGTTATTATCGTGCTACACTCACATTTTTTTTATTATTATCGTGCTACACTCACACAGTTTCATTGTTATTATCGTGCTACACTCACACAGTTTCATTGTTATTATCGTGCTACACTCACACAGTTTCATTGTTATTATCGTGCTACACTCACACAGTTTCATTGTTATTATCGTGCTACACTCACACAGTTTCTTTGTTATTATCGTGCTACACTCACACAGTTTCTTTGTTATTATCGTGCTACACTCACACAGTTTCTTTGTTATTATCGTGCTACACTCACACAGTTTCTTTGTTATTATCGTGCTACACTCACACAGTTTCTTTGTTATTATCGTGCTACACTCACACAGTTTCTTTGTTATTATCGTGCTACACTCACACAGTTTCTTTGTTATTATCGTGCTACACTCACACAGTTTCTTTGTTATTATCGTGCTACACTCACACAGTTTCTTTGTTATTATCGTGCTACACTCACACAGTTTCTTTGTTATTATCGTGCTACACTCACACAGTTTCTTTGTTATTATCGTGCTACACTCACACATCGTGCTACACTCTCACAGTTTCTCTTTGTTATTATCGTGCTACACTCACACAGTTTCATTGTTATTATCGTGCTACACTCACACAGTTTCATTGTTATTATCGTGCTACACTCACACAGTTTCTTTGTTATTATCGTGCTACACTCACACAGTTTCATTGTTATTATCGTGCTACACTCACACAGTTTCTTTGTTATTATCGTGCTACACTCACACAGTTTCATTGTTATTATCGTGCTACACTCACACAGTTTCATTGTTATTATCGTGCTACACTCACACAGTTTCATTGTTATTATCGTGCTACACTCACACAGTTTCTTTTGTCTATCTTATCGTGCTACACTCACACAGTTTCTTTTGTTATTATCGTGCTACACTCACACAGTTTCTTAATTTGTTATTATCGTGCTACACTCACAACAATGTTTCTCAAACGCCAACCACTTGTTATTATCGTGCTACACTTCACACATGGTTATAATTTGTTATTAGTCATTTGTGCTGCCAAGCACACTCACACAGTTTCTTTGTTATTATCGTGACTTTACAAAGTGGAGAACTAAAGTTGCTTACAATATGTGATAGGCTTAAATTAGAATCACGCCATGTGGTTACTATGATGTACCAGCTACTTCTGAGCAACTGATGGAACTTACAGCACATCTTTTGCAACTGGATCAGCATCTAAGCTAACGAGCTTTTTGCGCTCAGTAACATGTTTTAGGCATACATTGAAAGTATAAGTATAGTATTTCAACATTTGCAAAGAGCAGGGCTGACACTGAAGCCAGAGATCGTTCTATTATGTGAATGAATATGGAGCTTTTAGAGCATAGTGTGAGTACGGATGGAATGCCCACAGACCCCACTAAAACAAAAGCAAGAGTACATTGGACTGAACCATCAAACAAGAAGTCAATGAAAAAGTTTCATGGCTTTAGGGTGTGTAAGATTTTTGGTGACCAACCTTTCAATAAAAGTAGTAATAACTCGATTCTCATTTTCACGGACTGAAAACTTTGTAAGATAATTTCAGTTACCAAAAATGTGTTTTGGTTGATAATTTAGTTCTAACTTATTTAAGAAAAAACATTATATTCGTATCATCTATAGATATGAAAAACAGTGTAATTTTAGTCGTGTTAAAGAATATGCAATTCACACATTAATATTTACCGTCACAGTTAATGTGCAGTAAAGAAAGAACTATTTAAATTTGTAATGAAAATAATATATGTCATTAAAAAACCAATATTATACAATATTACTTTTAAATCTTCTACTGACCGAAATATATATGTTTATGTCTTCTGCAAATACACAGGCATATTGCTCGTGTATAGTAAGTATTTATAAAATCACATTAAAGCAAAGAGTCAAACGAATTTTCCCTATTGTAGTAATAAAAACTTTAAATTAAAGTAAGAACACATGATTATTTAGTAAAACATCGAGATTTTGAATGAGAATAACCAGCTACTGCTGTAGCTGTCTTTTGTATACAGTTAAAAGAATATTCAGAAAACTCAACTTTAATGTTATCGTGTACAGTAGAAAAAATAGACAAAGTTTTAATATTTTATTTTAAGAAGTTTGAACGAGGAAAATCAGCTGTTTTTCCTCATGCTAATTTGTAACAAAATGTGTAAAATATAGTTTAGTTCAATGTTCTTTTTTTTTCCCCTCTGTTTTAAAAGCAATAAAATCAGTTTTAGTGGTGGTCATTGTCACGCTCAAGGGTCAAGAGAGGAAGCAGCAACTTCCGTAGCTGCAAACATGTGAAGCAACAATGTAGTTGAAGCTGCATTATATAAGATCTGTTTGAGAAGGCTTCTTTCTGCTGCATTGTTGCAATTTATACTCTTTGAAGTACTCATGCAACTGCATTTTTCTTGTACCATCCAGTGGATACCAGAAAGGGTGGCACTTAGCATGTAGGTAAAATTGTACACAACAATGATATGTTGGTAAATATAAACATACGAGAGATAAATTTATGTTTATTTTTATTTTTAAAACCTTTGCATTTAATTTCATTTATAGTTTGAGAAAAGTTAAGTGTATAGTTGAAATGGAGGTTTGACCAATCACCATACAATATTAAAACTTGAATGTTTGACCTACGTTTGGATAGGTTGGCCAGTAGTGATATAAACGCTTTTGTCTTTTTCTTAATTGGTATAGGACAGCGTTGAGAATAATCGTTGTTGAGGTGACCTTTGCAGTATTTTTGAAAATTTACTTTATTTTTAAATTCTAAAACAAACCCATATTATGTCGTTGTGGAAAACACATTATATCTCATTGATAAAGATATATTGAAGTTGTGTGTATGGAGTAAGTTTACCATTATGTTTATTGATTGTTATCCAGTGGCTTCACCAATATACATTGACTATTTACTTGTTTTCTAGACCATCTCACCATCAGAGATTTAATGTAAATATGACATGTTAAGAAAGTAGGCAGTCGCTCAAATCTCAACATCACCAAACACACGAACTTTGTGTCAAAGAAGGTCATACCTTTGATCTCATCCATCAACAAGTCAAGCGTCTCATTTTTGGCCACCACATAAAACTCAAAACAAATCTCTTTGAGACCACAACTTACGGGTTATGATGTAAATGCAGAAACCATTACCAAACTTAAGCAACATGCTGAAGAAACACCTTAACATATACGTTGTGTAAAGACAGCCAACACAAGGAACAGGAATGGGAGTGTCCTCGAACACTACTGAACTCTTGTTTATGTGTATTGGTTAAATACGATAAGCTTAACAATGATAAATAACGATTTGAGTCATTCGAATAGTTATCTGTCTTAGAAAGTAAAATACCTTTCATTTCTATAAAAATCTAAGAAGTCTTATTGGTAAAAATCAAGTAGTGAGATGCTTACCAAAGAAACTCCTTTCATCTTTCCAGAAGTGTATGTTTTATTTTTTCATTTTTATTTGCAAATTACACTACCAAATGTCAAATTACAAAATATCAATTATAAAATATTTTTGTTGAAACAGAATTATAACTATTATCTTAATACTCCAGGTGTCTCAATGGTAAATCAGCGAGCTTAAAATTCTAAAACTCGGGTTGCGATACCGAGGGAGGGAGACTACAGATAGTCCATTGTTGGGTATGCAAGGTTATTTAGTGTGTTATTATATGTTTATTTTATGATTTAATAGTTAATGATCGTTTAGTTTTCATGATAGAAGTGTTGAATATGGACTATTTTAAAAGTGTTAGCTTTGATAATTTTTTGTTGTTTATGCTTTACTAATATTATAAACATAATGTTATTCGAATCTTCGGTATATTTCTCATTACTTTAATTGACTATCGGTACATTAAAGCGCCCGTAGCATAGTTTGTAGAAAATTCAAGGCCTCAGTGAGCGAAAGTGAAGTAAAAGTTGAAGCAAAGTCAAATAAACGTACAGTTAGAAGGAAAGATAGTGAGTGATTGGCCTCAACGGTTGATATTTTAAAGCACTTTTCACAGAGATAAGGAGAAATAATTTGCCTTGCCAAAGGGTGTTCTAAAGTAATTGGATACGTCTGTGTGGACTTTGACGATAGAGAGCCATTTACTTAATTAAAGTTCAGGATATGACTGTGATAACCCACAGAGTATTGTAAATGAATTATTCACGGTTACTATTGTGGTAAGAGTAGAGAAAAATAATTCGTCTTGCCAATTGGATTCTAAAGATTTGTATCAGTGTGAACTTTTGACAAGAAAAGTTATTTAGAGTTTTAAATATATCTGTGATATCCTACAGTATAAAACATTTGGACATACGTTTTTAACATGTTTTGAATGTATTATTTTGTAACAAGTGAACTGTGTGCTTTTCATTTATTGTCCGAATTTATCGCCCATATGTCACAACATTTACTATAAAATAATCCAAGCCTACATTTACATGTTTAAACCCCAACATCCATTTCGTAATTTATGCTTACCACCAAACAAAAATAAATAATTGACAATACATATCAGAATAGCTCTCATAGTATCTTCATAATCAGTCAAATGCACTTAACCTCTTACGGAATAGACAAATATAAAACGTTAATGCAAATGACTTATTACTTCTATTATATATAATGTAACAAAAGAGTAATAGTATAAGTAAGATGAAATAGACTTGAAACTCGGATTAAAAATATGAAAACCAGAAACTGTTTCTTTTTTGCTTTTATTTGTATTTAAGTACACAAGGGGGTTATCTGTGTTCTACTCACCAAGAGTATTGAAGCCCTTTATTAGGGTTTTAAGAACTCTTGGGCCACTGAGGGGGTGCTTTTTTGCAATTATCCAACATTTATTCTCCTTATGGTGGGAAGCGGTAAGTCTATGAGTTTACAATGCTAAAATCAGGGATTCGACCACCCTCAATTGATATAACAGATAGCCTAAGGTCATTTTACTATAAACACACATTCACCTTATTTATATTATTGTCAACTTTATTTTCAGGCAGAGCAATTGCAAATAATTCTTGACAAGCATATGTACATTCATGGTTTTTGTTACAAAATATTTGTAAATTATTTATTTTTTTTTTTATTTTTTTTGTATTTCGCGCAAAGCTACACAAGCGCTATCTGCGCTAGCTGTCCCTAATTTAGAAGTGTAAGACTAGATAGAAGGCAACTAGTCATCATCACCAACCACCAACTCGTGGGCAGCTCTTTCATCAACGAATAGTAGGACTGACCGTAACGTTATAACGTTTCAACGGCTTAAAAGGCAAGCATGTTTGGTGTGACGAGGAATCGAACCAGCGACACTCAATTACGATTCTAACGCCTTAACCACATGGCCAAACCAGGCCAAATTATTTAAATCGCGCCATTTTGTTTTAAATAAATCAAAGATCGTCCAATGAGTTCACCTACCTCTATTAATGGGCCAGGCAATGCCAGGTGGATTAAGATGTTCAACTTGCAATCTGAGGGTCGTGGATTCGAACCCCCGTCGCACCAAACATGCTCGCCCTTTCAGCCGTGGGGGCGTTATTCGTTGGTAAAAGAGTAGCCCAAGAGTTGGCGGTGGATGGTGATGACTAGTTGTCTTCCCTCTAGCCTTACACTGCTAAATTAGGGAAGGCTAACGCAGATAGCTCTTGTGTAGCTTTGCAAGAAATTTAAAACAAACAAACAAAACCTCTACTAATTTCACCGACTACTTCATCTAACGCTCAAAAAACTTCAATAAAGTAAAGCTTTTAAAATACAAAAGTGTGTAGGATTAAATTAAGGATAATATTTTTTTATAAATTTCAACTTTACCCGGTCTGAATATCGAGTTTTTCGATAGCACTCCATATTATTTAGGCCTATTGTTCGTGACAAAAGTAACTTAGGAGACATTTTTCTTTTTTTGGTTAGTCCTAATGGGTTTCAGCGCTTCTTAAGCTTCAGGTGATTGAACGATAAATTTAAATATGCACCTCTGATTGAGAAGTTGGCATACAAGATCACATACACAAATTGTAGTGGTTTTCCAACAAGATCCAAAAGTCTAGCGATTTTTCTAATAGTTCACAATTTTTCAGGATAATGAATATGCAATATAACTTTAAATATATTATTGACAGCTATATTTTCGGTGTCAACCGATGAATAAAATACTTTTAGCAATTGTGATTGAGTATTCGTTAAATTTTTGTAATAAAGTTATTACTTTGTGTAATACT
The DNA here is from genome assembly GCF_004210375.1 of Tachypleus tridentatus. NCBI lineage: Eukaryota > Metazoa > Arthropoda > Merostomata > Xiphosura > Limulidae > Tachypleus > Tachypleus tridentatus. The sequence goes on from NC_134829.1 coordinate 15,398,106, forward strand.
GTAACACGAAGAATTTGAAAACTATGTTATTTTACATGTTATACAAAGTTGTTATCTCCACTAAAATTGTGAATTTTTTGAAGAGATAAACGTGAAACCCAGTCTGTCATTCGATTCGCTATTTACCATAGATTTAGGCTGTTTCGAAAAAATCCACTTCTCACCAGCAACTCCGAAACTTTATAATTTTTGTTAAGAAGGTTTGTGTATATATATATATATATAAACAATTTATTCGCTGAAAAATTGAGAACAGACTAGTAGAATTAATGCTTTTTCTTCCAAATACCTAAATAAGTTCACTGTTGTGATTGAAGGACAAACTGATCAATATAATTTTCATGAAGATTTAACATGTTTACAATATTTAGTGCAAAAAATATTTTACATGCTCATTCATTTATGATACAATACTATTTTGTATGATATCTGTATAATGCCACATAGGTGAAACGATACGCGGGTTTAAACAAAACATATATGAAAATGCAGCTATTACGTCTGGAAAGCTGCTTGGTACCTGGAAATTTGTGTACCGTTAATTTATTTATAATACTGTTTGGTCTAAAGGGCGAAAAACAAAAAACGATGGCCTCTCTCACTTATTATACCTTTACGTTCAAAGTACTCTTTCTGCTGATGAGCGGGAAAGTAGTGTAGAGGCTTTGTAAAAAGGAAGAATCGGGTAGGGGAAGGTTTTGCATGGTGACGTACCAGTTGGTGACGTTCACGAGGGCGTGAGGCTGACATGCGCCATACTGATAATTCCTGTTATAAATTTTTCGTTATAATAGTCAGTTGATTGAAGAGCACGTCACTCAACGTTAGGAGGCAGTTAGCATTATTAAAGCTGTGCCTTAAACAGGAAATTCGGGCACAAGAAACCAGATGCAACCCAGTAAAATACTGCAGGATAAAACATTATTTAGGTAGATTGAATTATCCACCAGCCATTCTCCTGCAACTAGCCATATTTCTTGTCTTGGATTGTCTAAGAGAATGCTATTGGTATTATACTACCCGTTTTTAGTGTAGACTCTTGCTGATCAGAGTTAATGTAATGACGTTGTACTAGTTATCAAAGACTCCATCTGTGTAAAACCGTGTTAACTGCGTTCTTGGAAAGTGTTGTATATAACATTCGTCTCTTAGCAACATACCGGAACACGAGTGTGCCCCCCTATGTGGTTATGAAAGTGCCAGCAAAAATATTTGCAAACGAGATTAATATCTGTTTTCGAAGAAACGGGGAAATTTTATATTTATCAGCGTCAGTTTAGTCATTTTGTTTTGTTGTTGTTTTTTTATGCACGGTAAGCGGTGAAAGGCCTAAGTATACAAAATCGCAGCCATAATGGGAAATATTTTTTTATCGCAAAGTATTTATGTATTCTCTATGTTTGTTTTCTGTTGTAGAAAGAATGTCGTCACCTGTGAAAAAGTTAAAATTTCCTCAGTGCACTTTTTTTCACCACTTAAAAACAGCATTTACAATAATAATACAACTATGTTTCCGTTAATGTTTTGGTCTTTCCCTGTATTTAACCTTAAGGAAAGAATAGCCAATGAAGTTCAGCAAACGTCTACATCTAGAATTCTTAAACAGGCGTTTATCACACAGCCCAAGGCGACAGGTAAACCCGAATCATCAGTAATAGGATACAAAGGTAAGCCAGTTTTATAATATTTAAAGATGCTAGTCGAACATTATTGAAATACATTTAATATTGAACAGTTAAAGTTCGCAAGCTTTTAATATACTTTTACTTCACAAGCTTTGGGTTGAAATACTAAATATTCTATTACTGACAATTTTATTTTCAGATAAATAGATATAAACCCTCGGGAAATTTTTGTTATCTGTACGGTAAGGGTATTTGATTTATGGTTTAAAGCCCTTTAGTTTCTTAGATTTGTTATAATATTTGTACCAAACAAATTTAAATGATTTGCTCTCTGTATACGTAAGACTGTGTTAGATGATAAAATAATTTTGTTATGCATTTAGTGTACAATAAGTACTAGAAAACAAAAGCTACCTCAGTGACATTTTAAGTCTTGTTTTTGAATTTTTTAGTTAAGTAATAAAAATAAATTTTATTAAAACTCCTCTGAAAGCTGCTTTAATAAAATTTATTTTTATTACTTAACTAAAAATTTCAAAAAGTAACCACCAGATGTAACTTTAGTTAAACATTTTTCTGCTATTTCAGTTTCATAACGTGTTTAGTTTTGCAGATTATATTTTGACTTTTGCGTATAAAACATAAAGTAAAACATTAACAGCAACATATATATGTAAAGACGGCTCGTTTGGGTTGAGAAATTTTTTTATGTAGAGGAGTGAACAACGTTTAGGCCTTCTTCGGTCATCGTCAGGTTCACATCGTATTTTCGCTCCTCTACGTAAAAAAATTTCTCAACCCAAACGAGCCATTTTTACATATATTTTTCTCTACAAGTGGGTTTTGTCGACATCACTGATTAACAGCAACAGATCCTGTGGTGTACGTTATGGAAGGTAGACACAGTTTACAGACAGAAGTATTTGTCGCTGGTAATATCAGGGTTTTCTTTTTCTTTACTAATTTAGATTATGGAAACTAGACGCAGTTTACAGAGAGAAGGATTTATCACGGTTTGTTTTTACTGTTTTGGATTAGGGAAGCTAAAGGTAGATTGCAGACAGAAACATTTTTTAAGTTTTGTTTTCACTGCTATAGATTATAGAAACCAAACACAGTTTACCTACAGAATTGAGGATTTTTCAAGATTTGTTTTTACTGGTGTAGGTTATAGAAGCAAAACACAGTTTACTGACAGAAAGAAGTGAGTATTTCTCTGGGTTTGCTTTACTTTTTCTACTTTTTTGTTGTGACTTGTACACATTTAAACAGGACCTGTTCGATGTAGAAAAAGCATTAAGGATAGGTAGTACAAACACACTTATATAACCCAAACATCAATAAGATTCATTTGTGAATACAATTGGAAGAACACTGGCATATCAAAACCTCTTCCTCATATATTTATTTCTTCTAACGGTTTTGCGACTTCAAAGGTCTCTCACTCTTCAGGAAATAATGTTACCGAGAATCTGTAACAAAAAGAATACAAATACCGTTTTCAACTAAACATTAATTATTCAAATAAAACATATAAACTTTCCAAGTATACAAACATATAATACACTCTATTTATCAATTAATTAAATAACACAATCTCCAAAATAAATGCAATTAGCTAATACGCTTTATTTTTAAATTAAAACCTTATTCTAATTATATTTTCTCTTATTATCATAATAGAAAAGCAATTTATATGTCCTATAATTTCCTACTCTTACTTACGTTTTCTTTTTAGTAACTATTTTTACGATTTCACAATTCTTGCTGACTTAGAAAAGTGTCTTTTTTTATAAGGTTTATTGAATAATTCATAGAAGTTTTTAAGTTTCCTTCTTGGTGAGGTCAGGTGGTTAGGACGCTCGATTTGTAATCAAAGGGTTGGGTGGTTGAAATCCCCGTAGCACTACATATTTTCACCATTTCAACTTGTGGGGGCGTTATAATGTGTCAGTCCCACTATTCGTTAATAAAAAGAGTTTCCAAAGAGTTGGCAGTGAGTGGGATGACCAGTTGCCTTCCCTCTAGTCTTACACTGCTAAATTAGAGATTGCAGGCGTAGATAACCTTCGTGTAGCTTTGTGCGAAATTCAAAAACAAAAAAATATAGAAACCTTTTTGGTGAAATCATTTTATTATTTTGGAATCCATCTTTTAATTCAGAAATTGGGTATTTTTACGTACTTCGTAAAATCCATAAACTAAAAGAGATCAATGAATTATTGTTTAAAACAAAAAGTAAATATCTTCATATTGTAAAACCTTCCAGTATTCCAGGAAAACCGATTGTAAGGTGGTTAGGTTAGTTGATTGTTTGACATTTGTTGGCGTAAAGCAACTAGGCTATATCTGCGCCAAACAACTTGTAAAAATGTAAAAGCAAAAATTTATAAATTGTAATAATAAATCGAATTTAAAACCCAAACAATGTTCAAAACTTGAATAAAAGGTTCAACTGGAATGAAAAAGGTCAGTGGCTCATAAAAAATTTAAAAACAAAATTAAGTTGAACAGTGTCACCATCACTAGTGACACTGTCCAACGTTAGGGGTAAACCTGCAGAAAAGATGCATCTAAAATGGTGCCACCACTCGCAGTCGTAACGAGGGTACAATAGTGAAAAACGTTGAGTATTGTGACTTGAATGTCACAGAGGCCACATATTGGTGGACCCAGAAAAGAAAACGAAAAGTTTAAAAACTGTGACCAATACGTAACCTTGGCAGGACAACTTCCTCCTTCGAATCCTCACGGAAACAAGATGTTCAAAGAACAATAGTAGGTTTAATCTGGAATAGCTAGTTATCAATTTGGTCAGTCCACGTAGACTGCCAACTGGAGCGTAGCGGAGCCTTAAATACAGGACTGTAGTCCATATATGGGACAGGCACGGTCGTGACGGTACCAAAACAGACGAACTTAACTGAGGTGTCAGTGAGCTCCTTTCCATGAACGTGGCTAGGTGTCTAGGAAAAATGAACGTTAATTGAAGATGAAAAAAAGTGGCAAGTCGTTGTTGAATATCGACCAGAAGAAGGTGAGAAGTAATGTTAAGTGATACCAGGGCTAGTAGAGAGCTAAGAGAGTCAGTGTACTGCATAGTTTCTACGTGTTCCAGGAGAAGAGAAATGGTATACAATTGGCTGTTAACACAGAAACTGTAGAGGGGATCCTGTGAAAACTCATCAGCAACAACAGATCATGGCAGCATTCACAGACACATTATTTCGAACCATTTGTATAAGCGGGAATAGAAGAATAGTTAGAAAGATGTTCAGCAAAGAGAAGACTGTATTTCCAATGGAAGTCTGCCTTTCTCAGATAACTCAAAGAAAGGTCACAGGTGGGGATGGTAATAAGCCGTGGTAGGATGGGCTGTTCAGTGGAGAGAACAACAATACCCACTTCAGCCAGCTATGCCTGGATACAGAGGCCGAAAGAAAGAATAGCAGACCGTTTATTCCAAAGGAGCATAGCCCATTGAGAAAAGAAGACAAACCCCAGGTGGGATGCTGTGGTAAGGATTGTAGTTTAGTAGCATATTGTTTGTTTTTAATTTCACGCAAAGCGACACAAGGATTATAAGCACTTAGTAGCATATTGCAAACAGAGTTACAAATGACAGAGTTCAAGAGAAGGTTCATGGGGATCATTGTACAAACTCTGGGCTGTAAAAGTATGAAAAGCCACTGATAAGAACCAAACACTAGATGGTGAATATGATTTAGCATCTTCAAGGCCATAGAACAGAGACCCATACTCCAGTTTGGATCGAATGAGGGAACAACAGGTCTTGAACATAGAATCTGAATCCTTTGCCCAAGAGGTTGAAGAAGGGACACGGAAGACATTCAGTGCCCTCGTACATTTGAAACACAGATGTTTTATGTGAGGATTAAAAGTAAGCTTATGGTCAAAAATAAAACCCAAGAAATTTGCCTCTGGAACAACGAGAAGGCTAATATCACTTAGATGGAGCTCAGGATTATGATGTAGATCCCGATAATGGCAAAATTGCATGCAAACGGTTTTTTTAAAAAAGGTAAAACCATTTGCTGTGACCCACTTCAAAAGCAATTGAAGGCAGTCTGAAGCTGCCTCTCATTAAATCTTATATTCATCATCTAGCAAAATATGTGGAAGTCGTCAACACAGAGCCCATTTGCAACAGTAGGAGGAAGTTGTGTAACATTGATCTTGACGCTGGAAAGGGTGGCACCCAGGGCACAAGCCTGAGGGATTCCAAGTTCCTGAGTGAAAGAATGAAAGAGGGTACAACCCACACTGATTTGGAATCACATGTTTAATAAAATATTATGAATAAAAATAGGCAAATGGCCATACACCCCATATAATTGGAGGCTCTGCAAAATGCCTGACCTCCAAGTTGTGTAATAAGACTTCTCGAGATTTAAAAAAAACAACATAAACAATATCATTTCTTGGGGAAGTCTACCCTGGTTGATGTTTCAAGTCAAATCAGGTGGTCCACAGTGAAGTGCCGTCGCAAAACCAACATTAGGTGGGTGAGAGGAGGTTGTTTGATTCAAGAAACTGAACAAGATGAGCAATCAACATCCATTCTAAGATATTACAGTAAAAACTAGTCAAAGCATTTGGACGATAATTAGAAGGAATCTTGGGATTCTTTCTAGGCTTAAAAGAAGGTAGGACATATATCCTTATGTCAAGAATAAGGAAAAACATTTTCGTGCCAAATCAGGTTAAAAACAAACAGAAGAAGAGCAAGAGAGGCAAGAGATAGATGGTGCAACATCTTATAATGAACATCATTGGGCCCAACTAATGCATTGCCAGACTGATAGCGATCAAACTTGAGTTCCATCAGTATAAAGGAGCAGTTATAGTCTTAAAGACGATTGTTCCAAAAGGAAAGATGGGAATCGCTCTGCTCAAGATTTGATGATCAAGAAAGCAGGAGAGGAATCAAAAGTGCTGCAAAGATGAGAATACCTGCAAAAGATATCCCAGGTTCATTTTTAAGTCATTTTCTGTGTCAGCTTGCAGGCTGGAGGATACCATGGGAAATATGTTGAATTTTAGGTATAAAATAAACATCTGCTTAAACAATGCAATCGGTTATTGCTTCCATATAATTGTTAATAAATGGTAGATGAACGACAGCCATTTTTACTTAGATCGAGAAGATCTGGATTGAGAACCCTTCTATTTACCACCAAGCCATTTTTCTTTACTAGAAGAAGATCTATCGACCTCTATGGCTCGTGCCCTTGGTCAAGTGAGCAGATCCTCGTTAGGTGAAGTACATTCCAGTGACTGTGGGTGCTAATGAATAACCATCCTGCACGTCAGGGCTGAAGACGACAGACTCGGGCAGGCACCAGAATCTTGGGTTAAGGGGGATAGACCTGGGTAGTGAATGGAAGAAACAGTGCGAATAGAGGCAAGAATAAATGTGGACTTGTCAACTCTTTGTTTTATTCCTTGGAAAGCAAAAGATTCTTCATACGGTATGAAAAAGACTGTGATGGAAGTGCAGAAAAATCTCTATGCACACGAATTATAGCATCGTAGTATAGTGCAACTGCATGTGTCTGAGATGCACCTGGGGACTATAACTTCTAAGCCTCATAGTATGAAATATTATTGTTAGTTTTCAAGTGCTGTGCCTTTTTCTCCTCTACTAATTGAGGACAAGAAAGACAGTAAGAGGGATGGGAACCATTATAGTTAACGCAGTGAGGGTCCATTTGACACTCATATATGCATCGTGGACTTTGCCACCACAATAAGCACACGTCACAGAACTTTAACAAGATGCCTTCAAATGACTGAACCACTGACGCTAAAAACACTGCAGAGAGTTAGGAATATATAGCCGTATCTTACAGTGAAGACAATCTGTCTTTTAAAAAGCCTATTATATGCCAACAAAAATGTTAATGAATTTATTTTGAGAAAATTTAAAATTCTAAAAGAACCATATTTTCCTTTTCTGGAAAAGATTATTTATGAAAAACATATTTTATACATTGTTTTTAGTACCACCATAACTAAATAATAGTAAACAGGCATAACTTCTTGGTTGTAAAGTCAGCAGGAATTGTAAAACTGTGAAAACAGTTACTAAGACTTATAAGAAAGGTAAATAAGTAAGAGTATGAAATTATAGGATAAACAAATTTCATTTCTGTGACAATAACAAGAGAAAGTATATTGACTAATTGAAAGTATAATAAAGGTGTATTGACTAATTTCATTTATTTTGGAACATATGTATTGAACTTCATTTTCACATGGAGTTTATTATATATTTGTACATTTGGAAAGTTTGTGTGTTTGATTTAGATTATTGATCCTTACTTAAAAACGGTATTTGTATGTTTTTATTATAGATTTGCGGTAAAATTATTTTTTGAAGAATGACCTCTGAAGTCAGAAAATTAGTAGAAAAAACTTATAAACAAGTAAAAGAGTCTGATATTGCACTATTTTATTACGTTTGTGATTGAAAGTTTGGTTGTTTGATTGGTGGTTCATAGCTAGCTCAACTAGGCTATCTACGCCAAACAAGTTGTTTTTTTTTTTCGTTTGTTTTTGAATTTCGCGCAAAGCCGTACGAGGGCTGCCTGCGCTAGCCGTCCCTGATTTAGAAGCGTAAGACTAGAGGGAAAGAAGCTAGTCATCACCACCCACGGCCACTCTTGGGCTACTCTTTTATCAATGAATATTGGGATTTGTTTGTTTGTTTGTTTTGGAATTTCGCACAAAGCTACTCGAGGGCTATCTGTGCTAGCCGTCCCTAATTTAGCAGTGTAAGACTAGAGGGAAGGCAGCTAGTCATTACCACCCACCACCAACTCTTGGGCTACTCTTTTACCAACGAATAGTGGGATTGACCGTCACATTATAACGCCCCCATGGCTGAAAGGGTAAGTATGTTTGGTGTGACGGGAATTCGAACACGTGACCCTCAGATTACAAGTCGAGCGCCCTAACCATCTGGCCATGTCGGGCCAAACAAGATAAAAGTACAAAAATATATGAGTAACCGAACTTATCACTAATTTGCATTTTCATTGTGAAACAAATAAAAAATAATGATTGGCAACCATGGAAGGACATTCTGGCCATACCAAAATATCCATCAGATAGAACATTTATTCAACGTACATCATTCACACGTCCCAACTGTATGTTTAGAGCCACATTATATATACAGATTACAAAACATTTTTGGTGCCAGCGGGAGGTGTGATAAAAGCTAAATTAATTGTTAACGCTTTTCGAACTTCCTTGGCTACTTTAATATCTTATATCCATCAAAAGTCTCTGTATTTATTCTTCTTTTTGTTCCTGAAGCGATGTCGTCCATAAAACCCTTTTAGTTTTCTCTCATATTTGAATGCTTAACATTTAATTATTTAAAAGCCGGTAACCTTAACTTCTTCGTAGGCTTCATCTTTAGCATTGACTCGTTTAAGTACGATAGAAAGTTGAGATTAAGTAGTTTCCTAATCCTAGTTGAAACGTTACATATTGACCTCTAGTGACAAAATCTAAACCAGAAAAGTTAAATGGCATTTTTTCACTACAAAACAATAAGACGACCAAACTTTTCAAAAAGTTTTGACAGAGAACGAAAATGATATGCAGACAAATAAACTCTGAAGAATTCGTAGACTTATAAATCATAATAATCAATGATTTTCAAATATTGTTTCGTAGAACCACGAGGTCCCGCAAAGTGCCATTAGAGGTTTTTCCACAAAGGTAATGACTTTTTTTTTTTTTAAACTACTGAATGTTAACCCGTTAGGGACCAAATGTATTTTTAAAGATTACAAGTCACTTGATATTCACTTTTAATATTTTTGTATAGTTTTTGTTTTGTTTTTTAATTTTACATCAATATTTCTGTTACGTACTCGGTTGCTTTCACCTACGTTGTAGCCTTTAAAATTGGTTTAGAGTTGGAGTTTCGTGACGGAAGAAATTAAGTAGGAGGATTTCTTGACTTTGTAGAGATTCGAAACCACTGAGATATATGTGTAGATATAAAACTTTGATAGCAAAACAGCCCAAATTCAGAAGTTTCCAAAATCCAGAAAACAGTTAAAATGAAATAGAAAAATATTTAGTAAAACAACATTTTTCCATTAACAGTAGTGAAACTTTGTTTTGCTGAAATTTTTCTATTTTATTTTAAATATTTTCTGGATTTTAAAAATTACGTAGTGTGTGGGATACCTCTATAGATTCAGAAGGATACATAATTATTATCATAACAGTCTCAATACACAACCAGCTGCTTAGAACGCTCGACTCGTAATCTGAGGGTCGCGGATTCAAATCCTTGTCGTACCAAATATGCTGGCCATTTCAACCTTTGGGTCGTTATAATGTTACAGTCAATCCCTATGTTCTTTGGTAAAATAGTAGCTCAAGAGCGTGTGGTGGGTGGTGATGACTAGCTGCCTTCCCTCTAGTTTTAGAAATGCAAAAACAAACAATAAATACATTGATAACATATATCAAGCGCACACATATGTAAACAAATCCAAATATTAGCATGTTTAAATGTTTGCAAAATAAAAGCTACAAAGTATAAAGAATAAAATAGACTTTATGGTATGCGCGATTGATGACTAAAGAGACAAAAAGTAGTCTAGTAAAAAGGTAAGTAATTTGAAAAGTATTGATTTATATATAATGTCTATTACTGTCTTTTGCTATACGTTAGCAGACGCGTCTCTTTTCGGTATAGCGCGGAAAGATATCATTGATAAACATAATGAATAATAATATTCTACAATATTAGGTTTCACTTAACGTTTACCTGAAACCTTATTTATTTCAAAGCCTTGTGGTAAAATTTTACACACTTTAAACGTATAGAAAACGATTTACTGTTTTCGACATAAACCTAGTTTAAGATATATTCATGGCGCTAAGCCTATACTAAGCAGTTCAGTTTGTGAAAAATATTTTCTAAAACGTTTGAGTTTCTTTAATGGTAACTGCAGTAATAGTATACGACTTTGAATAACCAAAGCTATTCTGTAGACTTGAATATAAATACACATTTATATCATGTAGAGTTTCTGGCAAACTTCAGTAACAATGTTGCTCCAGAATATAAGTGTCTACTTATCTTTTTATTAGCTTAGACTGCTTGCTTATGAGATCTCAAAAATACATTAGAACAGTTTAAATAACGTATTGTAAATGCAACTCTACAAAAGTATTTGTTTCAAAACGTTTAATATTAGTCTTATTTTATTATTCCGTAGGCTTTTACATAGCTATGATTTTGCAAAGAAATATTGACTATTATTTTTTAAATAATCGTTTATTATTATTATTTCCATTCTGACAAATACTGTAAGATAAATCTCTAGTTTAGAAATTTTGGATGTCCAAGAAGGAATCATTGCCGATAGAGGTTCAGGAAATATCATCGTCCGTGAAATATTCGAGAATATAAACAATCTGGTTACGTAACCGGTGTACGAAACAAGTCTACAGGTTAAAGCAAGATTAAACAACCGGTTTACAACTTTATTCTGCAGTTTAACGTGCGTTAGCTGTTCGTCTTTCTTTTTGTAGTTGAGTTTCAAATGTTATTAGAATTTCACACAACGTTACATAAGTGCTAACTTTGTATAGTCGTTCCTAAAACTTGAACTGATAAACTAACGGAAAGTGGCTGGTCATCCACCGTTCAGCAGATTTGTTTGAAACGTTTTCCTTGAAAGGCTATAAACTGCATATGATATTGAACGGATTTTAATTATAATAAGTCGGTTTGCTAGAGGTGTTACAAATACGCAGATTGCATTGATAACCGTAGGCAGAAGCAATGAGATTTGCCAGCTATTTTATGAACCTTAAAATATATAGTTTATATAACATTTCAAACACAGATATACACACACATATATATATATAATATAAAATATTTATTCCTTGTTTTTCATTCAGTCGAAAACGCTTTCACACTCCTTTTTTAGGAATGCTCAACAATATACACTGCCGCTTGGCAACAAAACTATGCTTAAGCCAACAATGGTATTTACGTTGAATACTTGATATTCATTTTGATTTGTAAGAAAGATTTGTTTTCCATTCTTTGTTTTTTAAATAACTTCGGTGATGTAACAACAAAATAGATTATTTCAGAAGTTATATGACATTGAGTTATAGCCAAAAATAAAATAAAATTTACCAAGTCGTGTTTCAACTAAGCCTTACTTTACGTTTTAGGGCTAACGCTTAAATTATACTATAAACGGGCCTACTGTTACTAGCCTTATAGTTTGTTTGAAACGTTTTAAGTGGTGAATAAATGTTAGTTAATGCATATTGTGTCGGTATTTTAACACATATATTACATAATTGGCCTTAAAACTTAAACTTGATAGTCATAACTATCAAATATATTTTATCCTTTTCTGCTGTTGAAAAAGTTGAAAATTTGTATCGGAATGCCTACACTTTATTTTGTACTTCCTGATCTATACAGGAATACAGAAGAATACAATGAAAAGGCTTAAGAGTGCTATGTTAGTCTCTTTCAGAATGAACACGTATTTTGTGCTCGATAACACTTACTTTACTGCGTAGTTTTTGACTAAAAATGTGGTGATTAAATAATAACTTCGAGATTGATGAAGTAAATGAAGAGTAGGTGCATTTTGGAGGTAAAAACAAAATAGTTTTAGTTCAATTCTAAAATTTTCGATAATCATTCAACAATGGTTTCCCGCCATTTTTGACGGTCTTTTATACTATTTTATATGTACACATATATATATGTTTAATTAGAAAGTTCGAAGATAAAAACTCGAATTGTTTTGAAATCTTCATATGTAAAACTGTCTTTGATCACTTTATTTCGACATTGTTTTAAAAAAAGCAAAAACGAATGTAGTTAAACGTTTAATAATAATACAGAATCTAGTAACACGTAACTTGTTTCCTCTTTTCTGATTTCCCTGAATTCTATACAGTATTTAAACTTCCTTGTTTGTTCTAGTACTTGTATATTTTAATCTTTTTTTGCGCCAATTGACGCATAACGCCTCGTTGCTTATAATACGGTACACGTTATTCCATTTTATTCAGATAGAATTGTTTTACTTTCTACCCTTGAGTAATTTGAACGACCTTTACAGTGCTTAACATTTTCTACGAAAACAAAGCTTACTTGGCTTAACAACGCATACTCGTCTCATTGCTCACAGCCTATAACACGCAATATACTGCATATGATAGAACGTTAAAATTCATTTTATGTATAGTGAATGTGTAGCGGTTTCCAAATATTTGATTTGGTAATTTATGTGCAAATAAGCGTCTTTTATTCTTGTGTGACGAATGGTTTTTCATGTTCATAACATAATGTGGTAAGATGTTATCCATATTTATACTGAAGTTGAAATGTGGAATGAGGAAGCCTTTTTTCAAAAACATTTTGTAACGATACAGTAAATTTCATAGAACTGAACTATAACAGCACATAAATAAATGTGGCCAGTCCATTATTTCTCTTGTGTCTCAAACCAAATTTTTTTTTTATCATTGTTGATAGTAATATAATGTAGACCACGTATAGCATAAAGGTTATCGTGCTGTATTGTGAATTCAAGGGTTTCTGGTTCTGGTCTCGTACCTGTAAATTCTCGATCTGCACTTTGGGGCCGTTTGTGCGTTATAAGATTAATAGTCAGATCCAACTATTCAATTAAGAATAGCACAAGAGTTGGCGGTGAGTGTACTTGGTTAGCCGTCCTCCCTCTTCTTTTTCAGCTAAAAATTAAGTACGGTTAGCATAGATTATCCTTGTTTCTTTCTTCGAATGTTAGAATAAACCAAATATAATCTAAAGTAAATTTTTCCGTTTTCAACTAAGTTTCAGTTGGTCCTGTATACATATTTTTTGATATTGTTCAGTAAAAATTTATTTTATATTTTAGATAAAATGTGTAAATAACATACCAATCACTAATGCTCGGAAACTTGCAACACGGTAGTAGAAAGATTTTGTGTTTGATATTCAGAATTAGAAGCGGAAACGGATGGTCTACACATTTACATGAAAAGACAGGAAAACTGCCAAAACTGTAATTGAATTCAAGCTATTCTAGAATGTATTCCAGACTAAAAACTGACGAAATTTACCAAAGCGTATTCGCTGAAATTTTTTAGGCTTTGAAATCTACTAAGTAAAACTATTAAATTTAAGTCTTCTTAGAATGGAAGTTTCGTAAGAGGTGTAATGAAATTTGAAGTAAATTGATGATAGTGAAAGAAGCAAATCTTGACTCGCAATCTGAGTGTCGCAGGTTCGAATCTCCATCACCCCAAGCTTGCTCGCCCTTTCAACCGTCGGGGCGTTATAATGTGCAGTCAATCTCACTATTCGTTGGTAAACGAGTAGCCCAAGAGTTGGCGGTGGGTGGTGCTGACTAGCTGTTTTCCCTGTAGTTTTACACTGCTAAATTAAAGACGGCTAGCGCAGATAGCCCTCGTATAGCTTTACGCGAAATTCCACACAAAACAACTAAATACACCAATAACAGTCAGTGGATTAATACTTCACCTGCTGGAACTGCATCTGCGCTAATAAACTTATCTGATGAAACAAGTAAGATACACAAAATGTCATCTGTGTAATTTTGAAATTTAAATATGTTCTAAAGCCGGCTGCTATTGGTATTAAAGCTTCAATTAAAAATTAAAAAAAAATGACCTTCTTTGGTCATTTTCAGGTTAACCTGAAGTTAACAATATTTTGCCATACCTATTGCCTTAAAATGATTAGAAACCTAGAAATATTAAGCTAACTAATCTGGAGATTTTTCTTCCCTGATGTCAGTAAATTCCTCCCTGTGTATGTTATATAAATTAAAAAAATAAAGCAGAAAATTTTGTTAATATTATATAGAAATAGTGCGTGGTTTTTAAAACTTGTTCTACAAAATTACATTTCTAGTTAAACCTTTTTTGTGTGTGTGAAGTGTGAGTCACCCGCAGGTATAGCGGTAAGTATACGGATTTACAACGCTAAATTAAGAGGTTCGATAGCAGATAGCCCGATGTGGCTTTGCTGTAAAAAAACACATATACACGCGCGCGCGTTTATACTATAAAGTCTCCAAAACTTACGTTATATTTATAAAAATAAAAATCTGAAAAATCAAGTGACATGGCTACAACTAAGCATTAGTTTATTGTCAATACTTGGTTATCTGCAAGCTAAGCATTCACTTATGAGACTGCAGTGTATTCCTCACCTTTAAAAAAGGTGAGTATTAGATGGAGATATAAATAGATAGGTATATGGACTAGTAAACAGATATACTGTAATAATCAAATCCGTGACTTAACTATAGGAAACAGGGAAATGGAATTTCATTGAGGGATTACAAAAACAAATGATAATGATCATATAGTGCCTGGAAGCCAAACTGACACTAGAGGAATTCACTACCTAACTCTAAACTTGTCACTGAAAAAAACAACACACTTTGGCTTTTACCTTCACAGATTAAAAACTGTAACTGGTAGATTTTTACTGGAACAAAATTTTGATGTGAAAACCTTGTACAGTTTACACGCATAACCTAATTGGCTCATGAAAGCAGGAAATAAAGTTAAGGAGGTGACGTCAGCAAGCCTACGTACCAAGGTTAGTTGGTTGGCGCAGAGAGTTGTATTGCACAAAGCTCCATAGAAATACGCTAATAGAAAGTAACTGCGAGTTCAGTGTAATGATCATTATTTTAATATTTGTTTCTATCTCAGCACTGGAAGATATAGTCACCTGGTGATTGGACTTTGTAAACATAAAACATACAAGAGCCTACAAGATAAGCAATTCAAGGTCAGAAGAAACGTGTCCCCCATCTTGGAAATTTCCCCTTTAAACACGTACATTTTCACTGTGTGTTAACAATTATGCAGTGTTGAAAAGTTGTCACTAAACTGTAGGATTCACTAAAGCAGGATTTTTTTTTTGTTTAATTGTATAAACACATATTGTAATAACGAATATACAGAGGGTTGCTTTAGTCTTTAGGCATATGATGCAGGAACAATGAACAGACCGAGTTGTGCAATGGTCGTCAAATGTATAATACATGGGATACTATATTATACATAAGATACTATAGTATCGACAAGACTGAATTGTGTACTGGTCGTTAAATATAGCAACGATTTACTTACATACACATGTCCTAATGGCTTGTGGTTTAAAGCTCAAGCACAAATACCTTTTTACATTCAACATTACCAGTTTTGATCTGTGAATGAGATTAAAACGTGAAGACGTTTCGCTGTAAAAGAAAAAAATATACAAGTAATCCTGATAAATAAAATATTTTATTATGGTGAATTTTAGTGCCAGTTGCCTTATATTTTCTGTTTCTTGTTTGAAGCTTTAATATAAAAATCAGTGATGACGAGAAAACCCACATGCAGAAAAAAATATATATGTAAAAACGGCTGGTTTGGAACCTGACGATGACAGAAGAAGATCGAAACGTTGTTCGCTCCTCTACATAAAAATTTTCTCAACCCAAACCAGCTTTACTATCAAAGTTATTTGTAAATATTTCGTCTCTAATTTATTGTTCATATGCATAATTCATTCTAAATACATAATTACAAGAAAAGGCAAAACTGTTTGTTTCGTTGTAACTTATCTACATGTGATTGAATGATGTAACTACAACACTGTCGCTGTTATTATGTTATATACCTGGCCCGGCATGGCCTAGCGCGTAAGGCGTGCGACTCGTAATCCGCGGGTTCGCGCCCGCGTCGCGCAACATGCTCGCCCTCCAGCCGTGGAGGTGTATAATTTACGGATGTTCTTTAGTTCCAAACAAACAAAAACAATGTTATATGCACTATGATGTTCTTTAGTTTCGTAATTAGGATGACTTTGAGGAGAAGATACGTAGCGCAATGATGTAGCTAATAAATAAAACTAGGGAACTTGATGATCTATGGCTCTTTATTTACGGGTTTATCACCCCTTCCGTTTTTGATTGTGTAAACGTTATTACCAATTGTAAACTTAAAAATGTAGAAATAATACGATGAAAGTAGTTCAATAAAAGTATTTGAACTAATATTTTACACTTTTCCAGTTCACTGATCATGGCCGCTATAATGGAAATTTGATTTCTTCAACCAAGTTACGAACTGTTGTTAGTAGCCCCACTTTTTTATGTGCTCCAAATTAAATCAATGCCAGATTTAGGGTCCGCTTTCGGGGATTCCCTGGTAAAATTATTTTTGCGAAATACTCAGGTTCCCTTAGGGGTTGGGTGAAAAGACTTATTAGTGTGTAAAACCTCAATGGGGGTGGGGGTAAAATAATTCGATTTATAAGTTGGTGAGCCTAGAAGAAGATTTCGGGAAACCCCCGGGTCTCCCCAAAGCGTAGAGTGAAAATAATTACCTTTATTCAAGCCTCGGAACCTAGACAATTTGTTTGGTATCATTTATAAATAGATGCCACCAACTCTTAGGAAGAGTTACGTGACACATAAACAGAAACTGAATATTATTATATGAAAGTCGAATTGATAATATAATAAAAAATGCGAGTGGACTGAAACGACATCCAGCATCTATCCGTTAAAGAATTAATAATAATGTCAGTTACTTGTTTGCAATACAACAAATGTAATAAACAGTACAGTCGTATTGTGTGTTTACTATATCGTATGAGGCATTTCCTTTTAGAACATGTGAGATGACTATCAAAAATAGGACTGAGAAATTTAAGAAAATCTATCTAAACAAGTATAATATAGGTTTTGAATAAGAAGAGTGAATTTTATTAGTTCACTTACCCTTGCCGAAATGCACACCATATTAAGCCTTTGTGTCAGTGTCAGTGTTGGATAAACCATGAACAATGACGTTATAAACAGGAATTGTAAAAAAAGAAAGCTGCATTAATAATATCAGCCAAAGTAACTTAACCCTGTATTCATGAGTTTTGTCATGCATACGTCAACTCTTACTTGTGAGTGTGTTTGTTTTTTCTGGTTTAGTAACAACGTATAAGTAAAGTTTGCATTTACGTACAGTTTTTGAAGAAATCTGAATTCATACGATTCGAAAGTCTCTAAATTCTGGTGAACCAACTACATAAGAAACATTCTAAAATCTAACAAATGAAAGGCATTAACACATATTGAAGAGAAGACTATTATACTATTCGAAGACTGATTACCATTAAGTGAATTAGCTCTTTCTCTAGAGCAATTTTGCTTACTAGGCTGCTTAATTCGTGAACATTACATATTTCTATAATAAGGAAAGACTGTCTGAATAATGTTCGATATACATTAATAAATACATTTGATTTGTTTGTTGTTGTTTCTTTTTATTTGAGTGATTGTGATTTTTATTGTGATAAATAAACACAGTTATAGAACAGAATTGTACACATCCTTGAAAATTTCTTAAATATTTTCAAACGCTTACGTTCATTATTTAAGACTGTTTTGTTAGGTGGAGTTGTGGTAGTTTCAGTTATTGAACAGCGTCATATTGTCTGTTTGTTTGTTTTTGAATTTCGCACAAAGCTACTCGAGGGCTTACTGTGCTAACCGTCCCTAATTTAGCAGTGTAAGACTAGAAGGCTAGTCATTACCACTCACCGCCAACTGTTTGACTACTCTTTTACCAACGAATAGTGGGATTGATCGTAACATTATAACGCCCCCACGGCTGAAAAGGCGAGCATGTTTGGTGCGACGGGGATGCGAACCTGCGACCCTCAGATTACAAGTCGCACGCCTTAACGCGCTTGGCCATGCCGGGCCTCATATTGTCTTACTAAACAAATGCTAGTCAGTTAACCCTTTACTTCTCAGTTAGTAGAGTAATTTCCTTAATGTTTTAATATAAAGTGCTAGTCGGTTTACCCTTTGGTTCTCAGTTAGTAGAGTAATGAGATGTAGAGGAGGAATATTGAGTTTATCCAATCTGTCGGTACATTTTTCACCATTTGATATTCAGAGATGAATTGATTTCTATAGAATGGAGTTGGTCCTCTAATAATAATAAGGTGAAACAGGATATTTGCTGGTTAACTAAATTTGCAAATTCGACTGATTTAGTTGAGTGTGAAATCAACAGAGTAGAAAGGTTTGAAGTTAAATAAAACAAATTTTGTGAAAATTCAAGAACAAGGACATAAAACAGTTGACTGTCCACACAAGCACACAAACATTAGCTCTGTATTGGAAATATACATATACAGAGAGATGTAGCTTTTCATATCTCATGACGAACTCGTGTGAGAACTAAATACATAGCAAACCAAATAAAAGATAACTGCTGTAGCGAGTAAAACCAAAAAGCAATTTTTTAAATTAAAAACCAACTTACCATCTGACTTGTTCGCAGAAAAGCTCGGTTTTTTTCCGGTCCTATGGTGTAACCACGCGACTGATTTCTCTCTCTCGTAATCTGGATCGTCACATGTTCTTCCCTAAATTCTTGTAATTTTAATCATGGCTTTCATTCACCAATGGGATTTCCTACGTGATGGCTAATCTGTGCTATAGCTGAAATGTTTACGGTTTTAACTATCATATATGATATTCAGACAACAGTTCACAAATGAACAAGGTTTCACAATACAGTGAGACAACCCATCTTTACTTCTGTGTTGTGGATTTGGATGATTAATTATGACAGCCATATTCTTGCAATACAGTGAGTGATTCAACGTGCAATCATCTCTTGTGAGTTTCCAAAGCTCATTAGCCATTTTATTTAACAAGGATCATCTTAGATAGTGAATATCCAACCATATAAACAGTATTAAAATTATTTTATTATGACATAAAACCAAGAAATCATGAAACCTCTTACTTTTTCAGAGGTTGAGGCAGGTATCTTACTATAGCTATCTTGCTAGGTTTGTAGTGTCTCCATCTCCTCTTAACATGTGATCGAGAAATTCCATCTTTGTTTGCAGGAGTAAACATTTTCCGTGTTTCAGTATTAAAACTTTTTATTTATCCATTATAATACTATTTTTACTTTCTCAGTAATGGATTAAAAGTGTGACCCAACATAAAAAATACTATCCGTATGGACTAGGAATTTTTCCTATTGCAGTCCCTTCGGTATGAGATTCATTGGCCTTTTGAATGTGTTAAGTTCATTACATAGACTAAATGGCATGATGTGAAATTTACATAAACCATATTTACCATAAAAGTGGTCTTAGGTCTGCTCTAGTCACCCAGTTCTACTTGCCCTTTACCAGAGGTCATCTCTGGGATGCTGAGCTGATAGGGATCTTCTAATGCATTCACACAGTCAGGGTTTTGTGGTAAATGAAATGTATCAACACCTCTTATCACATCTAAAATCAACATTAACCTTGGCATACCAGTCTTCTTCCTGATAATCACTAGTGGGGATGACTAAGGATTTTACAAAGGTTATATGGCTTTCCTTTAAAATGCATTGTATGCCAGCACTGGTAACCTCCTTGGTGCTCCAGAATTACCAAAGCGACAATTTCTTTATTGAACACGTGTTGTCTATATCTATGTAAGTTTCAGTTATCGTTTTTTTTTTCTACTCAATCAATCATCTGGACCTACATATACATCAACATAATAAACCAGAAAGTCAATGAGCTGCTTTTACTGCATTGCACCAATCCTAAACCAGTGACCTCTTGTGTATTTATAGTCTTGTATTTGTTTTTGGATGTAATTCCATAGATATAACCATAGCAACGATTACTTTCACTTGGCCCACCATGTCTGAAAACATTTTAGTATCCAGCGTGATATAGAATCGCCCATAATTGCAAAAGAAAACCAGGATTGCATTCCATGTTAGACAAATGACTTTACAATCTAATACTGCCTGCTTTCTGTGCAGGAAACATCTCATGTGTAGTTTTTAAAACTTATTGTATGGTTATGATGCACTAGGCATTGTCTAGAGTAAACCATGGAAAACAACTTGTGTACAGAAAAGTACTGTTATTCCTTGTATCACATACACTCATGAAGTCCTTCGTTCCGAGGAATGATCTTGTCAGTAATAAATGAATATCCTGTAGAAAAATAGCTCACCTGCTTCACGGATGAAAATTATGAATAACTTCTACAGTTTATCCACCTCGAAGATGCCAATATCAGACAACTACTTCAGTTTTATGAGTGCCATTTCCTTGATACAGAGCTTTACATCTTCTCTAACTATTAGTTTATCATTATTTATCAGAATAAAGTTAGCACTGACTGGACTGGGTGGTGATTACGCTTTGAGGACTTGGAAGATCACAAGGTGTACTAAGGTTCTCATTGCTTCTGTATCAACCAGGAAATAACCTCTCACCTTTGTACTATATAAGCACTCAGAAAACTGAGCTGACCGCTAAATATTTTGGTGCCAGTATTTCATTTTGGCCTCGTCTTAAGTTCATGAACAACAGAACTTGTGCTTCATAAGTTTTCTTGGATGTTTGTCACTCATTATTGGTTGTCCTTTTCTTTGTGATCTGGCAGCCGGGAATGGAAACCTTACCTATTTTATGCTTGGTAAAGTACTGGTATTGTTCAATAGCTTGCAGCTTTTGAGTATTTGGGTTAAACTGATTGCTCTGTCATCTTTGCTACCTAAGAGAGTATGGGCAGTGTGCTTGGCACTACTTGCTACTGTCCCTCTTCTCCAGTACCACAAGCATTGCAGATGCTTTACTTCTCGTATCCTGGAAAACACCTGTGCAGAGACAGTACTGGCGTAATTTACCCTATGAGTGGACCTGCATAGTCCTGTTTATCCATTAGAATACAGTGTTGCTGCATCACAGTGCAAAGATTGTGGATAGCTAGCCGACCTTCGGTAAAGGTCTTACCCAATGTGACAGAGGTACCTGAGTGGGCCTATCCTTACATGTTGTAACGACAACAACTATTGCTGTAATTTGTTTTTCCTCTGGTGACTTTTAAAAGTTACCACTTCATATCTGGTTATAAATAAGGTAGATAATGCACGTTCTTAGCCAGTCACTTTCGTGCCTTAAATTTAGCCCTTTGGATACCAAATTCTGTACTTGATTAAGTCGATGACGTAATTCGCTGATGAATTTTTTAAATTCGTCATTCAGGTGATCAACGGCATCAAGAGCTGAACTCTTCAAGCTCGGCGTCAGGTATTGGACTGCCTATTCCTGAGTCCATCCATTCCAGGTAGTTACCTATCGGAAATGTTTTAGGAAATTGGCTCAAGTCTTCCTTCACTGCACCTTTGAACATTGGGAGCATGATCTGTGTGGCATTGTTCGCATGGAACTGTGGTCTGTCCTAAATCTCTCTTTTACAGGTTCTTTGTCAAAGCTTAGCTGAGGTTCTACTGATGTTGCGAGTATAGGATGATGGACTTTCTCATGCACTCTGACAATCTGTTAAATATTTCTACCAATCCACATTTTTCATATCTAGTACCGATAACGCCTTTTGTTCAATACAATTGGGCTACTCTTTTATCAACGAACAGTATGATTGACCGTTCTTTATAACGTCCCCACGGTTGAAAGGGCGAGCATGTTTGGTGTGGTGGGAATTTGAACACGTGACCCTCAGATTGCCTCTCAAGCGTCCTAACCACCCGACAGATTTGGACTGCCTACTTATAACAATTGTAACAAAATACTTTTGGAGATATCTTGTAAAGTTTATAGGATGACTGAACATAGCAGTAGTACATTTCCATATTGATCAGAGGACCAACAAACGCATACATAGATATCGTGGTTTCCACCACATATTATTCTAAAAGGAAACTTTCTAACAAATCTCGTTGAGAGAGAATCGCACATCCAAACAATCTATTCAAAAAGCGAAGTTCAAATTGAAAATACACTTTCAGTAAGTGGAGAAACCGCTAACCTGTCTGTAGGTATTAAACACGTTTACTGATGTCACATTAATAATTACTTTCATATCACCTTTCAAAAGCCTCCAAGCAACATCTGTGAATTACCATATGTATATAGCCCCTGAGTATAAACATATATGCGACAACCTTATTTCGTATTCATTCGTTCACAGCGAAATTCCTAGAATAAAACTTTTACCACGTTCCTAGAATGTCGTTGTTGCATATATGTTACCCAATGTTTAAACACAGCCACCTTACATACTTACATTGATCAGAACAATCAGTACGCTAAGAGATATCAATATTTATGTATTTTGTTACTTATTCTTGCTGATAAAATTTTCTGGAACTTCTACACACAAAATCCAATTCAACTAGTTGGCTTCTTGCACTATATAAAAAACAGAAACCGGGAATATAACTTATTGTTTGTAAAGTGAAATTTGAGAACAAGTACAAACAAAGTTGTTCCCCTACCATGAAGTTTCTCATGAGTGCGTTTCACATTTGCTGGACGAACTTGTGTGACTTTTCGACTTTAAAGTGGAACTCCGCCTCTCATATATCGTTATTGTATCTGAATGCATTATGTCAGCTCAACTGTATCTTTTGGTTATTGAATATAAGTGTTATAGTAAATGTGGGACTCTTTAATACCGCGTGTCCCATCAGTACTCCGACCCGTGACTTAAAACTCTGATAGCCGTTTATTTACCCATTCTTCCGTGTATGAGTTTGGAACTAAAGAGAAGCGATTTGTAGAGCAGTCGTGTACATGTATATCAAAGGATTCTGTAACTTTAATTGACTAAAACACGTTTTAATTTCTCCTGATTTCCAGTAATCTTTCTCTACCTTGGCTTGGAAGAGGGGTGAAATGCTTGAAAAGCGTTGATACTGCCCCTTCTACAAGTTATAATTAAAGGTGTTGTACCCCACAGACTTAACCTGTAAGTATTTTCATGAGATATTCCGTTCATAAATGATATAGCCATTTATTTTTGTTTTGATTTCCATTTTTCTGCATTCATCTTGAGAGCTGACGAAGGTGTATGGCGTCGTAAAAATGGAGCATCTTGTTGTTAGTGCATTCGGTCAGGTATCTTAGCAGGCTGTTAATTTTTTTACCTCTCCAATGGCGACATTATAAGTAGACAGTCCGGATCTGGGGACAACGAAATTTCTCGGAAATCGCGTAACGTACAGGTTTATAATATTTTTGTGGTTTTAAGAAACGGCTTTTACAAAGCAGTAGGAAAGACACATTTCTGAGACACTGTGTTTGTTTTTTATTAGTGATATTTGTAACGTTTCGGCGCTCTGTTCTTGGGAACTAGTCTCATTATGACTAGTTTCCTTTGTGTTCGAAGTTTGTTTTTTGCAATGTACTTGACTTTAACGCTGGAATAAACAATAATTAAGTCCTCCCTGTTACGTATCTACGTAGAAATGTATATTAATAGCAACATAGCAACATGTATATTAATAGCAATATAGTTTAAATAAGATTTGATTTACTGTTTGATTAACGAGGGGAAGCTTTGTTTAAAACAGGTACAATTACCACGTTAAAAACATAAGCGGAAATCATTTTTAACCAAGAAAATGAATCAGCTCAAAACGCAGGTAGGTCAACAGAAAGTAAAATTACAAACCCTATGATGAGACACACCTGTCTGGGTCGCTAAACTAATGTATATATGCTTAAAGTAAAAGGTCATAAACAGGTGAGTGCATTGGTATAGTGGTGGGGGTGTTTCCTTATAGAAAAGCCACATCGGGTTATATGCTGAGTCCACCGAGTGGAATCGAACCCCTGATTTTAGCGTTGTAAATACGTAGACTTACCGTTGTACCAGTAGGGGAGTATTGATATAGAGATGATATCTCAAATTGTTTGACTCTGTATGTAGATATCAGGGGAAAAGATTTACCCAAGGTGATTAGGTGAGGTCACTTCCGTTACAGTTTTTGTTTGTTTTTGCTTAACTTACAGGTGGTTAATCGCTCGTATAATTTATAGTGATTTGTTTAATTTTTGGAATTATAAGAGTATACATATAAGAAGACGTATTTTTAGTATATTGTAAACAAAATTATTGTACTTGAATGCCCACAATTTATGATAAATTAAATTTCGGTATTATTTTTAGCATTTACTAATCCCCCATCCGCCAGCGGCATGTCTGAGGACTTACAACGTTAAAAACCGACTTTCGATACCCGTGGTATGTAGAACACAAATAGCGCATTGTCTATCTTTGTGCTTAACTTCAATCAAACAAACAAAAATAGTTTCTTATAAACACTGTATGCATTACACTGAAAGTATTTTACCCGTAAATTGCTTAATAAAGGTATGGCTATTTGACTTACATATTAATAACACTATGTAACAAATTTTGTTTCTGGATAGTATGTGTTATTTCTTAATTCTTTATGTTGTAAAAGTACAGAAAATGGCCATTATTCCCTTCAAATTTTGCTTCTGTGACCTGGATAATGAAATTTATAAATTAACCTATTTTCTATGTAAAAACGGGCAAATTTGCACATTTTCATTTACATAAGATCTGAATAAAACAACATATGAATCAAGATTTACATATATTCATACTAAAGTTATACAAAAATGTTTAGAAGTGAGTAGTTTTCCAAGATTTGCTACTGTAATGTAAACTACTTTCACGTATCAGCCCCTAAATATAGTCTCCATTCATGTTTTCGTTATACGCTCCTTGGTAGCAACGTTCAAAGTCCAGTATATCTTGGTGGAAGCCCTTGCCTTGCTTCCCTGAGTATGCTTTCATGCTCTCCTTGAATTTATCAAGAATAGCGTCAAGGATATGGACTTTCAGGGACATCCTGCAGCCAATTTTGCTGTAGTTCTTCACCAGAGCCTCAACTAGTTCCACATAATTTTCGGTCTTGTGATTGCCCAAGAAGCCCCGAACCACTGCGACAAAGCTGCACCAAGCTTCATTCTTTCTTACTGAGCTTCTTGGGGAATTCTGTGCACTCCAGGATCTTCTTTATTTGTAATCCAACGAAGACACCACCCTTGACCTTTGCATCAGACAGCTTAAGGAAGAAGTCTCGAAGGTACTTTGAGGTTGCTGAGTCCTTATCAACAGCTGAGACAAATTGTTCCATAAGACCCAGTTTTATGTGCAATGGTGGGAACATCTTCTGGAGGTTCACTAGTGGCTCACACTTGACATTGTGCCTCCCCACAGAGAACACGGTCCGTTGTGGTCAATGCTTCCTGTTGTAGTGCGCTGCGGTGTCCCAGCTGTCCCAAAGGCAAAGATAACAGGGAAATTTGGTAAAGCCTCCTTGGAGACCCATCAGGAATGCCACCATTTTGAAGTCTCCGATAACCTCCCAGCCATACTCATCATACAGGTCTTGACGCTGTTGTATTCTTCTTTGAGGTGCACCGAATGAGCCAGGGAAAGAGATGGATACTTATTCTAGAAAATGTTTGAAAATTATTGTAAGGTCGAAAAAATTCTCTATCAGCTACTCAGCACTGAATCTACATGGAATGTTCTGGAAAATGGGTAAATTTGAAAATTTCATTACCCAGGTCACAAAAGCAAAGTTTGAAAAGAAAAATAGGTCTTTTCCATTTACTTTAGGCATAAGCAATTGGGAAATAACGCTTTCTCCCCAGGAACAAGAAAAAGTAAAAATTTTGTTACATATTTTAATCAGCCATTGTCACTGCAAGTATCGAAAGGAGAGCTGCTTCGAAAAATCGCGAAGACTATCTTTTTTTTCTACATTTTCCCGCATATATCTATTTAAGATGTGCGAGGACTTTTTTTTACACCGATGAATAACGCTTTCAGTAAAGCAGCAAGAGGAAATCCTTAATAATCAGGGTTGTAATTAGATCTTAAATTGGTCAAGAGATGGAGCTATGAGCTAAAAGATTATACCTTAAAAACCTCTCTAATTGTATGAGCCGCGGCCACAAAGAAAAATAACTGCCATACTGATGAGTGTGGTAGAAGTTTGAAGCTGTACAGGTAAAATTATCATGCACGAATACTGAACTTTTAAAGGTATCTTACAGTTGTAAAATTTCCAAGGATCAAATATACGAAGTAGCTGAGTAGTTTTACGAAAGATAATTGAGACACACATATTCTATTATATGTAAGTTCAGGGTGTATATGTTTGTTTGGTTTCTGAATTTCGCGCAAAGCCCTACACGAGAGCTATCTGCGCTAGCCGTCCCTAATTTAGAGTGTAAGACTAGAGGGAAGTCATCACCACCCACCGCCAACTCTTGGGCTACTCTTTTACCAACGAATAATGGGATTGACCGTAACATTATAACGCCCCCATGACTGAAAGGGCGAGCATATTTGGTGTGACGGGGATTCGAAGCCGCGACCCTCAGATTACAAGTCAAACGCCTTAACCCACCTGACCATGCTAGGCAACCAATGTGGATATAAATAACATTATGTGTCATACATTTAAGAAAGAAAGTTTCTTGGACTATTGGACTAACGTTCTGAACCATTTCAGAATACAATTATCTATCCACAATTACGTTGTAGCTCTACGATATGTGGCGCGTCACGTTTTCACACTATCTTTATTGATGCAGAAATTTATTAAAATTTTCATATAGTCTGTTTATGTGTAGTTTTAGCATAAACATGTGGTTCAGAAAACCGCTGAAATTGTTTTGTTATTTTTTATTACAAATAAAATTTACTTTACTCGCGATAAAACCGCTGCAACTTTGCACGTTTTATAGGAATTTATCAATGACTGTAACGTCCTTTGATGGCTTGGCGAGTGGTGTCTGTATGTTAAAGCAGACGACTGCTTTGAGACAATGATCAATTTTGTGATGACACAATCGTAAAGAGACGATAGAGCTTTCTTGGATAATTCGATCAGAACCTTTATACTTTCAGTTTTACTTAGTGATCGTAGTGAATAGTTCCACAGTGGGGTAGTTTTTAAGAGAAGAAAACTGTTATTCTACTGGCAGATTCAGTATTAAGGCGAATAAATTGTATCAGTGCAAGTACTCACGCTATTTGTTTTGGAGTTGTGTATTATGGAAATTGTTTTATTTAACATTACACGTGGCCAGTATCTTTATTTACGACGTAGCTAAAATCTCAATAGAGTTTTTAAATTCACATGATTTCTTAAAATTCCTGTTTCATCGTCCCGATAATTAAGTAGACCTATTGATACTTGATGGGAAACAGCGTATCTG
Organism: Tachypleus tridentatus; assembly: GCF_004210375.1. NCBI lineage: Eukaryota > Metazoa > Arthropoda > Merostomata > Xiphosura > Limulidae > Tachypleus > Tachypleus tridentatus. Next base: position 15,425,910 of record NC_134829.1, read on the forward strand.
AGAATATCACATTTCAAAACAATTTCGAGGCAGACTTAGTGTTTAGCATGCCGAGCATGAATCTGAAAATTCACGAATCAAATCTCATTGCCGCAAAATGGTGCTCTATATTTTGGGTCTATGCGCTATAAGCATAACAGTTATGCCCACTTGTGTGATTAGATTATCCGAAGAGTTTGTGTTAAGTACTGTTGACTAACTGCCTTCATTCTAATGTATAATTCAAAATTAGGATCAAATACTAAACATATATTTGTACGACTATCCGAAATAAACAAACTCAAGAAAAAAAAAGATTTATAGTAAGTATTCGGTTTGTACGTGGGTCTGGAGTGATCTAGTTGTAAGCCTGTCTGGAGTATAAAACGGTGGATTTATGATATTACCCCAAACAAAACAACGAAAATACACACGAGGCTTTTACTTTGGAACCATGGGTATTGTATTTGAGAGGACAAGAGAATTTTAAAGAGTTTGCAGTGGAGGTAATTGACTAGCTACCTTTCTACTAGCCTTTAAGTTGAAAATTAAGATGGCTATAAAATAGCCCATGTGTTGTCCTGCATAAAATTCTTAAGCAAAACGTTAAAGCGCCTTCTTTTTCTACAGTAGTCTGTGAACAAAATATTTCGTTTTACTGTTGTTAAGCTCAAACTACGCTATGTCCACCATGAGAATCAAAACCTGATTTTTTAGTGGTTTTGAACCCTTAGATTTATCGCTGAACCATGAGATCGAGTGAACAAGTAATGCTGCAAATCCGGTTTCCTCAAAAGGAAACTGCTGTCTGGAGGGATAACCTGTCTTAACACCCGCACCATTATACAGTAGTGTATTGTCTGTCAATCAGTGAGTCGATACCAAAATTATATCAGTAAAAGGTATGCATGCTATGAATAACGGGGAGAATTATGCACTCTGTAAGCTACAAAGCAGCATGACATATGAACTTGAAAAACAAGAAATAAAAATATTTGTTACTGTTAATTTTCTTCCTATTTAGTCTAAAAATTTTTTTTAGAAACCCTGCGGAAATACATCAGTAATATACAGTAATTTGTACACAGTACACACACACACATTCTTGTTTTAATTCAGTTTCAGTTCATCCTTTCATAAGAAAATAATTGGCATGTGACCCATATAAAAAGAACAGGTGTTTCATATCAGGAACATTTTAAATTGTTTTAAATACGGTTAAGAACTATATTAATATATGGAAGCTTTTTATTATTTACCTGCTTTCTTGTAAAAAAACTGTAAGAAATATCTTTCAACCGAAAACTTAACAATGCGCTATGAAGAACTAAATATACTCTTCAAAAAAAGAAACGCAAAAGGGATATTTTTTATTTTGAAGAGAAATATATGTAATAACGTTACAAGGTCAGAGTATGTTATGTTACACGTGTTAAGGCACTGATTGTCAGACCAAAATGACAATAAAAGTTGTGCACTTTGAAAACGGAGGAAAACATCGGATTTTTCGCCAAAACGCATTCGTGCCCAATAAATTTGTTTGAGAGACCTGCATGTTCAGCAAGTGCAACATGTGCAAAATCCCTATAAAAGTGACGGGTTCTCGGTTTCCATAGCTCAGTGTTAAGCCACCGACACGCAATACAGTTACGCCAAGACTGACTGAAGCACAACGCAACAACGCCATTGGTCGCTTGGAAGCAGGCGAATCTCGATCAGATGTTGCCAGAGCTGTGAATGTCCACCCAAGCACCATCACAAGGCTATGGAATCGTCACCAACAACATGGATCAACTCGTGACCGTCCACGATCTGGCAGACCTCGTGTGACCACGCCCGCACAAGATCGCTACATCCAGTTACGTCACCTTCAGGATAGGACCACCACTGCGACCTCTACTGCCTCAACCATACCAGGGATGCGTAGGATTTCCCATCAGACCGTACGCAACCGTCGACGAGATTCTTAGGCCCCATGTGCAACCCATCATGGTAAACGTCAACGACGTTTTTCAACATGACAACGCTCGTCCTCACACAGCCCAACTCACCACTGTCTTCTTGAGACACCACAACATCAACGTTCTTCCCTGGCCCTCCAGATCACCAGATTTAAATCCCATCGAATATCTTTGGGACGAGTTGGACCGACGTCTGCGACGGCGACAACCTCAACCGCAGACTCTACCTCAGCTTGCAGCAGCTTTGCAGGCTAAGTGGACAGCCATCCCACAGGATGTGATTCGTCATCTCATCGCTTCCATGGGCAGGAGATGCCAAGCAGTTATTGATACTCACGGGGGGCATACTCGTTATTGACGTTGAGTGACGTTAAACTTCAACTAGTGAGCGTGGACTTCGCCTTTGCAGACTTTGGATGTTCAGCAGTGAATGTGCAAAGTTTCACACATGTCATACAGAACTACCCGGAATAAAGTTGTTAACAATTTGTCTCATATTTTGCCTTTTGCGTTTCTTTTTTTGAAGAGTATATATAGATTAAGAGCATAGTTTAAATAAGTAAGGTTTGTTTGTTTGTTTGAGTTTCGCTCAAAACTTCACGAGGGCTATTTACGTTAGCCGTCCCTCATTTAGCAGTGTAAGACTAGAGGGAAGGCAGCTAGTCATCGCCACCCACCACTAGCTCGTGGGCAACTCTTTAACCAACGAATAGTGGGATTGACTGAACAATATAACCCCCTCCCCATAGCTGAAAAGATGTATGATTATTGTGATGGGTATTTGAACCCGGGACGCTGAGATAACCAGTCGAGTGCCTTAACCACCTAGTCATACCGAACCGAACGAGTAAGATTAGCAATTTATTGTAAATAACTGAAAATTTACGTCCGAAATAACGGTAGTCAATTGAGACGCAATCACAATAGTAAAATTTTATCTTTTCAATTCCTTGAATTTTCTTCTTCGATATACATCCAGGACTTTATTAATGTTACATGCGTAATTAGTATTACCTAGTTTTCTACTTATGTTCACACATATTTGATTCCCACTAATTTCCCCTTAAAACAACGCGTAACTTCCTTTATCATGCAACCACGGGCAGAATAATTAGAAATACCAATCACGTGATTTTATTCACGTGACTATGATCCGTAATGTTGCCATTAAAACAGAAGCTTTACGCGAATACGTTTAATGTTTTTAATGTTCTCTAAATGCATAGTATTAGAAAGCAAAAGGTTGTGTGAGATTTTTCGCTGACTGCTAATATAAGATCACATACATATATTCAGATTTACAGTTTAAATTGTTTGTTTTTTAACTAAATATTATGTCTGTAAACATGAATTACTTGTACGTTTCAATACGTTTCAGTTTCCGTTCTGTAAATTCTTGAAAATTAGTAACGCGGGTGGGAAACAACTGAGTTCTGAGTAAGACCTGTTTATACCAAAATAGGTTATTTTCGAAAGTTTTACAGTTTTTGTTGTGTTTTTTTTTTGTTATAATAACCTATTTTCTACACGGAATGAAACAAAGTTGAAAGAGTTACTGTGTGTGTTCAGTAAGAATTTTGGTGAAGCGGAAACACTTTGTCACCTGTTATTTTAACGTGGATGGATACTACATATATAATTGAAACAGATCATACAGATTGAAAAAAAGAAACTCATTTTCAGATGTGACTAACAGTGTGCCCCGGCATGGCCAAGCGTGTTAAGGCGTTCGACTGCTAATCCGAGGGTCGCGGGTTCGAATCCAGGTCGCACCAAACATGCCCGCCCTTTCAGCCGTGGGGGCATAATTATGAGATGGTCAATCCCACTATTCGTTGGTAAAAGAGTAGCCCAAGAGTTGGCGGTGGGTGGTGATGACTAGCTGTCCTTCTTCCAGCCTTACATTGCTAAATAAGGGACGGCTAGCGCAGATAGCCCTCGAGTAGCTTTGCGCGAAATTAAAAAAACAAACAGACTAACAGTGTGAACGATTTCGTACTCTTGTGTTTGAAATCTTGTAAAAAACAACAACAACAAACTAAGACCCCATTGATAAAGCAAACCATGAAGGACCAAATTTATTTTTCAAAAGTGACTTGTGGGTTACAAATAGAACAAGATAAATAAATAAAAACATTTCTCACCTCATAATGAAACAAGAGCCCTTGTGGCACAGCGGTATGTCTGCAGACTTACGACATTAGAAACTGTATTTCAGTACCCGTGGTGGACAGAGCACAGGCAGCCTTTGTGTAGTTTTGTACTTAGTTACAAACAAATGAAACAGAGCAAGATAAATCGACATGAATTATTGTTTAACCAAAGGATGCTAACTGTTCCAACTGCCACAATAAAACATTAGCTGAAACGCGAATCTCAAGATCAAATATCAAAAATACATTTTTAATGACCATATAACGTTCTTATATAATGTTTTACTCAACCCTGTAACTTCTGAGATGAAAGTACTAGCTGGGTAGTTTGGTGTTTATATATATTACAGGTTTTTACAACCAAAACTTTTTTATGGTTTATTTAACTTTTGTACCAGAGTTAGCACTTGGAGATTCAATACAAATGTGCCTGTAGTACATGCAAAATATTGAACAGGGCAAATTTATCAAACGATGTTACTAAGCCCCAGGTCCCCAGTTATCTTTATTACAGAACAAACTGTTCCGTCTGTTTATAGAAACCGCATCCCTACCTTTTGTGTAACTAGATGGCGCTGCAATAATATAAAATTTTCTAAATATTTCAGCCACGATTATGTGCCGAAAATCAAGATTTATTTACATACATTTTTTTTATTTACCTACAGTTGCAAATATCAGAAAAATTAATACTGATATTTTTGTTATTGTGAAATGTGATGCATTTGATTCCTCTTATGAATTGGAATTTAATCTTGTTCTCAGAACTCTTCCTACTTAAGTGTCTTCCATACAAAAACTCCATAATGATCAACCAAGAAGATGGCAGGCTTAACTTAAACTCATTTAAACTTGTTCCATACGGCATTACTCTCTCAACTCCGAAAAAACTATCTGTATGAGAAGCCGTTTTGAGTAGATCCGTAGCTAATCTCTTGCCTTAACCCATCACTTTTGACTTGGAAGATGCGTGGTGATTTTCCAAAGTATTGTTAAAGAAAAAAGTGCGTCTTGCAAGTCGTAAAATACGGTAACTGTTTCAGAAACAAAACGAAACCTCATTACAATTACTCTCATGTCTTGTAATTATGAATGTTGATATGTGAGAGTTTTACTTGAATTTGTTGACTAATATCCTATTCTGTTTGCTTTATTAGAAACCTTTACCAAATAACCTAAACATTTCAAGAGTAAAGTTGCTACAGCTGACTGATCTTTAGAGATTTTACTTAGTATTTTACTTAGTTCTTTCAAAGCAAATCACCTGTAGGTAAAAGTGCTATTATGTAGACCTTTAATAATGAATTCAAACACTGTATTTAATGACACATAACATAGTCGAAGTATAGTGTAGTATATGACTTACAAATTGATCGTGTACTGTATTGTGGCCAAAGGATAATTAAGTATACTCTTGATTCTAACAGTTTACATTATGTATTAAATCCATTTATATCATAGTTACCAAATGGCACTTGATGACATTCTCCATAATTATGACTTTTTATTGTATAATTGTTGTTGTTGTTTGTTATTAAGCAAAAAAACTACACAAAGGGCCATCTGTCCACCAGAGGTATCAAAATCCGGTTTCTAGCAGTACAAGCCTGCAGACATACCGCTAAGCCACTGAGGGGTACAAAATGATGTATAACGTTTACTTTTCCTGCGTAACACCAACACAAACTTTTGAATTTTACAAAAGATAAAACTTTTATATCTATAATTGTAAGAACGTAACTTTACCAGCATAAGTAATTAAAAAACTGTTATGTTGTTAAAAGAATCTTAAATCGACGAATGAAATATCATTTTTTAGCTTGGACTTCAAAATAATTAATTACACCTCAAATTGACAGTTTTAAAGATAATGCTGTGTTAAAAGTCTTCAAGCATTAATCACTTCACATTTAGTTGAAAATATAAAACTCAACAATGTAGATGACATTTACAACACTATCTTTACTTCTATTATTACGAGCTGTTGCCATATAAATATTTCGATTACCCTAATTACATACACGCACACACACGCATATATAATAAAACTGGTTAAGATTACTTCTAAATGGCTGCTCAAAACAAACGGCAACAAATGTGAGCGTTGCCTCTCTTACTATAATAAATCAAACATAAAAACCATCCACTATACTATAATTCATGTACATCATTCCAAAGGAAAGCTAAATGGCTGAAAGTTTATAAAATTAAATGGAATTATACTCATTACTTGAAAATAAATAGTAGTCATTTTCTGGTGGAATATATAGGTTTTACTTTTTGAAATTCACGAACGTCATAATCGGCAGTGAAACATTATTATTCTATTGTATTTTGGCCTTTAATGTCTTTGACAATGCCAGTCCTAAAGTCTGACTTCAAATGATACTAAGTTTCTTAGTGAAACGTAAGAACAGAATATTACTGGACAGCTACAGTCATTGTGCTATAGGCCTAGGAAGCTATAATTGTGATTAACACTTATTAATCAGAAAACTACAGAATTTTACCAGGAACGTTAAATATTTCGAACATTACAAATCGTTCTTCAACGAATTACTTCGGACGTTATTATTTCTATAAGGACATTTACTATCTTCGCCGGTAAAATTAGGTTGTGTGTGGCTAGGCGATAAAAGACGTCGTTAGCTTAAGCTAGATGCAACAATACCAGCCCGGAAGTAGTTTCTTCGTCATGGACCTGGAGCCTCGATAAAGTATTTAGTTCTGGATCGGATATAAGACTCAGTGTTGTCTTTAAGTTTGTAAAACTGTTGTATATAAACCATCATTTGTAATAACTATTAGTAATAATCGTTGCAATGAATTGTATTGTTTTTATGTTAGTATATTGAAATATATTTGCGCTTAAAAAAGAAATTTGTGTATCAATTTAGTTGGCAAATAACATATATTTAGTGCATATTAACATTTAATTAACTACTGAGCTTTAATTAAAATCCCCATTATTTGAAGTAATTGTACGTAACCGTAACGTACGGTGGACTTAGGAAATAGGCCGATGTGGCTTTGCTATAAGGAAAACGCGCACATAACACACTACTCATCGGAACTAAATTATAATATGTAACATAACAAAATGAATTCATTTCTTTGAAGAATTATTGAAAAAATGTCCTTACAACTATAGTTATAAAATACAACAGCGAATTTGTTGACGTCATGCAATAAATAAGTACCTTAGTTTATGAGTTCCTAGGTCTTGTGTTAATATTTGCTGTATTTCTGTTTTTTTACCAAAAGTTGAATGTTTTGCGAACGATTTGGATAAGGTTAAGAATATCTGTGAGAAAACAGCGATTATAAACTAAAAGAAATGTGTTTGTTAATTGTAAGATTGTTTGATTTTGATAATAGCGCTTCTCTGATTTTGCTTCTATACACTGTTATGCCAGCTGGGAAGTAATTTCTATTCAATAAACCTACAAGATAAAACTAATAAATAGAAACTGTCATTTCTTCTCAGAAATTTCTTTGGATGTTTAGATAAGCTTGTCAAAAACTATTGAAGTTTTGAGGACTTTTATTAATAATATCTGCTAAGTCATCATTCATATATTTCTGTTTAGAAGTACGGCAGACAGCAGTAGGTGATTGGTGTTCTAAGGATTCGGACTGTAAATCTTCAAAGACCACATGTGTCAGGGGAACCTGCCAGTGCATCATTAATTATCCTGTTGTTGTTACTATAAACTCAGAGAAGGAATGTATGGCAGGTAAACTTTTCAAGAGTTTGTTTGTTCGTCTTTAAACGTAAAGCTGTATAATGGGCTACTTGTGCTCTACCCACCACGGGTATCGAAACCGATTTTTATTATTAACTTACCATAGAGCCATCGGCGGACAAATTTTCCAAGATAAGTTTTAAAATGTTACCGTCTAATTTGTAAACTTTAAAAGCGTCAACAAACTAATACTTAGTGTCGGATACACGGAATCTTTGTTTAAAAATATATTTATTTTACTCAAAAATTATAATCTTAAATAATAATATGATACCTATTTGTATAGCTCAACTATAACGTGGGAATATCCACTCACGAAATGGAAATATTTTGTATGGTTATCGAAAAGTTTTGTAATTAATTCACAATTAATACATATTGATGTTGAACAAATTCGTAACAGGGGGAAAATGTTATTCTGGTGTTTTGTCAGTCAATAATTTTAAAATGTAACTTTCTTGAATAATGATTGTGTTGTAAAATGTTCCATAGACCTTACACGACAATTGATAATATATATTGATATATATGTGCCGCTGAAGTAAGGTGTTTTATATTATATCACAATTTTTAGACTACTATTAATTACAAACTGTAAATGTAGCTTTTACACATAACTTATTCCTATTATTTATATAGAAAATCTAAAATGAACTTTTGATTCAGTTCGCAGTGTCGTGTAAGTGTTTACAGAGAGGTAGTTTTCCATTCACAAATGGTGAATAACACAAAGATTAGTTTAAAGACCAAACTTGTGATGTTCGATCAAGGGGTTTATTAAAAATTAACTCGGAGGACAGAAATGTCCTGCCAGCTGGGAAACAATATCTGTTTAATAAACCTACAAGACAAAACTGGTAAATAGAAACTGTCATTAACAATCAAAATATCCTTGAATGCTTAGATAACCTCGTCAAAAATTATCAAAGTTATGAGCCATTGTTTTCTTAAATACAAATTTGTTAATTAAAAAGAACAGTAAAACACTGTCTGAATGTTTCGTTTACTTAATCTTTATAAGTATTTGATCATAAGTTACAGCTTTTACAGTGAGTTAGAAGTGTGTTTTTTCACAGGTGCGATCGCTTTCAAATATACAGGTGTTAGTGATAAGAAATGTTTTAGTATTTAAATCAGAACTAAACAATATAACGACAGTGGTTACTTGAGATTAACAAATAATATGAATGCAGTAACAATGCAACATTGTTACTGAGTTTAGTTTCCAGACTGATTACAATATGTTACAAAATTTTTACATTTTGTTGTTCCTGGGGAGAAAGTATTATTTTCCCAATTGCTTATGCCTAAAGTAAATGGAAAAGACCTATTTTTCTCTTCAAACTTTGCTTTTGTGACCTGGGTAATGAAATTTTCAAACATGATGGGAGACTATATTTGGGGGCTATTACGTGAAAGTGATTTACATTACAGTCAGAAATCTCGAAAAACTTCTCACTTCTAAACATTTGTGTATAACTTTAGTATAAATACATGTAAATCTTGATTTATATGTTGTTTTATTCAAACCTTATGTACATAAAAATGTGCAAATTTGCCCGTTTTTACATATAAAATAGGTTAATTTTTAAATTTCATTATCCAGGTCACAAAAGCAAAGTTTGAAGGGAATAATGGCCATTTTCTGTACTTTTACAACATAAGCAATTAAGAAATAACATATACTATCCAGGAACAACATTTGTGTTACATAGAGTAATGAATGTGTTACCTGTGGAGGTAATGAAAACACTGGCATGGATTTCGCATTGCAATTGTATGTGCGATATTTAGTGGAATAAGATATCTTATGCAAAAGATTTGGATATGGTGAAGAATATGTGGAAATATAGTGATTATAAACATAAATAGATATGTCTGGGTGTTTATTAATTGTAGGATTGTTTGATTTCATTAATAACGTTTCTCTGAGTTTTCTTCTGTTAATATCAAATTCATGTTTTCACATGGAGATATGACGTTCACAAAAACGTTTTGTTCATACGTTTAATGATGTCAAAAATGGGACTTTTAGTGTTGTTTTAACCTAATCTTTAAGGTAAGTCCTGTTTTCTAAAACGTAAAAGACTGGATAATTGTTACACTTTATTTTCTAAATGTTTCCTGGCGGGGTGGGTTCGTTATGTATTTTTAACATGTATTTGTGACTCCAATTGATTATGTTACGTGTTTATAATTTATCCGGGACAACTCTTTAATTTATTATATAACATACGTTATGTTTTACGATTTCAACTAGCTGGAAATTTTAATTTTAATTTAGAAGTTAATCGAATTTCGATACGTATCAAATTTATAATATTTGTCAACAAGATTGATACAGTTTTCTTTCTTAACACAAATTATCTTAATATACAAACAACAATACAATTTATAATAACGGTTTATTGCAAATTATCTTAATATACAAACAACAATACAATTTATAATAACGGTTTATTGCAAACCGTTATTTCAAATATTTGTTTATATACAAGAATTTTACAAACTTAAAAACTCTACTGAGTCTTTTATCTGGTCTAGAGTTGAATATTTTATCGACAGTCCATATTTACAGCGAGCAAATTAATCCTGAGTTGATATTGTTGCACTTTGCTTAAGCTAGCTAACTGTCTTTTCTTGGCTGGTCTCACACCGCGTAAAAGCTGACTTTTTAGATAGGAAGATACTTAATGTTCTCGTAGAAATAGCAACGTCCGAAGTTAATTCACTGAAGTTGAACGGTTCGTAATGTTCGAAATCAATAAACGTTCCTGGTCAAATTCTGTAGTTTTCCGATTAATAAGCGTTTATCACAATTATTGTTTCCGGGATTTACAATATATTGACTGTAATGAAAACAGTAAAGAAAATGTTGATTTTGCTGTTATCACTTGCCAAACTTATTTTAATGTGGAGAAGGGCACAATAGAAACTTGGCTGAGTTAGAGGATTAGAAGTCGCTGCTATTTAAAGTTTGTAAAACACTAGTCCATGTAGCCAAGCTGTTAAGACGTATGAAGTATCATCTGCTAAGATGAGTTAAGACGTATGAAGTATCATCTGCTAAGATCCCTAACTCTAGCTTGCCACATTCCACCGGTAATCCTTGATGAACTACCACCTGACTTCTCCTCCCCAACTCTAGCTCGCCACATTCCACCGGTAATCCTTGATGAACTACCACCTGACTTCTCCCATAGATACATTTTCTTCTTGATCGACTATTACAAACCTAATATTTCAGTTGACCCGATGAAAACAAGTATCCTGCAACGTGGCGGAGTTTTCCTCCAGCTCTCCACCATGAAAGACTTCACATTTCTATGTAAACCTTGGAATGCGAACATTAATGTACAGTCTTATGCGACTGAAAGCCAAACCAGCTTGTTTTCTGTCTTCCTCAGAGACGTTCACTCATCTATCTCCCTAGACGATGTACAATATTCATTCGAAGCTACCACTTCATCAAGCCTACCTGCCATAAAACGAATCCGTTCGAGAATCACTGGTCAATGTACCCACTTCATGAAAGTGGTAACCTATTCTAGACAACTGGCAAAATATATTCTGATTCACGGCTGTTTTCTACACTTCTTTCACCACAAAGCCGAACGTCCTCGCCGAAGACCACCACCACGAGAAGTGAACAAGTTCTATAAACGTATGTTCACACGTAATATTAACCCTACAACCCCTTCACTGCCTATAACCTCAACTACCAACAGTGCCTCAACTTCTACCTTGAAGCCGAAAAACACCTCTATCCAGACTGTCACAGACAGTTGCCTCCAGTCCAAGTCAACTCCGAAGAAATGCAACAAATTTAGCCAGACTCTACCTGCCCCCAACTTAATCACAACCACAATCCAAACTCAAACAACACGTGTTTCAACTACCCATTCGTCAGCTTCAACGGACAACATATTTACAACCTGCCAGCAGACAGAAACCCGAATTGTGAGAAAAGATAAAAAACTCCAGACCAATGAAGACCAATTTGATGATCATTACCTATTTCTACGATTGCCTCTACCCCCTCCCCCCAATCTCCTGGCATCATTCATCGAGAATTTCAACCGTAGGACAACGCAAATGAAGATCTGACCGAAACGTCTTACTACTTTTAGTTCAAATCCACGAGACGACCGTAGCATATGTGTTTTTACCAACTAATTCACCTGTACCACGTTTATGTTCATTGTGACATCTCTCACATTACTAGTTTTGTGTTTATATCATTCATGCCAGTTATATTTCCTATGATGTTGCATCAACCTTGATTTCCTTCTCAGCTATTCTCGGGCACAGTTACGGTAACTCAATCTGCGCCCAGGCCGTGAAAGTGGGTTTTCCTGGGGTATTTTCGTTCCCCTCAAGCTAAATTATTTTACTTTGTCGTTAAATCCTATGATCTTTGTCCTGAAAGGTACCTTCTCTTGTAAGTGTTTAAAACGAAGTTTAAGTCACGCAAAATCTATATTGAAAGTGAAAAAGTGTCATTCACAGTTTAAACTAACTGTTAAATTATTGTTTAGCCACATTTCTTTAGTAAGCCTTTTATCTTGTTCATTTTGTAAATCCAAGAACTCGTTACTTCATCACAGGCTCGATTTCTTCCGCATTATACGGATTTACTAGTCGCTATTTATGTCCTGTGAAGCCAGCATTATTCCCCCCAAGGACGTCCTCCTCTCAGTCCTCCTCAACTTGTGTCTCTCCATGCTCACAGCCTTCTCTCCAACTTTGACATTAATTCTAATTCATTTTTAAATTTACCCAGTGTTCTCATGGAATTACATTTCCCCCATGTTTGGTCAATATTCGCCTACACTTTGAACCAGACCTATTTTCGAGCGCGGAGCTGAAGAGAAACAAAAGTTTCTAAGCGCCCCTGGTTGTTTCACAAGCCCCCTAGAGGCTCGTGTGATTTAAAATCTAAACCACTGCCATGCATGATTGAATTGGATTGGTGGATACAAAATTGAGGCTTTTTCTAGCGCCAAGTTCCTGGTGGATTACCTGATGAGAAAACCAGTTAATGTACTTTTCGTTGTATGTGTGTTTTCTATGAATATTAGTAGTATAATGTTGATATGTAATAAATTTACAATGGAGTTATTTTCATTTTATACAGTAAATTGTATGTCTTTTTTGTATTGAAATATACATTATTTCCTGCTGTAAAAGCTGTAACTTGTAAAAAAACAGTAAGGTAAAATAAAAAGAAATGCATGTTTAGCTTCCCCATCTGCTCTCATTTTTGGAGACGCCTTCCCCTTGTTGGTGATTTTTTTTCTTTTTTTGAATTACTGTTTTTAGATCATACTAAGAGACAAAGAAGACTTCTGAATAAAATATAAGATGGACTCAGTTTATTCATTTTGCTTTTTATTTATTTGTCATAAGTTATGTATAGTTTGATTAAAAAAAATTAACAAATAATTATGTTTGGCATGGACCTTTTGAAAACAAGGAATAATAAAAAAACAAGTGCAAACTTTATTTCAAAGATGTTAAAAATAGACCTCCTTCCTTTTTTATGGAAAACTCAGAATGTTAAACATGTTTATTTTTGCTTTCTTTCAACTGACCTGAAATGCCTTGTTATCGGGTGACTGATAAATGAAAATAATCATTCAAAGACAGGAATCTTAGGGAAGAATGTACCTACAGCCAACAATGTAGTTTTAGGACGTCTAACGCCGTATGTAGAAATAATCGTTGCGAGTGCAAACCCGAACACGATTCAATAGTGGACGACTATGGAGTTCGAAAGTGTTACCAAAGGGGTAAGCAATACTAAAATAGTTGAAGTTACGCAAAATGAATTAGCTCATGTAAACAATAAAATGAGTATCGAGTGAAATGTTACAATAGGATTCAGGTCAGGTTCATTTGTGATATAGAAAGTATCATCAGTTGTGCAGTTTTTCCTAACTGATCTCATCATTATGTTAATAAAGAAAGACAATTTTTGAACGCGCCAATTGAATCCAATATTTCTCACAATATTTTAATTGGTGTAAAACATTTGGTTTATGAAGGTGGTTGATCAAAACTTACTGAAATATTTTAGTTATATTCTAAATATATTTATTTATACGTATTCTGTGGACTTTTAAACCTTAATTGCACATGTGGTTCTGAGCAAAAATGGTTTTATTTTTATGATTAAACTATAAGATATTTTCAGTTTTATTGCATGCAGCATTATATGCCTTTAACATTTTTACAATAATTAAAATATCGTATTTTGATGTATATAAGTATATATATCTAATGTATTGCAAACAATAATAGAGTATTTAAATGTTTGTTTTTTAAATTTCGCGAAAAGTTACACGAGGGCAATATGCGCTAGCCGTTCCTAATTTAGCAGCGTAAGACTAGAGAGAAGGCAGCTAGTCATCACCACCAACCGCCAACTCTTGGGCTATTCTTTTACCAACGAATAGTGGGATTAACCCAAACATAATAACGCCTCCACGGCTGAAAAGGCGAGCATTTTTGGTGTGACGGGGATTCGACCCGCGACCCTCGAATTACGAGTCGAGTGATTTAACTACCTGGCCATACCGGGCCTTGATTATTTAAATACTTAACTTTAATAATTACTTTTTCCACCCTTTAATTTTTTCAAAAACAAGTTTGAAACCTCAGATCTCATATTTCCTGAATTATGATTACGCTAGAGATATAATTTCATTCAAAAGAAAATAAAAATATTATTACAAAGACTCAAAGTAAAAATATTTTAATATTTCAATATATGCTAAGCCTTAAGATAAGTTTGATTAAATTAAACTACCAAAAAGGGTAAAAAAACAAGCAACTAACTTTCCGTATTTCCTAGTATACTTATGTTATTGCTTTTAGTGCAAAATATTTATATAAATGTTCTCTTATGTTTCGGCAGTAAGTTAAGGGACTTGCATCTCTTAAGATCTAGGTGTTTTTTTTTCTCACCACGGTTGGTAGAGCGAAGATAATCCATCTTGTATAATGATGACAAAAACAATGTTTACATAACTTTTCCCCCTTTACAGATAAACCAGTAAATACGCTTACAAACACGTGAAAGTTAGAAAACTACATTTTTATTATATGTTGCTGTACTTCATTAAACGTTCACGTGTCATTCAGAAAATATGGTCAAACACCATTGGTGTAGTCCTGCAAGGGAAAGACGGGTGCCAATCTCTCACTTCATGTTCAGTAGGGGAATAGTTTATATGATTCAAATACAGATAATTTCTCGTGTTGCTTTTTTGTTTTTACATCCAAATGTCGATCGATGGGTATATAATCGTGCTTTTATACGGAACGTTGTATATAAAGTGAAATTTTTATCATTAGATGAATGTATTTTGATTTTGCATATACCACACCTGTAGAATGATATACCTTAAGCAATGTATATGGAACGTTTTAATTAATCACTAAATATGGTGGTCATATCAAATAACCAGTTTAATAATTACCATTGGTTGGTTAGGGAAATTGTGGCGACCCCTCACTTCTAAATTTACCACTATACCACTATCAAAAACTGATAAAGAGTTGGAAACAGATTTATATGTGAATATTTATTTTCAACTATAGAAAAAACTATGTCTTGAAACACATTCAGGTGCTTGTCCGTAGATAAATAAATAAATAAATAATGTAACTCGATAAAATATTTTTAAAAATGCATTCTACGGGAAACTTTAAATTTAAAAATTGAAGCTGTAGAGTAACTGAATTGTTTGTTTGTTTTTGAATTTCGGGCAAAGCTACACGAGGACTATCTGCACTAGCCGTCCCTAATTTAACAGTGTAAGACTTGTCATCACCACCCACTGCCAACTCTTGGGCTTCTTTTATCAAAACAGTGAGATTGACTTTCATATTATAGCGCAAGAGCGACCGTGTTTAATGTGACGGGGATTCGAATCCACAATCCTCGGATTACGAATCGAGCGCCCTAACCACCTGGCCAAATTGGATGGAGGAAATTGTTTAAATTGTAGAATGTTTAAACATGACACATTGTTATATCTACATAATAGTTCAAATAACTATTGCTGAAAATAAGAAAAAGTTATATAAATTGTTTCTTGTTAAAGCGACACAATGGATTATTTGTTCTGCGCCTACTGTGGGTATCGAAACCGGTTTTTAGTGTTACAAGCCTTCAGTTTTACCCCTGAGCTACAGGAGGCTATCATATAAATACAGAAGATAACTCAAATCTGAAAGCTTAGTCAAATTCTCAAACATTTAAGTAAGCAAAGGTTTAATAGATTAGTTTATCAAAAGGGATTTCATTTGTCAAATAATTTTAATTATTAAACACGAGTTATTAACCGTTTCAAACAATATAATCTTATTCAGCGACGTATTTACGCACAAACCGACTACGCCCAAACCTAGGTTGGTATAGTTGCGACGACTTTTCTTTAAAAACAAACAATGATGAATAAAAATATGCATCTAATACAACACTAATAAACGTAGAGTCGGTACTTTCGAATAACCTAGCGATGGCAAAAATTTTAATACGTTACAGATAATGAAAATTTATATTATTGGGATTATCCTGGAATATATTTAAAGCAGTAAAATATTGAATGTAACCAACAGGACTTCTTACTAAAAGTTAAAAGGTGGATTGAAATAAAATTTGTTTTAAGTGAAATCTAAATTTAGAGGGAAATTAGATAATTATTCAACACAGGTTCAAATAAGACGTTAGTTATTCACAATTGGGCGAGTATTAGAAAACCTGTAATCGTTAGATTATTTCATTTTGGTATTCATTAAAGAAGTTCACTAATTTATTATTATTTACTGTTAAGTAATTAATGCATAATTTGGGAAATATTTTACAAAAATTATGAATAATGATTTTGTGCTTTAAATTAAATTAAATTAAACAACGTAAATTACTAAACATTTAAACCACAATACAAATAGAACACTCAGCAGGAATTGATGTAAACCACTGATATTTTAGTATTTGTATATTTTACCAACAGCCAAATGTAATACTCTATGAAACACAAAATGATGATTATTATAAGATATAAATATGCATAACAGTGTAAGTTTTCGTCTTTTGTTTTTAAATACAGAAGCTTTGCATCATACAGCTAATTTTGATGAACCCTGCCAGTACGATATACAGTGTGAATGGGTGTCGGGTGGTGCGCCGTTGGTTTGTTTGTTTGGTAAATGTGCATGCCGGAATAGCTATGTGTTCGTTCGACGATCGTATCTCGAGCCTGGGTGCTATATAAAAGGTAAGACACACACCCAAAGAGGAACTACATACATTAGCTCTTTGTAAAGGTACATCATAACAAAAAAATAAAACGTTGTTTAAAAAAAGAAGCTATACTCATTAGTACCCTGGAATAGTATGTCACAAAACAGAAAGGGTGTGTTTCAAAGAAGTACAAAACTTATGAGCTCATTAGAAACATAATGTTTGAGTTATGATGGTATGTAACATTGATATCATGGATAAAGAAATTATGAAAGAAAGAATGGAGTTTACACGTGTAGTAAAGCTAGTCGAGGGCTATCTCCGAAAGCCGTCCCTATGTTTGAAGTTATAGTAGAGAGAAGGCAACTAGTTAACAGCAAATACTGTCAATTTTGAGCTACTCTTTATCCGCGAATAGAAAATTTAACTGTCACATTATAACGTTTCCACGGCTGAAAGGGCTAGCGTGTTCGGTAATAGGATTCGATCTCACGACCCATATGTGTTTGTTTGTTTGTTTGTTTTTTAATTTCGCGCAAAGCTACTCGAGGGCTATCTGCGCTAGCCGTTCCTAATTTTGCGGTGTAAGACTAAATGGAAGGCAGCTAGTCATCACCACCCACCTCCAACTCTTGGACTACTCTTTTACCAACGAATAGCGGGATTGACCGTAACATTATAACGCCCCCACGGCTGAAAGGGCGAGCATGTTTGGCGCGAAGGGGATGCAAAGGGGATTACGAGTCGCACGCCTTAACCCACCTGGCATGCCGGACCATACCCATATGTGAAGCAAGCGTCCTTTTAAAACTTCATTAAACTATGCGAAAAAAAGAGAAATTATGATTAAGGGAATATAAACAACGTAACCATATTATTGTTTCAAGTTCAATTTATTCAATTTTTAGATTCGGGCTTAGCTTATAAATAATTATTAAAAAATAAAATAATTAAAATTTTATTAATTGCATTTTATGCAGTTTAACCCTATTTTAACACGTTATAACATTTTAATATATATTCTTCAACTCGTATATTTTTATGTATCATTTATACTTGTTACAATTTGCAATGTTTCTCGGACGAGTCTCAGATTTGTTATGCTTCGCAAGTTACGTATTACGATTTCAAATAGCTGGAAATTTTAATTTTAATTCGGAAGTTAATTAAATGTTGGTATGTATTAAATTTATGATATTTGCTAACAAGTTTTATACACAGAGTTTTATTTCTTAACACAAATATATTTTAATACACAAACAGCAATACAATTTCTAATAACAGTTACAACAAATAATGATTTACATAAAAAAGTTCTATAGACTTACAAACAATACTGAGTCTTCTATCTGTTCTGGAACTGAATATTTTATCCACAGTTCAAGATGAACGAATAATTCTTTGTTAATGTCAGTACATTTCACTTAACCAGCAAGATATATCTCGCTTCTCACACGTCACGTGAGAATCTTCTACAACTTTAGTGAAATAGGCGGAAGTGTCGCATTACAGATTTAACAGTTTAAGTTATGTACATTTTTAAATATAAGTTAAACAAACACCGATATTAAAATAAATATCGTAGATCTGTCACAATGCGTAAAGCTTTTCTAGAAATAAGTGGGAAAAGAAATTATATATATTTCCAAGGTTAATGAGAGAAATTTTAATTCGTACATAATAATAATAATATAATACTTTCATAAATGCTGATCAATACAGTTATATTAACCTTTATTTTTGTGGCTGTAATAATATTTGTATGGAATATGCAAGTTAAATTGTGCTTAAAAGCTGTAATATGTTTTTATCATCGTTTAGCCACACTCTTTGGAAGTTGCGAGGTGACCGAGCAGTGTACCATGCCTAACACTCTCTGTTCTGCCAATGGCAAGTGCGTGTGTGAGTACGGTTATCACTACCGCAACGAGAAAGGTTGCGTACAAAGTACGTACTTCCATAAAAATGTAAACAATACATTTAGATTTTTTAAAAATCACTGTTAATTATTACCTTCAACCCCGTATTTTAGTGTGCTCTAATAATGTTGTAAATCGATCAATCTATAATAACAACAGGGTGTGTCTGTGTGTGTGTGACCGCCATAGCTCAAAGAGGAAAGAACATATAAACCTGAAATTTCGCATCTACACTAGACGGTTCATGAGTCTTTGTACTTGGTTATTATTGCCTATTTTAAAATGAGGCAAGTTAGCAAAAAATACATAAAAAGGAATTGTAACTGCCATTTCTCCAACAAGAAAGAGCTTAGGAACCTTACATTCTGCCCCATACTAATTGGATCCTAAGGGTGTGTACCTGAATATTGCTTATATCAATCATATGCGTGCGTGCGTGCATGTATGTGCATCTTTTTAATGGATTAAACTAGCAACAAAATACGTAGAAAATAAGTGGTTCCTCTTTTTCCAAAAATAAATCACAGACAAGTACGCATACATGTGTATGTGTGTGTAATCTCCATAGCTTCAAGAAGAAAGAACCTAGAAATCTGAAATTTTGCACCCATATTAAGTAGATCCTGAGAGTATGCATCTGGGGATCACTTATCCACATACGTAGGTCCAGGCACGTGCGAACCTTTCTAGCGAGGCAATTCAGTAAAGAGCCACATAGATAGAAGTGGTTCCTTATATAACAACTTCTAAGATATGGAGAAACCAGTGCGTTTTGGTAACAATGTGTTCCAACAATGGCTCTTATATCACGTTGCTTAGCAACAAAAGTATATAAGTTATACTTTTATGCTGAAATTGGTTCAGAATACACACACTATTAACCTAATAACCCGCGCGAATCCAAGTTACCTTTGCTAACTTTAAATACAAATAACTTTGCGCACTTACTTGTCGTTACTACTATTTACTTTCTTTCACCCAGAAAAGTTTAGTTGGGTCGGGTATTATCACCCTTTAAGTTGAAGCATATGGCAGCAGAGGGTGTAATATAATGTTCCTATGTTATACGGCATTAACGGTATCAATACGCAGTATGTAAAAATCAGCAAGTCTACTTAATCATTTTCACAGTGCACTTCCACCACAGCCATGTACTCACGTTCCTGTTTGAAAATGGCGTTGAATATGATTCTAGGTTCTCTTCAGATATCTGCTATCTGACTGTAAGGTGAAATATGAATGAGTCATCTGGAAAAATAATGTTGCTGGTCAACTAGACTTGTTTTTGACATCACTGAAGACGGGCTGTTCGGTATTTTGCTGTGAAAGTAATGAACTTCACTGGACTTCTGATACATAGGTCAACCCTGTGCGGTTCCTTTTTACCTTTTGTGTACTAACGTGGTATCCAGTTGTAGCTGTGTACATCCGATTTATCCTCTTAGTTGGTACTCTGTAATTGTAGCAAGGTAAAATCAAAAGATTGTGGTCGCTTGTTTGTACTGCACTTAAATGTCTGTTTTGCCCAGTTATATGAGCATATATGTTATTGAGTTAGAAACAGTTTTTTCTTCTCCTAATGACACTTGTAGACAATTTGTAAAAAACTGTTATAAGTAGCTGTCATCTAAATTTATATTCTTCCTATAATTTTCTTACGAATGAAATAACCAGATGTTTTCTGTGACATCTCACTGTTATTTGTTAACAAACTGATAACGAGATGTCTTCTGTGACATTTCACTGTAATTTGTTAACAAACTGATAACGAGATGTCTTCTGTGACATCTCACTGTTATTTGTTAACAAACTGATAACGAGATGTTTTCTGTGACATCTCACTGTTATTTGTTAACAAACTGATAACGAGATGTCTTCTGTGA
The DNA here is from genome assembly GCF_004210375.1 of Tachypleus tridentatus. NCBI lineage: Eukaryota > Metazoa > Arthropoda > Merostomata > Xiphosura > Limulidae > Tachypleus > Tachypleus tridentatus. The sequence goes on from NC_134829.1 coordinate 15,446,804, forward strand.
CATTTCACTGTAATTTGTTAACAAACTGATAACGAGATGTCTTCTGTGACATCTCACTGTTATTTGTTAACAAACTGATAACGAGATGTTTTCTGTGACATCTCACTGTTATTTGTTAACAAACTGATAACCAGATGTCTTCTGTGACATCTCACTGTTATTTGTTAACAAACTGATAACCAGATGTCTTCTGTGACATCTCACTGTTATTTGTTAACAAACTGATAACGAGATGTCTTCTGTGACATTTCACTGTAATTTGTTAACAAACTGATAACGAGATGTCTTCTGTGACATCTCACTGTTATTTGTTAACAAACTGATAACCAGATGTCTTCTGTGACATCTCACTGTTATTTGTTAACAAACTGATAACGAGATGTCTTCTGTGACATTTCACTGTAATTTGTTAACAAACTGATAACGAGATGTCTTCTGTGACATCTCACTGTTATTTGTTAACAAACTGATAACGAGATGTTTTCTGTGACATCTCACTGTTATTTGTTAACAAACTAATAACGAGATGTCTTCTGTGACATTTCACTGTAATTTGTTAACAAACTGATAACGAGATGTCTTCTGTGACATTTCACTGTAATTTGTTAACAAACTGATAACGAGATGTCTTCTGTGACATCTCACTGTTATTTGTTAACAAACTGATAACGAGATGTTTTCTGTGACATCTCACTGTTATTTGTTAACAAACTGATAACCAGATGTCTTCTGTGACATCTCACTGTTATTTGTTAACAAACTGATAACGAGATAGATGTCTTCTGTGACATCTCACTGTTATTTGTTAACAAACTGATAACCAGATGTCTTCTGTGACATCTCACTGTTATTTGTTAACAAACTGATAACGAGATGTCTTCTGTGACATCTCACTGTTATTTGTTAGCAAACTGAAGTTGAAGCTCTTTATATTCCACTTCGCAGTGACTACCGAAACAAGATTGTGCGAGACTTATATACAGGTACTGAATGACCAACTACTTCATATTCTTCACTAGTCATTATTTAGCCAATTTTCATCATAATGAACTGTAGGGAGGGACTGCTAGGCCTATCCATAGTTACTATGTTGTAAATTTCGATTGGTTTTCAATTGTTTGCGTAGTGTAACGATACTTTAATAACTTAAAACGTAAAAATATTTTTAAATATTTATTTTGCTACTTTTTTTAACCGTCTTTGATTTATTTTATTCAGATGACATGGAGTCTAATAAAGCAAAGGAAGTCTACACTGCAGCTATGATAGCCGCAGCCTGTCTTATGGTCGCAGTGTTAGGTATATTGTTAACTTGCATAATCCGACGGTACGTTTTAGTTGTTTTTTATCATTCTATAGTGTTTAAATAATAAAAAAACAGTGATATGTAATTCGAATTTACAAGGAAAATAAACTACAAATTAAAGAAGTTTCATTAACAAATATTGAGTACAGGGCATACGTGAAAAAAATCTCAGGTTAAGGTTTACTTGCTACACTTGAATAAATGAATAATTATCTCGAACCTGTCTTCCTGTTCTTGTACCAGATAGTTACAAACACTTTGGAGAAATTGTGTTTAACCTAAATGATGTACAACGTAGTATTTCTAATTTCAACTATTAATTATCAGGTTTGTCTAAATTAGATCACAATTACTCTATTAATTTCCTTAGTCTCGCTGTCACTCAAGTTTGCATAAATTTTTAGTTCTGATTAACTCTAATGTTTTGTTTTGTGCAAATAAGAGTCATAATCGAAACTTTACCAAACAAAAAAGACAACAATAAATAATTAATGAAGATCTAAAATAGATAGAAATAGAATTTATGAAGAAGACAAAATTAAGTCAGTACAACTAAGTAGCGAAGACATAAGCAAACTAGTCTTACTTTTGCACTTTAACAGCATATTCATTTTATTTGTTACATATGATTATAAACCAACAAATAGAAAGCCTATTAACTAGTGATAATAGTTTTAAGATATATCATATAGTTAGTAGGTTAATACTGGTCTAAAATAGATAATGTCGTGGTTTTAATTACTGTAAGAATTTATTTATTAAAAATAAATATGAAGCATAACTTTCATTTGATTCACCACTTGTGAATTATACTGGTTTCGGGAAATGTAACCTCTCATCAGTAACTGTGAATTGGTGATGAATCAAATAAATTAGTAATTCCGAGGCTCAATGTGATGAGTATAGACCTAATCGGTACACGCATAACGCTAGCTTATTTTTCTTGTGATTTAGATTTCAAACAACCTAAAAATCGTAAAATAATATTAGCTTCATTCCGATGTTTTATATCTTAATGAACAAGAAAATCGGGTGTTATTACTGAATATGCATGTATACCTCTTTAAAACCTAATTCTACCCGTATCAATGATATTATTCATGTGTTAGTTTTGATAGTGGTATTACTCAATTGTAGTGTTAATTCTAGTGGTTGTGTTATTCACATGGTAATATTAGCTCTATTAGTGGTGTTATTCACACGATACAGTTAAATCCTTGTCAGTAGTATTACTGACATGTGATCTCTGTACGTGGTATATTTCACACAACAGTATTAGCTCAGTTAGGGTGTTTCATTACACATGATAATGTTTTAAGTTACTACCGCATATCATTTACCAGTGATATAATTCAGATGATAGAACTTGATCTTATTATAAATCAGTACTGCTTGGAAAAAAATTATTTTTATTGGTGTTATAATTCAGATCATTATATAAATAACTATTTTGTTAAGAACAATCACATCTGACATTTTTTCGCATATCAAACGTTATTGGGTCGTAACATATTTTTATTTACAGGTATTTATTATCTCTTTCAATTTTCTATATTTTTTGTGAGCTTAAAACATACTATATTCATTTATACCATGTGACAGGCCCCACGCTAGTACAGCGGTATGTCTCCGGATTTACAACGCTAAAATCAGGGGTTTGATTCCCCTCCGTGGGCTGAGCAGATAGCCCTTTGTGGCTTTGCTGTACGAAAAACACACACACACCACATGACAGTTCTTTTCAGTTTTTATATTTCATAAGGCCTAATGTGTTATGTAAAATATACGTAGTTACTAATAGTTTAACATTCAATGCTTCAGGTCCTTTTGTACTCGAGGAAATTACAATAGAAGGAACGGACACGATTCTAGTGGATCTAATGATGTATTTACTATTAGTGATGAACTGGGAGCTCTACGAGCAGTTGATAAACCCCCAACTTATGAAGAGGTTATGCAACGAGAGAGAGAGGTAAGACAAAAAGTGTTCTCAGTTACATAAATTTATATGACACTAAATACAAATTAGCATTTAAACTATATTCAAGGTTAAATGTATAACTAACAAAGTGTAGAAAAATGCACAGCTGTTACTTGTGTCCCTTATAATAATAGCGCTCTCGTTTTACTGTAGTGCCATCTTTGTTTTGATATGTGAACCAAAGCAGTTATGCAGACGTGAATCATTTAGAGTAATTTACATAACCGAGTAATAACGTACACAAACAAATTCATTCCTTTGAAACACATCTTTTATATTATCATATACAGGATGGTTCAAAAGTGGGTTACAATTTCAACAGGTCATTCTGCGTTTTTATATGACGCAGTATTTGAAGTGGCAATGGTGCATCTTTTAACACAAACACCACTGATGTAGTAATCAATTGACACCAGATGATCAGCACTGTTATCACTCTCACGTTTAAGTATTACAACTATAATGTTTGGCAATAACGATAACTAGAAAAAAAAAACGTTGTTGCTACTGATAGAGAAATTAATATTCATCGATACTTGTTTGGCTGTTTGTCATGGATATTTGAACAGTATCTGGCCCGGCATGGCCTAGCGCGTAAGGCGTACGACTCGTAATCCGAGGGTCGCGGGTTCGCGCCCGCGTCGCGCTAAACATGCTCGCCCTCCCAGCCGTGGGGGCGTATAATGTGACGGTCAATCCCACTATTCGTTGGTAAAAGAGTAGCCCAAGAGTTGGCGGTGGGTGGTGATGACTAGCTGCCTTCCCTCTAGTCTTACACTGCTAAATTAGGGACGGCTAGCACAGATAGCCCTCGAGTAGCTTTGTGCGAAATTTCCAAACAAACAAACAAACAAACAAACTTGAACAGTATCCTTTATTTCAGATAATCTTCATAATTGTTTATTCGTGCAAAACCCCAGGTGGATTAATGGTAAGTGCACGAGGTCAATTTTAGCTACGCACTAAGAAAACATCATTTTTCGTGTCCAGTATCACCTATTTTTGCGTCGTGCTAGTCTAGTGTTTTTGGGGTTTGTTTCACGTGTGAGCGTTTCTGTCAACGATTTAATGTTTTAACAGTTTTTAAACAACATGTCTCAATAATTTGTAGTTTGAACAGTGTTTAAATTATATGTGGCAACAATTGGTTGTTTGAACAGTTTTTAAACTACTGTTTTTTTATGAATCATGAGTCGATGAGATGAAAAAGGTATCAAGCAACGTGGAAACTAAGTTTGGGAAGTAACACGAAACTTACCATATATAATGGTGATATGCACTGAACAAACATCTATATATTGTTTATACATCTTATAGTTACTTTGGCGGATCTAGCTAAATTACAATAAATGGTTTGTCTGTTGTTAAGCACAAAATTTCATAATTGGCTATTTGTGCTCTGCCCTGAGCTGAAACTGTTACTGCTGAAACAAAATTACATTTTGCACTTTAGGGCACATAGTAAGAGTGGTTGTTTACTCCCATTGTTCAATCTGACAAGAGTAGCCCAGGAGTTGTCGGTGGGTGGTGTTGACTACCTGCATTCCTTCTAATTCATTACTTCAAAATTTGGTACAGGTAGATCAGATAACCCTCGTATAGCATTGTGTGAAATTCAAGGAACAAACTTATTTTTGTTTAAAAATTAGACCCTGGTATTACATAAAAACACACAAAATATTTGAAATATTTGTTAATATGTTAGGAGATGTTGGAAGTTAGAAAAGTAATTAAAATCTCATTATTCTTCCTGCTTTATTGATAAAGCAAAATATACAGTCAATGAAATGTAATTTAAAGCCCAGTTTGTCAGACGATTCATCTCCTTTTAGTGTTCTAAACAGCTTGTCTACTGAATAATGTGGAAGATTATTATGAATACAGATTCGTTGTGTATATTGTTCATTCTCACACTCGAGAATCTTCTAAAACTTTAATGAATAAGCAAGGAGTTCGAATTACAGATATAACAGTATAAGTTTTGTAAATTTAACTTAAACAGACACAGATGTTAAAATGTACGTACATATATATATATATATATATATGTAATAGTAGACCCGTCACATATTTCCTTCATGAAATGTTTTAAAAATTTAAAACACAAAAGTTAGAAAAAAGTAGAAAAAGACCAATTTTATCTGATTCTACAATTTGTTAGCAAGTATTTTTATATCATCTTATTGTAATTACAGGGCCTATAGGTAATTTCTCATCGGTAAAGATGGCAGATTTCAGATTAAGAGTACGTTTCCAAGTGAAATAATGCTTGTCATTAAACCGGTTGTAATAAGTAAAAGAAGTGGTGTCTCACCGAAACATTACAAATTAAGATGAACAACCGAATTAAGAAAAAAGAATTAGCTGTGTAAAAATGTAACGTTTACATGTAAAGGGGAGCAAAATAAGAGGAAACGTATTAGCTTAACGAAATTATGATATAGAAGAATTTCACTAAAGAGTGCACAATTAGGCCCGGCATGGCCAGATGGTTAGAACGCTTGATCCGTAATCTGAGGGTCGCGAGTTCGAATCTCTATCACAACAAACATGCTCGCCCTTTCAGCCGTAGGGGCGTTATATTGCGACGGTCAATCCCACTATTCGTCGGTAAAAGAGTAGCCCAAAAGTTGGTGGTTGGTGATAATGACTAGCTGTCTTTCTTTCAGCCTTACACTGCTAAATTAGGGATTGCTAGCGCAGATAGCCCTTGTGTAGCTTTGCGTGAAATTAAAAAACAAACAAACAGTACACACAAGAATCTGTCTTGGTTTTATGGTATCATCTGCATACTTGTGCATATTTTTAGTAAAATAAACATTTATACTGATTTTATAATGTACTTCAATGTAAAGTTAAGTGACAAGTACCTGTAGGCTTTTAGTGTATGATTCTTTTTAAAAGTTTCTATATCGAGGTAAGGGCGTACTTCTCAGTCTCAACTGTGTGTTGTTAAACTTTTTTATCATAAGACTAACGTTATCAGCTACTTAGACCCATTACTTAGAAATCACGTCTTTAAATGATTGGCTGTTTAAATAAATTGGCCAGATATAAACATCTCGAAAGCTTAAGAGCATCAGCAAGTATTTTCAAAGTTATGTTTGAAAGCTGTTCAGTTTCGAATCACATTTTCCCTAGAACACCGACTTAACTTTCAAGGATTACAAAAACATTCACGGTTTGATGATTGGACCGTATGGAAGTGAATTATGCTAACAGATTTAACTGAGTTTTTCTAATGCAAGTTTTGATGTTGTTAAAACAATAATTATGCCTACGATGTTGATTATTCTGAATTATATATACAGAGAGCTTATGTATACAGTTTTTAAGATGTCTGTTCATTTAAAAGATTCGGGATACTCGTTTCTTCTTTATCAGCTTTTATATACTTCATTTAAAGTACGTGTTTACGGAAACATGGTGATAATCGAAATATTTGTTTGACTAAAGTTTAACACACTATTAGCTAGAGTTGTAATAAGTTTAATGTTTGTATTCAGTAAAACAAAATTGAACAGAGAACAGATGTGTTTTTTAAGTATTTACATGCAGTAATGATATATTACTGTGAATCAGAGAAAATAATATCATTCGTATTTTCAACAGATTATTGGAATCCCTCCACCTGAATACACACATGCAGAAATTACTCGTTCTTTTTCTCCAGTTCCGCGTCTCTCTAGCGATGTATTTGCCTTGAGAAATACCTCAGATATGCTTCACTCGGGTGACCCCGAGGCTGCAGAATTTACTTCTTTTTTGATAGCATCGAGTCATCAACCACGTTTTGGAGCCACAGTTCAACTGTCGCTGTCCCCATCTGAAAGTATAGACACGCAATGCCAAGAACATGCTAACTCACCTTCTAATGTCAAGGATAATAGTAACAATAGCGTTACAATGATTGACCAGGGTGCTACGTTACTGCCATCTATCAGCTCTGAAGAGTACTACGATAATCCTACATTCCATCCAGATTGATGCAGGTTTATTGAAACAAATGTAAAAGAAATATTGAACAATCTTTATGCGTAACGCTTGTGCCTTAATATTTTTATTATTTAATCAACAATATCATGATTGTTAATTTTAACTTTTTTGTCTGTTTAACAGATGAAATTTTTTTATTGACACTGAAACTTATTGTGATTTATATGTAAAGCAAAAGATTTATTTTGTTTTCCATTGATTTACACTTGCTATGAAGTAAAAGTAGTTTCCGTAAATGATTTTTAAATACATCGATTCCAATATAAAAAGATAATATTAAAAAGGTATTGTCAACTCATAAAATTGGGTATATATTAAATACACCAACGCACTTATTTTACAAAAGTCTTCATAAATTGTAGAACTTAAACATCAGACTCTTAGCACTTATAATATCAAGCAAGCTGCATGATAGCCCGTTTTTAACCAGAAAAACAAAATTGTATTCTATAAAAACTCAATTCAAATATATATCACGTTTATTCCAAATTATGGTCACATCGATTTTGCTTTTCCACGAAAGTTTTTATAATTAATGTACTTCATTGATACGCTATCACAGTTTTAAGGTAATCTAAGGCATAACATTTAAAGAAAATAATTTTATTTAAGCACTGTAATCAAATGGTAAGTTTCATTGAAATGTCTCGCAAGTTGGCTTAATATGCATACACGCGTTAGTTTTTCCTCTGGTGGTAACGAAGCGCTAGTCCAATCAAAAATTATAATCTAACATAATATTTTGTCGCGTCTCCTGGTGGGACAGCGGTAAGACTTTGGATTTACAATGCTAAAATCAGGTGTTCGAGTTTCCTCGGTGGACACAGAAGATAGCCCGTTATGGCTTTACTATAAGGAAAATACAACACACATCTCGACACATTCTTCGTTTGTGCTTAGCGATATCTAGTTCATAAGAGAGTTTTGAAACACATCTGTTATTAGTAATAATAATTAAACTGGGAGAAGTGTTAACTGAAATAGTCTACTGCATTCATAAAACGATGAATGATTTCATGACAGAATTTTACGGTTCGTCCAGTGTTTACACTTTAAAGTATAGTGTGATCTGAAAAGTAGTTCTAGTGCTTAGTCAGTGCGTGTGATGACTTTTACGCGTCCCTGATAGAGAGCTCGAGAGGTCGCATCGTATTATTTACATACAAAACCCTACATCAGCAAAGGAAAACAAAATGTAGTCTATTGCCACAGACCAGGAGGATTAAAACAACTGTATTGTCGTATAGAACAATTACCAAAACCTCCATTGAAGGTTACAATGCTATTAAGATAAATCGTTACAATTCCTGGTTTAACATAACTTAGTTTCCTGTTGAATAAATACTTCCTAGTCTAAGTGATTATTGTAGGTATTGAATTAAGATAACAACGGTGAGATTGTTTTTGGAAGAAAATAAATAATGATTTTTTTCTCTCCATCACTTAAAATTTTTAATGTCAGGTAGTTCTGTGTGTTGAAATTAATTTAAATGCATTTGTGTTGTACTTCGTTCTTGTTAAATCTCGTATAATCGATTAGTTGATGAAAATTATTTTATAACATGTTATTGATTTATAAATGTTTGTATTACAATACTAAATCGTTATATTTTTGTATATATACTATATTTTGACTGTAGTGCTAAAGAATATTTCCTTTCTTCAATAACATACATCAAAGATAACTTCAACAATGTTTCTTATAAGACTACAACTTCTACACTACATACCGTCACTATTTTAACAGATATTTCTCCCCATGTTGTTTACAGTTTCAGTGTAACCCTAATCACAGGAAAGGAAAGTGAAACCAAATCTTAGTATAGTTATTTCCCATTTTATCTGTTTTTCGAGTATTTAAAAGTTGGTGTGATATTTGAAATGATCAAGATTGTTACCTGTAAAGTGATGCGGTTTAAAGTCTTCTGTACAATATTTTAGTGGTGCCCGTATTTACTATTTAAAGTTTGTTTTTAAAATTTAGACTTACCTTTTCAGAAAAGGTGAAACTAAACAACGCAATTACATTACATTTATTCTAAATAGAAATTAAGTTAATGCATATAAATTTCTCAACAAGTGGGTTTCTCGACATCACTGATTATATTTTAATCAATGGTATGTTTGTTTTTAACAAATACCAATTTTCTATTTATTTTGATGGGATTAATCTAGAAATGAATTCACGAGCAAGAAACCTTAATTCAATAATTAGAAATAAAAACAGACAAAATATAATGAAAAATACATTAGTAACTTACGTGATTAGACATCGTAACAGGTAATGTTATTACTTTCAAGGCGACGCGTCAATCCTTTTACTTTGGTCATAATCAAGCTTAGGTTTCACAGTGGACGAATTTAAGCCAAAAAAAAAGCTGTGTGCGTGAATCGACAGCGACAGTTTACAGTATTGTTGGTAAAACCATAGTGATACTACAGTAAAACTGGTAAAGTCAAGGCTTTATTGACGATTGTGATACGTGTGTAAAATAGAATAGTTATTTTCTAAGAATAAACATTCTCTCATTAGGAGTCCTAATCATTAGTTTTCCGATGCGGATTGTTGAAATAAGTTGACTTGAAAGACAATTCTCATTCTTGAAGGGCACCCTCAGAAGTGTAGAGGCACAAGGGAAAACCAGGCACATAATTTATTTATCATGAGTCTGATTGTCATCAAAGTATTATGGTTAAAGCAACGGTTAACTGTGTTGAATGTAATAAACATACCTGTTTATTTGTTGATTTTTATTCACCATAACGTGATTTTCAATGAAGAATGGATAAGTGGAAGCCAGAGAAATTGTAAACATATATAATATGGAATTGTATTAAGTAAATTAATTACATTTATAGTGATTATAGTTTTTCACCCTTTAAGGACCTTCAGTGGCTCAGTATTAAGCTTTGAAGCTTATAACTCTAACGCCCGGGTTTCAGTATCTCTGGTCGGCACAACATGCATGACCATTGTATAACTTTGTGCTTGATAATAAACAACCTTTATTAATGAAATTAGGGTTTCTTTGCAGTGAGTCTTTTGTAAATATACCAACACAATAATATATGATTGGAATTTGTTACCAGAGGTGAAATAAAGCCTGTGTGGTCCAGATAGTTTACCTATAGGAATTTTAGTTGTGTACCAACACATTATGTTGTCAAGTCATTCTATGTTTCGATATATCTAAACAATTTTTGCTAATATTGTTGGATTTCGTTTTATATTGCTGTATAAAAACACTGTGCACCAGGTTCTATTCGTAATCGTGTGAGATGTACGCACGTGAATCAGTTAGTGATCGCCATAACAATTGCCTAGGGGTGGAACTAATTTAGTAATTTTTGAGAAAGATGGGCAAAGGTCACCTGGAGGGGTCACCTGCTTTAATTGCTCACACCAGTATTCAACATTGGGTTTTGTTAGTCAGTCAGTAGACACTAAAATGACGTCACGTAAGGGACGTTTAACGTTACAGTTTGTATCATCGTGACGTTAGTTATAAGTGCGCATGCCACAACTCACGGGAAGAATTATTCACTCTGTAGCATGTAAAACAGCTAGACATAGGAGTTTCAAAAGCAAGAAATACAAATATTTGATACTTGTAATTTTGGTTTTATTTACTGTTGAAACAAAACATTTTCACGGGCCTGCGGAAGTACGTCTAGTTGTACTTTGTATGTATGGTAAAGCTACGTCTTTCCAAATTTTGAACTGCTAACCACCCAGAGGAACAACAACCAGTCAACAACACTCTATCACCAACCATGGTTAGTGATAAACTGTCAGTCTTATAAGGCACCCACAGCTTATAAAAGTGCGGGAAACATTTAGCGACACAGGACGGATTCGATCCCGTTTCGCAGTGTTCTACCCCAGGGCCTACCCATCCCTCGAAGTTGTATAACAGCGGATTGCCAGTGCTGGCTCCCTAATACACACATTTTTATCAGAATATTTTCTATGTATGTTTATGTACGTAAGTAATCCATAAATCTTAGTACACCGAGTTTGTATACATGCGACAAATAAAAACTAAAGTAATGACGTGTTCTCATGTATGTTTATAACAAAGTAAAGTTAGTACATGAGCATTTATGCTACGAGGAGTTTTAAATGAGTAATGGCATAACGTTTCGAAATCACAACGACAATAAACGTTCATCAGTGATTTGTTACAAACAAGATGTTTATATACCAGACTCTCTTAGAGACCGAAACGTAAGAAATATGAAACTACTAAAGGCCTAAATAGACAATGTGAAATGTAGGTGAACTGTAATGGAATACAAGTATTATTAATAAAGGATATTACATTGATTAATTGACCACATTGTGCAAGGTTCGAAATTCGTTATCATTCGAAGCACATATTGCTTCAGCCATCGACAGTTACATCATCCATGATACAACTAATGTTCTGAGGTATTCAATAACGTTTAAATTAAACAATATATAAATTCATTAGGTTTTGGTCTTTATCATTTGAACTAAGTTCTATGTCAGAACTTAAAGAGTTCCATTTCGGTATTTTGTGAAGGTCCGCTGTTTCTTAGTAATGAGTGAAGACTCCATTATGACTCCATATATGTACCGTGAATATCGAAATGTACTGGAATAGTTTACAAGATTTTGGATATTCAACATAATGGTTCAAGTATTACATACTGCCATGATTAAACTGTCTTTTAAATCACTGTTGTTACGTTTGATAATTAATCTCGGACGAGTATGGATTTATTATATTATGTACCTTACGTATTATGATTTTAAGTAGCCAGAAATTTTAATTTAGATGTTAATTGAATGTCGATATATATTAAATTCATATTTGCCGACAAGATTAATAACACAGTTTTCTTTCTTATCACAAATATATTTTAATATACAAACAACAATACAATTTATAATAACGATTATTACAAATAATTATTTTTTTTTACAAAAATTTTACAAACTCACAAACAGTATTCAGTCTTCTATATTAGCTAAAACCGAATATTGTATCGACGATTCAGGAACTTGACGAACAAATTAATTCTGAGTTAATATTGTTACATCTCGCTTAAGTTTTCTATTCATAGCTGGCCTTGAGTCGTTTACAAGCAGCAGCTTATTAAAACGATTGGCGTGGTTTTGTAGAGTTATCAAAACAAAAATCGGCAAGAATTTAGGTTTAACATATTTAAAGCCGCAAAGGGCCTGAAAAACTAGACGGGGCTCTCAGAAACCTGAGTTTCTCGCCACACCGCCCGATGAAAAGGTTAAACCAAAGGAATTTGAAGTGGAATAACATCTGGGCTTAATATTAGTGACGCAATAAGGAGGAGTTTGTTTTGTTTGTTTGTTTGTTTTTTGGGAATTTCGCACAAAGCTACTCGAGGGCTATCTGTGCTAGCCGTCCCTAATTTAGCAGTGTAAGACTAGAGGGAAGGCAGCTAGTCATCACCACCCACCACCAACTCTTGGGCTACTCTTTTACCAACGAATAGTGGGATTGACCGTCACATTATACACCCCCACGGCTGGGAGGGCGAGCATGTTTAGCGCGACGCGGGCGCGAACCCGCGAGCCTCGGATTACGAGTCGCACGCCTTACGCGCTAGGCCATGCCTGGCCAATAAGGAGGAGTAGATGTTGAAATGTGAAGAGAGATTGGAGTCTAAGCACGTGTAGCCGTAACACGTGGTGTTGAAGTACACATAGCTGCAATCTACAGTATGGCTTAAACCAGGGGTCACCAAACTTTTTTCACAGGAGGCCAGATTACTTGGGGGAATGAGAAGCGCAGGCCGCATGATCATTATGTTCAATATTCATAAGCTAGAACGAAAGCTCTCTGTAAAAGACTCAACACTAAGTTTAGGATGCCACATTAGCCATGTGGGAGTAGCATGCCATACACACATATAACAAAAAACAAACAGAAATATAACCAACATTTTTATTTACCAAAAGGTCATCAAAGAAGGTGACATTAGCAAAAACAGTTGTCACATCGCACATAGTGAGTACATATCTGAATTTCACTAAGCCGCAAAAAAGTTAGTGAGATTTATGAAATTGGCGTTTGGCTTTCAAAATATCTTCAATGTTCGGTTTTGAATTGCTGCATCCAATCATTAGAATTGCTTTCAAATGTTCATCAGTCAACCTTGATCGATGTACCGACTTCACAAACTTCATTTTTTAAAATGCTTGTTCACAAACATAAGTTGTTCCGAACACTGATGCCATACCAGATGCGAACTGCTTCAGCTTTGGAAAATCATTTTCATGTATGCAGCTGTAAAATTCAATAAGTTGCCCCTTTCTGTGTTTTGCTTTCAACAAGTCATTTCCTTGCAAATCGATGACCTCCAGCTAAAGTTCCACTGGCACGTCATCAATGACACAATCAAAAGGATTCTGAAAAAGGAGAATGTCACTTTCGATTATGTCGAGATCCAAAAATCTCTCTAAAAATGCTTATTTAAATCACCAACAATCTTTTTTCTGAAACTCCAGATTGACATCTTCTGTTATTACAGCATGAAACTCATTGAATCACTGAAAATGAGAGAGGTTTCCTCCTTCCAAATGTGCTTCAAACAATGACAGCTTTCTCCGAAAACCTTTAATGATTCTATAGAGATCACAGACAAGGTTATTCTTCCCCAGAAGTTTCAAGTTCAATTCATTCATGTGGGATGTGATGTCAACCAAAAATGACAACTTTGACAACCAGGTTGGATCCGACAGAAGTGGATCGGCTCTATATTTCTCGATAAGAAATATATCTATTTTTCTTCTCAGCTTATAAAAACGAGACAAGACTTTACCGCAGCTGAGCCACCTCACCGCCGTGTGATAAGGCAAGTCACAGAAATCCGAATCAATTTCTTCAAGAAACGCCTTGAACTGGCGATGATTAAGTGCGTGACCCCGAATGAAGTTCACTACAGAAATGACTTGTTTCAGTACGCAAGAAATATCTAAGTCTTTTCCACAGAGTGCTTGCTGATGTATGATGCAGTGTATGAACAGAGTGCTTGGTAGTTGAAGATCTTCCAACTGTTTCCTGATCAGCCCCATCAGACCCTTCTTTACTCCAGCCATGTTTTTTTCCTACATCAACTGTTACACCTCTAAGTTGATTCCACTGAAGGTTATAGTCTTACAAAGTTTTATGCACTTCCATTAAAATGTCTTCTCCAGTTGTTCTTCCGTGAATGCTGCAAACTGATGCCAACTATTCCGTGGTCTGAAAGTCCAAATTAACTCCACGAAAGAACACGAGAAGTTGTGACGTAGTCGAGAGATCAGTAGACTCATCCAGTGCCAGAGAATACCATAGGAAGTTTCTAGCTTTTGACGTATCTGTAATGCGATGTTCTCTCCAAGTTCTTCTGCTCTCCGTACAACTGAAGTTGCTGAAAGGCTGATACTTTCAAAGAAATTGGCTTTTTCAGGACACAGCTCATTTGCTGCTTCCATCATACACTCTTTGATGAAGTTGCCGTCAGTAAAAGGTTTTCCTCGCTCTGCCATCCGTTGCACTATTTTGTAACTTGTACGAGTGACAGATTCATTTTCAGCAAACTTTCTCGTGAGAGATTCTTTTGAAATTCAAAAACACGTTTCATGGATTCAAATTTTTCAGAATGGAACTTTCCTGAAAATTTCAAATATATTGATAGATGATTTGTTTCATAGTGACGTTAAAGATTGTACTATTTCAAAACGGTAACACTTTCAGTGCAAATCACACAAGTAGCTTTCTGGTTTTTTGTTTTCACAAAGAAGTACTTTTCTCCCCATTCTTCATTGAAAGCACGACACTCAGAGTCCACTTTTCTTCTTTTAAAAGCAGCCATAACGATGGGTGAAAAAAAAACAGGATCTGAAAATGAAAAACACAGAACGTATTGTACTGGTCCAAGAACGCACAAACAAAATATATTGAAACGTACGTTTGCCACGACACTTACCTGAGAACGAGTTACGAAAAGCGCATAACCCGACTACTAAGAGAAATGAGCTTGTTGAAGTGGTAACCCTAGGCCGCTGAATTTACAAGACGAGTCAATAGGACGAGGGTTAAGTCTGTACTTGTTCTCGAAATCCTAATGCTTTCATAGATACATGCCTCGATATGAATAAACAGGCAGTAAGGACGAAAGAAGAATTTTCTTATTGGTTAAAAATGCGCGTGACAGCCTTGTTTCTCTTTATCATAACGCCTTGTGTTTGCCAGCTTAAAGCGACCATCGGTGTGATTTGTTATGACAGTCGGACATTTGATGAAATGTCACTTTTTATTTCCAAGTTACATGATCGGTTTAAATAAAAAAACAACAATATGAATGAAAACACCATGATAACACGCCCTCTATGAAATCTCTTTTTGATGTTCACATAGTTTAAAGAATAAACATCTCTTCTTAAAGTCTATCCACATTATCAAACAGATTTTGTACTCTTACGTATATTAGAAACATCAATGGAAGAAATTGTCTCAAGGTACATCAACACTGTCTGCATTCAGATACATCTGTAGTTTCTTTTAAAACAGAACTTCAATAATCTAAAGATGGTTAATGTAGAGAACAATGGAAGCTTTCATTTTCCTTTAAGGAACAGTGGGTTGGCTGTCACGTTTTTGAGCTCGCACAGCTGTAAGGGCGGGCATATGTATGAATGGGATTCAAACCTTAGACTACTACAACTACTAGGCAATGCCAATCCTAACAGTTTTATGGAAAACTATCCTTCTTAAGATGTACTAATAATGTTTATTACTTTTTCATCGTGAATTACAACGAGACTTAACGACATAAAAGCGACCACGAAAATTAAAAACTATTATTGAATTTGTTAAATATTTTTATCACTTCTTCAGAATATTTCCCCTAGGAGTTCTAAATCATTCCAGGCGATTCCTGAATTTTTTATGTAAATAGAAAGGTAAAACTTTTTTATCCTGAAATCTAACTGTAATTTTTACATTGTTAACTGTACCAGTCAGTACATCAACTGAATAAAGATAAATGTTCTAGCATTATTAGTCCTACATATTTTGAAGAATGTTTATTTCATTTTCCAAATCCAATAAGAATTACCTTTGTATAAAATATCCAATTTCGAATGAGTGTTGAGGCGTGCGACTCGTAATCTGTGGGTCGCGGGTTCGCATCTCCGTCGCGCCAAACATGCTCGCTCTTTTAGCCGTGGGGGCGTTATAATGTTACGGCCAATTCCACTATTCATTGGTAAAAGAGTAGCCCAAGAGTTGGCGGTGGGTGGTGATGACTAGCTGCCTTCCCTCTAGTCTTACACTGTTAAATTAGGAACGGCTAGCATAGATAGCCCTCGAGTAGCTTTGTGCGAAATTCAAAACAAACAAACAATTCAAATGAGTTTCTTTTTCCTTCGTACCAAAAGTACGGAAATGTTATTTAATAGAAAAACATACTTAGCTTTTATTGATTTGTTATTCAAAGTTGTTACACTTCTGAGTCGCATTTGGGGTAAATAAAAGCAAAATTATTTGCAAACTGGGCGATAATTTTAGTGCACTCCTACGCAAAAAATCACGCGAGCTATTGATCTAATGTTTTTATAACAGTTTCAAAGTGAAAGTAACGCAGCATGGCTAGGTGGTTAAGACACTCGACTCGTAATCTGAGGGTCACGGATTCGAATCTCCATCACACCAAACATGCGCGCCCTTTTAGCCTTGTAGGCATTATAATGTAACGATCAATCCCACTATTCATTAGTAAAAGACTAGCCCAAGAGTTGGCGGTGGGTGTTGATGACTAGCTGCAGTGTTACACTGTTAAATTAGGGACGGCTAGCCCTCGTTTGGCTTTGCGCGAAATTCAAACGAAACTAATAAATTTTATAAAAGTAACCTAACTGAAACACGTTCAGCGTCAAATTGTATTACCTTAATCAATTAACATGAATAATGACGCTCGATACGGCTGTATCGATTGCATGTTGGTGATTAAAAAAAACTGTTAATCTAAATTTCATGGCGTTGCTATAAAGGAAGCTATTAACACTGTTTTAGAGAAGAATAACTATCATGCACCATATATTTTTTTTAAAATCTGGCTGGTTTTATAATGTAAAGATATGTTTCGAATAATATGGTTGTGATCCTAAATTTAATGTGGGTTATAATCATGTATCACTTTTTTACTTGCTGTGGTTTCCTGGTATGTATTGACAAAAAGACATGAATCTAATTAAAATCGCATTAAGTGGGAAAAAAGGTGCAGCTAAGAAAAAGGGGAGGGTTGGGTGTGCGACTTAATGGAATCAAAACTGGCAACCAAACTAGAACCTATATAATTTAACTGATATGAAGTTTACAGCAACTATTCATTCATTAGTTAGGTAGACCGTGCGTTTTATTTTAACCCACAATCATGTCCCAAGCTGAACAAAAAACGTTGTCTGTAAAATTATTATCATTACCATAAGCGTAGCTTCCAATCTGGAAGTCAATTTTGATTTCATTCTTTTAAGTCGTACACTGAATATTTTTCTTGATCGTACTTTTTCTTTACCATTCCTAAGGTGTTTTTCATTTTGTAAATGATTCTGTAAAGAAACCTTGGGTTATTTCTTTTTAATATTCCAATATTGTAACGATACTTCTATATTTCACTGTACTCTCCAATCGCAGAGTCGTGTGTTGTCTGTCTGTCAGTCAGTTGACACTAAAATGATGCCACATAAGGGACGATTAACGTTATAGTTTATAATGTTGTGACATCAGTAAAACGTAAAAATGCCATGAATCGCGAAAAGGAAAAAAAAAATTGTTATTCTTAATTCTGGACAATTTACTTGTGCAACACAACACTTTCAGGAACCTTATGAAAGTACACCTATTACTTATTTCTTTATACAAATAATTAAAAAAGTAAAATATTTCCTAGACGGTAAAGAGGCATTTGTACCAAATCTTAATACACTGGACTGTCAGTGTTACGTTATGAATATATGTTATTGATATATAACGGCCTCGACTCGCAATGTGCGGGTCGTGAGTTCGAATACCTTTCACCAAACGTGCTCACTCTTTCAGCCGTAGGGGCGACATAATGTTATAATCAATTCCACTATTCGTTGGTGAAAGAGTTGCTGAATTAGAGACGATTGAGACAGGTAACCTTTGAGTAGCTTTGAACGAAATTCAAAACAAACTAATACATATGTGATCTTTAATAAAGCTGTGCCAACAAACTTTACAAGAAAAACAGTTTGAGGAAATGAAGTACAAAAGCATCTACTAGAGAGCATGGCAATTATGCAAAATTAATAGGCATATCATGTACAGTGACATGTGGATTGGAAGGTTACCTTATGAAGATAAATGTGGTATACCTATAAAAATGACGTCAGCAAGCTCTTATCTCAAACCTTAAACCATAAGTTAAAATACAACAGATAGTACCGAACAACACAAACTGTGATAATAAATATTTTTCTATATTCGGCTTCCTTGCTTGAAAGAATTTCTAGCTGCATACATTTCTCAGTCTTAACCAAGGACAAATAACAAAAATCGAACAATGTGAGACTGTAAACAACTTTTCGTACATTAAAAATCACCTGGTTGGTGGAAATTGTCGTATAAAAATCTGTTTGTTGTACAATAAATCAATTTATTGGTTCGAGATATTGTCGATAATAAAATGAATTGCTAAGATAGGTAAACTTGAAGTTCTTGATAGCGGCAGATCAGTCCTAACGATTTATAGCACTTGTTGGAAAAAAAAAACACCATATTTTTACTTCAATCATTATTTGGATGACAACAAAGCCAATCAAAGTTGTTCTGGGGGTAACGAAACCAATCTTGAAATAAAAGCATGGATACAGACAACCACGTCCTCTGGAGGGAAGTAAGAAATCTCGAAGTAATCTCCCCCAGTTTTGCAAAGTCTAAAGACTTATAAGAATAAAGAGGTGCACAAAAAACAAACAAGTAACGAAGTAACCAAAAATAAATATATACAGCTTATTTGAGTTAGAGCGATAACAGTCTTTAGCAGGAAAAATACTAGAAGACCATCAAAATGACTCAAGTAATATTTCCGCATGTTTGATGTCGTAACACAGAAACCAGTTTTGTGGCAGGGATAAAGAAGGTTGTTAAATGAACCAGTGATGTTTATAAAGCAACCACAGGAACGGTTAATGTAGTTATAGTTTTGATAGATAAAGAATCCGTCATGGGTAGGTTTTTTCTCATCTTCCTAATACTGCTGATAATTGGTAAGTTGTTATTTCAATGTTCTAATGGGAGTGTGAGAACTAATTAATTTATTAGGTTACTCGTAATTTCTAGAAACGAAAACGAGGCTGTTCTTTTCATTGCTCATATCGCACACTTCCTCAGTTTATGTATCCAAAAGACAAAATCGTTTAGCAAGTTCTTTTATAATAACATTATTTGCATAAAGTGCTATAACTCATATATGCTCCTGAAACATATGTACAATATAAAAATAATAGGGATAGCACACTTTTACTGGCTACAACGTAATAAAACGTGAGGCTATTGCTCTGAAAATACATCTAATTTACGAGTAAGCAGTAAGTATAAGGATTTATACAAGATGCTAAAAAAAAATCTATATTCGTTTCCCACACTGAACATAGCGCAAATAGCAGCCCAATGTGTAGCTTAGGGTTAAAACAACGATTTCCTGTCCAATGCACTTCATTTACAAATACAGCTGTAAACCTTTGCGCAATGTTAAATATATTAAATTCGGATTCCCAATTGGTAAAAATGAAGAATAATAATAAGGATGAAGACCCTCGACAAAATTCAAATCGTTGTATTTGCAGAAGGAATGAAGGGTTCGATTCCCTTCGGTCGACTCGGAAGATAGCCCGAAGTAGGTTTGCTATAAGAATGTTTCCTGTCCAATGCACTTCATTTACAAATACAGCTGTAAACCTTTGCGCAATGTTAAATATATTAAATTCGGATTCCCAATTGGTAAAAATGAAGAATAATAATAAGGATGAAGACCCTCGACAAAATTCAAATCGTTGTATTTGCAGAAGGAATGAAGGGTTCGATTCCCTTCGGTCGACTCGGAAGATAGCCCGAAGTAGGTTTGCTATAAGAAAACAAACACACACGCATTTACAGAAGGAATGAAGGGTTCGATTCCCTTCGGTCGACTCGGAAGATAGCCCGAAGTAGGTTTGCTATAAGAAAACAAACACACACGCATTTACAGAAGGTTTTATTGTTTTGTAATGCAGCGAAATTTCAAAGTAATTTTACCATGATATTTGTTAACTGATGCTATATTATCATTAATCAATAATTTACTCATATATTCGGGTCCGGCATGGCCAGGTGGTTAAGGCACTCGACTCGTAATCTGAGGGTCGCAAGTTCAAATCCCCGTCACACCAAATATGCTCGCCATTTCAGCCGTGGGGGCGTTATAAGGTTTGAGTTAATCTCAGTATTCGTTGGTAAAAAAAGTAGCCCAAGAATTGGCGGTGGATGGTGATGACTAGCTGCTAAATTGCGCGAAATTCAAAAACAAACTTACATATTTAGTAAAATGATAAACAGAAGGAAAACAGATTACAGAATATATTTCGAATGCATCATGAATTACAAGATGCCTGAGACAACTATAACTATTCTTAACAAACAACTGAGTTTTAAGTGTAAAAATTTACAAAAGTTTAAATCAAGAGAGGTTTGTAAGTCGTTAATAATAAGAGTATTTTATTACACTTTCTTTAATGCAATGTTCTAGGTCTGAATATCCCGTAATAACGATAGATGTTATTGGTTTGGAATTAAACACAAAGCTACACAATAAACTATTTTCTAGCGTCATAACTTCTCTTTAGTGGCATAGTGGTATGCCTGTGAACATGTGAACAAATAGATGAGTGGCTGGGTTTATGTAATGGACAACTGGTTTTATTTGATATTCCTAAATATTCACAGACTAAATTTCAAGTGGTGTTTTGTTTAGCCAGGTTTTAGTTCTGATAAAGTCATATTTCATTTGAGTTATCTTCAACCTGTTGGTGTCTGTTAACAATATCTAATGAAAGGCCTTAATTTTAAACATTTCAACTTTGAAACTCAACTATGCTAATCATATTTATAATTATAGAAAGGCTTAGAGAACCCTTACTGTCTTTCTGTTATTCACTAACCCGAACAACAACACAGCGCACGTTCTTGTAGAAACTCCACTCTCATATGATTCTCATCATCCAACCTCTTCATTAAATGATGATAAACTACACACTCTTTATTCTGTCCGAGAACAAAGATGTTATTATCACTAAACCAGACAAAGATATTGGTGTTATCATTATGAAAAACAAACAAACCTTACTCTGTTGATAAACTAAACCACCAGTTTAGTGACCCTTGTACATTAAAAAAACTAGACACACAGTTGCTCTTCCCGAGAGGAGATTGTACGTTTCTTCAAAACCATTAAAAATCAAAATGTTATCTCTAAAACGACTTTTCACTAGATTGCTCCAAGTAGCACTAAACTCAATATTTTTATGGCCTACCTAAAGTGCATAAAATTGGTTATTTTCTATGCCCTATTCTCTCAGCTGTAGGCTCCCGCAATTGAAACCTATTGAAAGTTATCGCTCCTGTCCTCAGTTCCTCACTTTGAGGAAATTTACTGTCAGCTATCGATTAACATGTTATGGTCAGTTTTTGATGTTGAATCTTTATATACTAATTTTGATGAAACTTTGAATTTAATCGTAGACTTCTTCTTTCTAACTGACATTAAGCAGTATCTCAGTTTCACCTTAAACAGTTGTTGGAGGGTCTTACACTCCCTACATTTCGTTTTTAATAACATCATTCATAGCCAGATAAGTGGAATCGCCATTGAATCTTTGCTGAGCCCAACGATAGCCAATAGTTTTCTTTGCAACTGGCTAAAAAAACTGCCCACGTTAATTCAAATCTATCTTGTACAAATGTTACAGCGATAACATTTTCTTGCTGTTTAGACAGTATAGTTACGTTGTTTAGACAGTCTAGTTACGTTGTTCAGACAGTCTAGTTACGTTGTTTAGACAGTCTAATTACGTTGCTTAGACAGTCCAGTTACGTTGTTTAGACAGTCTAATTACGTTGGTTAGACAGTCTAGTTATGTTGTTTAGACAGTCTAGTTACGTTGTCAGACAATCTAGTTACGTTGTTTAGACAGTCTAGTTACGTTGTTTAGACAGTCTAGTTACGTTGTTTAGACAGTCTAATTACGTTGTTTAGACAGCCTAGTTACGTTGTTTAGACAGTCTAATTACATTGTCAGACAGTCTAGTTACGTTGTTTAGACAGTCTAGTTACGTTGTTTAGACAGTCTAATTACGTTGCTTAGACAGTCTAGTTACGTTGTTCAGACAGTCTAGTTACGTTGTTTGGACAGTCTAGTTACGTTGTTTAGACAGTCCAACTACGTTGCTTAGACAGTCTAGTTACGTTGCCCAGACAGTCTAGTTACGTTGTTTAGACAGCCTAGTTACGTTGTTTAGACAGTCTAATTACGTTGTTTAGACAGTCTAATTACGTTGCTTAGACAGTCTAGTTACGTTGTTCAGACAGTCTAGTTACGTTGTTTGGACAGTCTAGTTACGTTGTTTAGACAGTCTAGTTACGTTGTTTAGGCAGTCTAGTTACGTTGTTTAGACAGTCTAATTACGTTGTTTAGGCAGTCTAGTTACGTTGTTTAGACAGCCTAGTTACGTTGTTTAGACAGTCTAATTACGTTGTCAGACAATCTAGTTACGTTGTTTAGACAGTCTAGTTACGTTGTTTAGACAGTCTAGTTACGTTGTTTAGACAGTCTAACTACGTTGTTTAGACAGCCTAGTTACGTTGTTTAGACAGTCTAATTACATTGTCAGACAGTCTAGTTACGTTGTTTAGACAGTCTAGTTACGTTGTTTAGACAGTCTAATTACGTTGCTTAGACAGTCTAATTACATTGTCAGACAGTCTAGTTACGTTGTTTAGACAGTCTAATTACGTTGTTTAGACAGCCTAGTTACGTTGTTTAGACAGTCTAATTACATTGTCAGACAGTCTAGTTACGTTGTTTAGACAGTCCAACTACGTTGCTTAGACAGTCTAGTTACGTTGCCCAGACAGTCTAGTTACGTTGTTCAGACAGTCTAGTTACGTTGTTTGGACAGTCTAGTTACGTTGTTTAGACAGTCCAACTACGTTGCTTAGACGGTCTAATTACGTTGCTTAGACAGTCTAATTACGTTGTTTAGACAGTCTAGTTACGTTGTTGAGACAGTCTAATTACGTTGCTCAGACAGTCTAGTTACGTTGTTTAGACAGTCTAGTTACGTTGTTTAGACAGTCTAATTACGTTGCTTAGACAGTATAGTTACGTTGTTCAGACAGTCTAGTTACGTTGTTTAGACTGTCTAGTTACGTTGTTCAGACAGTCAAGTTACGTTGCTTAGACAGTCTAGTTACGTTCCTTAGACAGTCTAGTTACGTTGTTTAGACAGTCTAGTTACGTTGTTTAGACAGTCTAGTCACGTTGTTTAGACAGTGTAATTACGTTGTTTAAACAGTCTAGTTACGTTGTTTAGACAGTCTATTTACGTTGTTTAGACAGTCTAATTACATTGTCAGACAGTCTAGTTACGTTGTTTAGACAGCTTAGTTACGTTGTTTAGACGGTCTAATTACATTGTCAGACAGTCTAGTTACGTTGCTTAGACAGTCCAACTACGTTGCTTAGACGGTCTAATTACGTTGCTTAGACAGTCTAATTACGTTGTTTAGACAGTCTAGTTACGTTGCTTAGACAGTCTAATTACGTTGTTTAGACAGTCTAGTTACGTTGTTGAGACAGTCTAATTACGTTGCTCAGACAGTCTAGTTACGTTGTTTAGACAGTCTAGTTACGTTGTTTAGACAGTCTAATTACGTTGCTTAGACAGTATAGTTACGTTGTTCAGACAGTCTAGTTACGTTGTTTAGACTGTCTAGTTACGTTGTTCAGACAGTCAAGTTACGTTGCTTAGACAGTCTAGTTACGTTCCTTAGACAGTCTAGTTACGTTGTTTAGACAGTCTAGTTACGTTGTTTAGACAGTCTAGTCACGTTGTTTAGACAGTGTAATTACGTTGTTTAAACAGTCTAGTTACGTTGTTTAGACAGTCTATTTACGTTGTTTAGACAGTCTAATTACATTGTCAGACAGTCTAGTTACGTTGTTTAGACAGTCTAGTTACGTTGTTCAGACAGTCTAATTACGTTGCTTAGACAGTATAGTTACGTTGTTCAGACAGTCTAGTTACGTTGTTTAGACTGTCTAGTTACGTTCCTTAGACAGTCTAGTTACGTTGTTTAGACAGTCTAATTACGTTGTTTAGACAGTCTAGTTACGTTGTTTAGACAGTCTAGTCACGTTGTTTAGACAGTGTAATTACGTTGTTTAAACAGTCTAGTTACGTTGTTTAGACAGTCTATTTACGTTGTTTAGACAGCTTAGTTACGTTGTTTAGACAGTCTAATTACATTGTCAGACAGTCTAGTTACGTTGTTTAGACAGTCTAGTTACGTTGTTCAGACAGTCTAGTTACGTTGCTTAGACAGTCTAGTTACGTTGTTCAGACAGTCTAGTTACTTTGTTTGGACAGTCTAGTTACGTTGTTTAGACAGTCCAACTACGTTGCTTAGACAGTCTAGTTACGTTGTTTAGACAGTCTAGTTACGTTGCTTAGACAGTCTAATTACGTTGCTTAGACAGTCTAATTACGTTGTTTAGACAGTCTACTTACGTTTCTAAATTCCTTTCTTACATTAATTCTCAATATCACAACATCAATTTCACATTCAAACTCCAAGAAAATGAATCTTCACTTTTCCGAGACATCAGTTTTACCAAAGAAGTTAAAAATGTTTCTACCTCCGTTTATTGTAAAAAAAATACTTTTACAGATTTTTATATTAATTTTAACGGCTTTGTCTCCAACTTCATACTAAAGCTAGTTTTGTCACTATTTGACACATTTTTGAAATATTTTCTCGAATTATCGTATTTTACAACGAGATATTAAACTTTGGATCCGCATGGGCAGATGGTTAAGGCACTCGACGCGTAATCTGAGGGTCGCGGCTTCGAATCCCCGCCATACCAAACACGCTCGCTCTTTCAGCCGTGGGGACGGTATAATGTTGCGCTCAATCCCACGATTCGTTGATAAAAGAGTCGCCCAAGAGTTGGCAGTGGGTGGTGATGACTGGTTGTCTTCCCTATAGTCTTACACTACTAAATTAGAGACGGCTAGCGCAGAGTGCCTTCGTGTAGCTTTGCGCAAAATTAAAAAGCAAACAAACATTATACTTTTGTACAGACACTAGTTAAACAATGTCTTTCTAATTGACTTTCAAATAAATATTACTCGCAAATTTCTAAACAACAATTTCTCGCTACCTGCTACTGTCCCCAAATTTCCCCTTATTATCCGCTCCTTTTTTTATGAACTCAAACATAACCTAACAAAAAACAAAGAAAACACTTCCTTAATAAAACCTTCTTCCCTTAAATTCAGCTGACACAAATATATTGACCTAGCTTCTGCATTAAACACTTATTTCTATATAAAGATTAAATACGTACATGTTCACGGTTCGTGTAAAAGCACAAGTTTATAAAACTCTGCCTTTCTCTGACGTAATAACACACTGAGTGACTATCTTTTAGAATTTCGAACTAATATCGGGTTGGACTACTGTATTTGCTACAGTAGCATGTACATGGTGTGGCACAGACTCAGAAAGACGCTGGATAGTATTTTTTGGTCAATACGTCTTTGGGCGTAGTTCGTATTTCGTAAACGGATGTTGGAAACAAATCACAATGGTGAATGCAGCATCATAGCTTAAAAAGAATTTGTAGTTGTTCTCTCCAATAAATATGACGACTGTAGTTATCATAGTGTTTTCTAAATGTCCCCCAGTGGCAGAGCGGTGTGTCTTCAAACGTACAATGCTAGAAACCGGGTTTCGATAGCCCATTATGTAGCTTTGTGCTTAATTCCAAACAACAGCTCTCTAAAACTAATTTTGAATAATACTATAGTAGTGAAATTTTGCTTATTATATTGTGGGATGGACATGATCAAAAACTACGTTCAGGCGCCCTCTGGATGTAATTCCAATTTTAAGGAATTGAATCCTTAACATGGTAACACTTACAACAACTTTGTAGAAGCAAGATCAATTTTTCAATTTCAGAGCAACACAAACAGGATAAGTTCCTTATGTGATTGCTTCTACTTGTAATAGTATAATATTATAGCAAAAACGTGAAGCGCCACCTATCAGATCCCATCACACAGTTTCATTACTATTCATTACTGGAACTCTCAACATTTACCTTTTTAAGATCGGTTCATTTATCATGTGACACAATTTGTACCGTTCTTTGAATACTGTAGGCGGAGATTTCTGAACACTAGGTACCGTTGAAGGAATCAGTCACTCGTCTGGCTCTGTTACCTTTATTAACCATCTTCATTCGTCCAGGTCTCTGTCTTCCAGGCTCTGTTTCCTTTATTAACCATCTTCATTCGTCCAGGCCTCTGTCTTCCAGACTCTCTTACCTTTATTAAGCATCTTCATTCGTCCAGGCCTCTGTCTTCCAGGCTCTGTTACCTTTATTAACCATCTTCATTCGTCCAGGCCTCTGTCTTCCAGGCTCTGTTTCCTTTATTAACCATCTTCATTCGTCCAGGCCTCTATCTTCCAGGCTCTGTTACCTTTATTAACCATCTTCATTCGTCCTCGCCTCTGTCTTCCAGGCTCTGCTACCTTTATTAACCATCTTCATTCGTCCTCGCCTCTGTCTTCCAGGCTCTGTTACCTTTATTAACCATCTTCATTCGTCCTCGCCTCTGTCTTCCATACTTATTTATAGACTTATTTGTGTGTGGATGATGATTCAGACCATCTGTTCATATAGAGCTGGCTCAAAGAAACAGTCTTTGATAATAATGAATTTATGAAAGTCATAGGGACATTTGTTCTTACTCATTTGTGGATGGAAGACAAATAATTTCGTTTATTGCCGTATTTTTTAATTCTTTCCACACATGAACTTTGTCATTCCTCAATTGTGATATAACCTGACGAAAATGTAAAGTGACATTTTGGTATTATTGTGATGGTTTATATTGTTGGTTGGTTCTTTTGGATTATTCAGTGAAACTAATAACGGAAAGTTATTCCATTTAATGATAACAAGAAATATTTATTTCTTTTAATACCAGAGTTAGCGAAATCAACATTCAACGATAGGCAAAGCTTCCCAAATAAAATACGTTTAACAGAAAATTTGCTTGTTTATAATTCGAAACACAATGAACTAGCTAAAATGGTTAATTAGTTATGGAAAATAATCCGACTAAAGCATGCACTGATTACTCAGTAGCTAGTAATCTCTCTCACGCACTACAACAATCTTTTTTTTTTTCTTTAGTTAAGGCTCAAATCGTTTCTTTAGTTCTGGAGATTGTTTACCACACAAATGGCACGCTCATCTAATTACTGTAAGATCCCTCCCAACCACACAACAATATCAGTTTCTAGAAATATCTAGATAAACAGTATAATCTTTAATATTATTTAAGAATGTGATTAATTTCATACAATAGAGCTATTCTACATCCTTAAGATTTTATTTGTTGTAAATGTATAACCAATCTCAGAGGTTGATAATACAAAAACATTAACCTTGTAATATAGCTTAATAACGAACTGTGGATCGAAGTTTCACACCCTCTTCCTCCCAAAGAAAGCATCATCCTCTGCTCTTGGTGTTCGTTCGTTATAAGAACGACATTCAAATCCCTCTATTCGAGTATAAGTGGATGATTTTGACTAGCTGTCTTTCTTCAACCTTCAACTACATCACTTTAAAATTACGAACGACTAAAAATATCAGTTAAACAAACTAATACCATTGAAGAAGAGAATTGGTCTAAATTAAAAAAATCCAAAATGGCTTGAGGCAATGTTTTATGTACTTGGTACAAAAAAAACAAACTAGAATAATTTATCATATAGAAATGTTTGAAAATTGAATAAAGTCAGTTATAACACATTTACTTCTAAGTTTTAGGCTCACAGTGAACTTATTTAGCACTTTGAATTTGTTCTCCAAGCAGAAAAACAACTAAGCTGCCCGTTTCTTCTTGTTGGAACAGATGAACACATTTTTCTTAAAATGGCAGGCGCTAAAAATTCCGCCATATTGTTCGAACATTAAACATTTTTTTATTAATATTAAATAGTTGTTCCTCTTTTTGGCATGGAATCAATATAGCTGTCAAATTATAACTGAATCTGAAACGTTTTCTTCTATATCCGAAAATGCATTTAAAATTGATCTTCAGTGAAGCAGTTTTGTTTTTTGTTTTGAATTTCGAGCAAAGTTACTCGAGGGTTATTTGCCCTAGCCTCCCTAATTTAGCAGTCTAAGACGAGAGGAAAGCCAGCTAGTGATCACCACCCACCGCCAACTTTTGGACTACTCTTTTACTAACGAATTTTGGGATTGATCGTAACATTATAACATCCCCACGGCTGAAAGGGCGAACATGTTTGGTGCGACGGGGATTCGAACCTGCGACCCTCGGATTAGAAGTCGAGCGTCTTAGCCACTTGTTCATGTCGGGCCAAGCAGTTTTGTAGCGTCTATACAATAGTATTTACACTATCACCGATTTACAAGTGTTCTTGTACCAATATTAGCCTTTACTTGAATATCTTTCTCATTGCAAAAAATATCGCTTTCTCTAAAAGTCGAAAACTCTCACTGCAAACTAATTAATAATGAGCCTACCCACGATTCTCTTAATCTATTTTGAGTTAAAATATATCAATAAAGATAACTGAGGTAACCTCTATTCTTAACTGCGGTCTCATGTGGATTACTTTAAGTTAACAAACGAAAGTATCGAAAGCAGATTATATTTTGTTCAAAAACTGACTATTTGTTGTTGGGTTTTGTTTCAAGTCAAAACGTTTATTGAACGTCCAGAAAACGACAGTTCTCTGTGTTATTTACTAGGAATTTTTGTATGTTAAACGAACAAATTGTGCATTTTTATTAGTTTATACTTTAATAACAATAAAAAAGATAAACGAAACACAAAACCAAAGAGCAACAAGATCTCAACGTAAATAATGTTTAACGATAATTAATTAATTCAGATTCTTGAGTGACTTTTGGCCAATCTAAAATAATCTATTTGTTTTTCTGGATGGTTATTATTTACTACTAGAAGGTCAAATTGAAGGAACTAGCTTGAAGAAATAGTTTAGATTTAAATTCACTAGTCTTATTTCAAGGTCTGTACCAGACACATTGCCAAGAATGTCACATGCGGGAGCTCGATATATGTGTGGCAACTCTGGTGTTCAGTCGAGAATATGGAGTTCCGGAAACTGAGAGAGAATTTGATATTCAATGCTCGTAAGTACAGTGGAAAAAATATTTATCAGGCCAACAAAACGACTTGTGAATTAACCTGTGTAGCTAAATATTTAGTGACCCTAACTACATATACAACGTTTAACCATGGAAATGATAATTTCTAAGCCCACGTAGATAATCTGATATTAATTACAGTCGCATATATAACTTATTTAGCTAGAAGAAATATAATTTCTAAAACAAGAAACTTAAATAATGCATTTTTCTGTAAAAGTCCGTTTCTGGAAGGAATGTTGTTATTTAGCGAAATTTTTCAATTCAAACCAAGAGGTGTTCATCATATTGGTTCTGGTGACGGGGATGATTTGTTCTCTGTTTCGGTAAATTTACTGTATGTATTACAAAGTAGCTGTTACTTGTCCTAACAGAACTTGGAGTATGAAAAGCAAAGTTTGTAAGAGGTACACTAACCCCGTCAATCAAAGTAAGTAAAATATTTTTATTGAAAGTAATCCTTCGAAACGTTAAAAAAAAAATTGGAAGGATAGAAAAGCAGTTTTATACCACATAAAAGTTATTTAAATATCATATAAAAAAGGTTGCACCACACCAAAATTCTATAAATGTAACACCTAAAACACATCTATACTATATCAAGGTTCTTTAAATATCGTGCAAAAACTTACAAGAAATAATAAATTTCAATTAACGATTTAAATAAACTGAAAACATAAAAGTAGTGGGGACATATTTTTAGTTTTGTTTTAATTATTAACTAAAGGCCTTTAATATCGGATAAGTAAGGCTTACTATTTGTGTCTAACCTAAAATAATTAATTTTACTTATTAATGTAAAATACTACTGCGAGCGTATAAAGCAAAGTGTTTATTAAGTACTATTTCTACGCTTAAACCTCTTTATATTGCATTAGTATATAATATTTTATTATTGTAGACAACCGACATCAACTTTCATTAACGATAAAAAAAATAAACTCGCTGTTGAAAACATCACCGAAATATATAGATTACAATAAATATTTCTTTCGTTACTTTAAAAACAATACTAAAACAAAAATACAAACATCATATGATTTCTGATGAAACGACAAAAATAACCACGAAGCTCCTTTTTTTGTTATCTTTAATACAACAACGAGATATTAAAAGAGATTGATGTTATGTTTCTTGAAGACGACACAAAAACCAAACAAAAGCTTTCTGTTGTGACTTGGATAAACGCAACAAAATTAAAAAGTCTATTGTTATTTCGTTAGTAATCAAAAACGCAAACTTACGATTACCTGCCGTTTCTTTGTACACTAACAGTGTGGTTAATATTACTCTTGTTACTTTGGAAACAACATAATAACAGATAAAAAGCATTTTGTCGTCATTTGAAAATAGAAGTAAAACTGTTTCTTTAATCGAATTAAAGATTAACATAAAAGTAAGATAAACTTTCTAACGTTATCTTAAAAACTGATATAAAAATAAAGCAGACTGAAGTCACACTGAAAACAACACGATTCAAGACACTGGTTTCCAAATTTGGTTCTATTTAAGTGTGATATTTTCTTGAATAAAATACAAAAAGCCTAGATAAAATTTTGTGAAGTTATTTTGAAAGGAACATAAAAATAAAGACGCAGCTTTCTAACATGAGCATGAAGATGTGGTATTAATAACAACTTATTAGTATTTCTTTACATTTTGTAGCTCATTTGCTCTTTATGTAATGTTCCCAGGTTGGACTACGGTAGGTTTACGAACTCACAACGCTAAAGTACATTATACCATAACCAACAGTGGACATAGCAGATAGCTCAATGTGGCTTTAATATAAAACAAATTTAAATAATATATCAATCAACTGGAAAGTTTGTACGTGACATTTTAACATAAATTAATACCATGATGGTAAACATTATAATTCAACATTATGTTTGCTTCATTTCAAGTAAAGAAGTTTTATCTTAGTTTATTTTTAAATTTTAATATTTCGATTAAAGAAACAGTCGTGTGGACCTATGTAAACAAGATTATTCAATGTCAAGCCTGTTATGGATTTAATTTAACATATATTAATATTTCTATGAGATATATCTTTGAAGCCCAGGAGTGCGTTTTGAACTACACGAAATCCTGCATGATGCCAATGCAAAGTGAATTACTCAATTTCGTAGGAGAAGGATCCGACTCATTAATTAATCAATACTGTTCGAGTGGCACCCAGCTCAGAGAAAGTAAGTTTGTCGTATTTAGATACGATTTTATATAGCTTTTATGACAAAGAAGTTTAGGTATCTATACGAAATAAATAAAGACACTGGAAGGAGGAGCTGGTGGATTATTGTATATATATGTATATATGTAACAGAGATCAGGAGAAGTGAGTTTTATAGATCTATTTGACGGAGTAATAATATTATGAATTGATGATTATGATGAAAATCAGGACTGTTAAAGTATACATATATATGAAAGATAAAGGCAAGAAAATGTAAACTTTACGTATCCATCTGATGGATATCAGATGAACTAAATGTTATATTTCCATACATTGTGGCGCGAAACGAACCAATACACAGTTACATTGGTGAACAGCTAGACCGATTTGTTACCAAATTCGGTATACACCTCCACATTCTCCTCTCTGGAAGTGACATAAGGGGGAGGGGTCAGCGTTCGGATTTGATCATACGGGGACTTTTATGCCTCTCCGATGAGCTGTACCTGATTATAACTGACGAATTACAGAACCTATTTTTACCAAAATAAGCATGTATCCTTAAAAGCTACATGGTGGAGTGACATAGGAGGTACGGAGTTTGGAACCGAACACCTTCCCCATGCTTACCAGGGTACGGAGTTTGGAACCGAACACCTTCCCCATGCTTACCAGGGTACGGAGTTTGGAACCGAACACCTTCCCCATGCTTACCAGGGTACGGAGTTTGGAACCGAACACCTTCCCCATGCTTACCAGGGTACGGAGTTTGGAACCGAACACCTTCCCCATGCTTACCAGGGTACGGAGTTTGGAACCGAACACCTTCCCCATGCTTACCAGGGTACGGAGTTTGGAACCGAACACCTTCCCCATGCTTACCAGGGTACGGAGTTTGGAACCGAACACCTTCACCATGCTTACCAGGGTACGGAGTTTGGAACCGAACACCTTCCCCATGCTTACCAGGGCTCCTTTATCTACCTCGTGCACTAAATGAATAAGTAATATCAAAAGGAAACTCTCTGATGTTAGCTTGAAAAGAACGTATATGTGATCGATATTCTAAGTAGGATTTAAATGCTAAACTGACGAAGATTAACGGGTGTAATTGAAATCTCTCTTCAACGAAAAAGTAGGTTCACATGCGTGCCTAAAGATTGGAGATCAAAGAAGTAATTTTAGAACATTTTTCTGCAGGAGCTCAGGAAAAGAAAGTCTTTTATGTCTGAGTGACCTGGCAAGACCCGATAATTAGGGCATTTGACTTACAATATGCGGATTGTAGGATTGAAATCTGTTGATGAACATGCTTGCCCTTTCAGTCGCGAAGGAGCTTTAATATGACGGTCAATTCCACTATAGGTTGATAAAGTAACCCAAGAGTTGAGGGTGGCTAGTCTTTAATACCTGATTTATCTTTAGCCTATCACCTCAAAATTGGGGCGGTTAGAGCAGATAGACCTCTAGTGGATTTGTGTGAAACTAAAGAAGCAAACAAACTGCGTATCTATGTAAACAATAAAAAAAGAAAGTATTAAGTTCTTTGTCTAGCGAAAAGCAGGGGGTCTCGCACCTGTAGAATGTTCAGGTAATTGAGCTGAAAGCTTGCTGTGCGTTAGAAAACTAAAAAACAAATATGCGGTGATAGTCCAAATAATATTTAATACTGAGGTGGCTGTGTTTGTACTATATTTGAATTTGCTAAGTAACAATTTCGTGTATGAATCTATTTCTCTCTCTTAATAGTTTGAATACACTGCCATTTTTGATGAATACACGAAGTTTTTATTATCTTAGATGTGATATTCCGAAATCCATTTTCAATTTTTATAATTTTTAGAAATACACATGTAGCAATTTGTTTGGACATAGTTCTTTCTCTCAATATTTGAACTGTTCTGAACTAGCAATGCAAGCAGATAGAAAACAGCGAATCCTTAAGAGTTGTTAACATATTCAAATTTCATACGTTACGTAATTTTTCCAAAGATGGCAGATTCTCCTTAACTGTATCTTTCAGTTTTGCCTGATAACTTTTACTTCATAATTTTATCTTTTCAAATACCAGGAAGAAAATTTATTGTGTACGATATTTAGTTACCCAAAGTTGAATAATAATTTGAGACAGAGATGATTATTTTACATGAGATTACAGTTCTAATTGATTACTTAATATTTATTGTAATCTTATTTTTTCTCTTTTGCCTGTTCCTAGATTACCTGAATAAATCCACTTGTCTCAATGAAGCTTTCAACCAGTTCACACCATGCTGGAGAGATTTGGAAGCTGGATTGGACAAGTTCGGTGAGATAAGTTATGAGTCTCGTGCCCCCATCTTTTGTTGGTGAGTTTATTAAATGAAGTAAACAGTACTTAATTTAAACACGTACTGGACGTAAACAAAAGACTGGTGTAAATATAAGTTAGTAGACGTTTTATACAACAACGTATTAAAAGCTTATCAAAATTTTTAATAAGATCCAACGTTAGGTCATAAAATAACATTATAAGTTTATTTAATGATATATTAAGTAGGTAATGTTTAGCCCTAACTAAAATGTACACAAGTTACAGTGCTAATATATCTCTTTTATAGAATATAGGCCGTATATAATAAAGGCTTATCTGAAGCTATGCCTAAAACAAGTGGACTAGATTTTGTTTTGATTATAATTATTTTGTAATTTTCTAGAAATCCTGGAATTAAAGAAGTAATGTGACAATAAAGATAATTTGACTATAAACATTTTGCATGTCTCTGCGACAAATATAAAGGTGAAGTTCGAAAGAGATGTAATAATTGAACTTCACTTAAGTCGCAACAGTACCTTGTGATATTAAGATATACATCTATTCGTAATAATACTTCGTACACACTGGCAGAGTTAATTATTATTCCAACATATTCATATTAAAATAAAATACTGTTTTAACTACAAATACATTTTGTATTTTTATAAGTCAGAACGAAATATATTTCATATCACTTTTATGGTGTAAATACTTCTTCCAAGCTGGCGAGGCATGATTATAATTAGTGCGGCCCTGCATGGCCATTGATTAGGGCGCTTGATTTCTAATCTGAAGGTCGCGGGTTCAAATCTCTGTCACATGAAACATGTTTGACCTTTCACCCGTAGAAGCGTTATAATGTTACAGTCAATCCTATTATTCATTGGTAAAAGAGAAGCTCAAGAGTTGGAGGTGATGACTAGCTGCCTTCCCTCTAGTATTTCACTGCCACACGACGACTATCTGCGCAAGTCGTCCCTAATTTAGCAATTCTTTTACCAATGAATAATGAGATTGACTGTAAAATTATAACGATCTTACGGCTAAAAAAGTGAGCATTTTTTGTGTGATGGAGATTTGAACCCGTGACCATCATATTACGAGTCGAACGCCCTAACCACCTGGCCATACCGAGCCTTAATGTGGTCGAATTACTATTATTTTTAGGTGTCCCTAACGGATGGAATAATTAATATAATTTTAAAAGGTGTTATAGGTTTAACACTGATGTCTCATGATAAGTATAATTAATTATATTTCATATATTCAAGTTTGCCAAGCTTTTACTAGTAATAAAGTTGTGTATTCGAATTGTTATCGCTATGATTCTTGTGACAATAATTATAAAGATTTTTAACTTCCGACTTTATTAATACTACATAAAACACAGAGTACCTACTCTTTAAAAATAATATATGTTATTTGTGATAGCACGTATCGAAGACTTTTCGAGTGTGTTCGAAAAACAGTTGAAGCCGAATGTGGAGTGGAAGGCGTGGAGTTTGTTTTGGAGCTCCTGAGGATTGGTTTCTCTCGAATTCCAGAAATTATCTGTAGCGGATACAAACACCTTAACAAACAATGTGTAGATTTACTGCCCCCATCCGGCACAGCACCTAAAGGAAGCAGGTCCAAATCTGTATTGTCTCGTCTCTTATTCTATATTAAGAGCCCTTAATCTTCAGTAGATTAAAACTGAGCAAAAATCTAAAATAATCAACGTGATATTTTGTGCTATAAGTTTAAAACGTTTTTACTTTTATTATCGAAGTGCAGAATGCCACAGTTACAGTTTATCAATTACAGAGCTCATTGTGTGTGTTTAATGTTTTTTTTTTTGTCTCAGACTTCAAAACGAGAACTACGTGAACGTGTATTAAGTGTTGACAATAAAGAACCTTCGTTTCCATATATGTTTACTTTGGTACATCAGCCTTACCTTCAGTCCAATTAGCCATTACAACCTTAGTGATCAAAATCACTACACAAAGTAGAGACAAATAACAATGTTCGTAAATTGTTTCAAAAAGAGACAGTCTTTCATCATGACCTACAATTAAGTAATATAATTATCATACACAAAAATATTTCGACAAAGAGCTAGAATGTTGAAAATGAGACCGAAACCCAGTATTGTAATACCAAGTATATATAAACAAAAGTATATAGTAAAATTACTGAAACAACAAAAAACAAACAAACCTGAATGCTTTCGAAAAATGGTCCTTTTTTCTTCAAGGGTAAACTGGAAGAAAGAGCTCAGGTTACAGTCATGTGAAAAAGTTAGGACACCCTATGAAAGCCTGTGTATATATGTAACAATTTTGAATAAATGAATATGTAATTTTAATTTTAATTTAATGAGAGATTAAAGTAATATAACTAAACAATTAAAACTGAAGAAAAGACTTTTCAAAATCTTCTGTAAAATGTAATTCGACAAAAATGCATATTCTGACTGAGGAAAAAGTTAGGACACCCCCACATTTATACCCACATAAAATGGTTCAATTCACACACAGGTGTATCACACCAGGTGCACGTAATTAGAAGATCGTTACTCAGCATTGTAAATGAGGCTTGCCCTATTTAAACTTCAGACATTTAGTTTGGTGTGCTCCTGCCTGTTGAAGTGAGAGTGTACACCACTTCTAAGCCTGTTAGGATTTTGCCATGCATTGTGGTGCCGTGACTGTTTCGGATGTTTTTTGTGTTTATTATCGTGTACTGTAACGTGTCCAGCTCTTATAGTGTAACTTAGCTCTGTGTTGTGTTGTGTCCGCGCTGTTTCGCGGCCGTTTCGTGTGTGTGTGACCTGTATTGTGTAGGTCGGTATGGCTGCGGCCATATGGCCATACTCTGTTCGGCCGCGGTCTATCTGCTTCGTGGTGCCCGCGGTAACGCTATCCTCGGTGGTTATAGACGCCTTGAACGCTGCTGTTGGGGGTAGCCACACCGAGTGCGTCCAGCATTTTGCCGGCGGGCGCTACGTGGCGATGCTGGCGTCGGCCGCTCATGCCCGTCGCTTGCTGGACCAGGGAGTCTTTCCCTTGGGGGACAAAAGTGTGCCTGTGGAGCCGGTCGGGGAGAACATTAAGTGGATCACCCTCCGGTCGGCCCCTTTCGAGATGCCCCATGACGTTGTTAAGGACGTGTTGACGGCGTATGGGACAGTGCCCCCTGTCCCCCCTGTTTGTGTGGGGTGGGTCCCTCTGAGGAGGGTCCTGCTCCTCCTGTTTGGGATGGGTCAGTGGGGGTGGTCGGGGACTCTGAGGAGCCCCTGGCTTCCACTGCTGGAGCTGCTGAGGTTGGGGTTTCAAGGGACCCTCGGAACTGGCTCTGGGGTTTGTGGTTGTTCCGGCCCCTTTCTCCGAGGTGCAAACCCCGGCATTGGACGAGCTGTTGTCACAAAGCTCGTTCATGAGTTTGTTGGACTTCGCCAGTTTTCCCTGTCTCTCTGGTTTGGGTGAAGACAATGGGGAGGTGCAGGGGCCTTGCAGCCCCGTCTGTTGCCGGACTTCAGTCCAGATGTCCCTTGCATGCAGCGGCGGTGGTCGGATATTGGTGGCCGCTGCTGCGAGGAGGGGGTGGGGTCGGGCAACCTCAAGAGGCCACACGCACCCCTGCCTCCGTCAACTTTGTCGAAGCAGCAGCATCACTAAGTCCTCCCCTCTGATTGGTTGATAGGTTTTTCCTGCCTTACTCTGAACATCCGGGGGATGCGTAGCGCTGCTAAGTAATTCTACACATTCTCCCTGTTCAACTGCTTTGCAGTTGATGCGATATTCTTGCAGGAGACCCATTTTGCCTCTCAAAGGGACCATTTTTCGTTTTATTCCCGTTACCCTGTCCATGCCTTCTGGTCGTTTGGCACTACACGTTCGCGTGGGGATCCTTTTCCATCCGCATTTTCTTGGGACCATCCTCGCGTCGCATAGCGATGCTGATGGGCGGGTGGTGTACGTTGACATTGTCACTGGGGGTCATAAGATTTGGCTTGTCAATGTCTATGCGCCTATCGGAACCAGGGAGCGAGATGCTTTCTTCTCTGGCTTGGACAGGTTCATGGTCACACAGGCCAATATCGTCTTTGGGGGCGACTTCAACTGTATTTTGGATCCTCCCCTTGACAAGATTGGGGGGTGATCCTCTTTCTGGTGATCAGTGTGTGCGGTCTCTGCGTGCAGTGCTGTCAGGTTTCGCTTTTTGTGATGTCTGGTGTGCACTGCATGGGTCTGCTTCTGTGGCTACCAGGCCTAAGGCAAAGCCTCAGCGGGGCTGCTGTTCATCGGGTTGGGGATGTCTTGTTTACAATGTCTGACCATCGGGCGTTTCTCACCACACTCCGGGATTTTATCCCCGTTTCTTAGGGCCCCGGTGTGTGGAGGCTCAACGTCTCCCTCCTTTCTGAGAATGGGGTTGGAGACACTTTGCTTGCCCTTGTTCGGGGGCTCTGTTCTGTTGAGTCTGTCACTGGGTCTTGGTGGGCGGGTCTCAAGGAGGCCTGTGCCTCCTTGCTGAGGCAAGCTGGCATACGGCTTTTGAGGGCCCGCTGCCTGGCCTTCCGGGGGCAAGCAGGACATCTTAGCTGCCTTGCTTCGTGGTGGACCATCGGATCGCTGGGTCCTCTCAAACATTGAGACACTATGTAAGGATATAGATTTGGATTATTCCAATCTGTTCCGAGTGGCGAGCGTCTCTAGTCTCTAGTCTGATCGAGTCGCTCGATCCCAGTACTGTCACCAGAGTTCCACTGGGCAAGGCACGGGAGAAGGCTAAGACCCGCCACATCTCCAGCCTGGTGTTGGAAAACAGTCATTCTTCATCTGACATTCTGGACGAGTGCCTCGACTATTATCGCCATTTGTTTTCGGTCTCGCCCGTGGACGAGGGGTTGTGGGATGACATTACTCAGTTTTTGCCCTCCCTCGACCCTTCCTTTCACGAACAGCTGGTGAAACCAGTCTCACTGGGTGAGTGTTGGTTGGCCATTCGGTCCATGCTGCTTGGTAAATGTCTTGGGCCAGATAAGCTGCCAGTGGAATTTTACCACCATGTGCGGCATGTGGTCGGACCCTACTTCGTCGGACTTTTTAACAACTGTCTGCCACCGGGAATGCTGGATGGGCTACTTACACTTATCTGTAAGAATCCCAGCCAGTCTGAAGATCTTTCCTCATGGCAACCCATTCCTCTCCTGTACATGGATGCAAAGATTAATCCTAAGGTCGTGTGTGCCCGTTTGGGTGCAGTCATGCCTACTTTGGTCCACTGCACTCAGACTTGTGGCATGTGGGGCAAAAGTATTCAAGAAAATCTTGTGCTTCTCAGGGACCTGTTCCATTACATCACGGATTGGGATATCCCTGCAGATTAGAGGAAAGCCTTCAAACGAATTCACCATGGATTTCTGTGGTACGTTCTGGGGAGGTGTGGCCTTCCTCCAGTTTTTGTCTGGTATGTGCAAGCCTTGTACGTAACCGCTTTGAGCAGGCTCTTGGTTAATGGGTACCTGACGTCTTCCTTTCCCATCTAACAGGGGGTTTGTCTCGTGTGCGGGGCTTTGGCAAATGGGCCTCGTCTGCCGACTCCCTGTTTGGTCTGGATTGGCTCCTTTCCCCAATCACCTGTTTTGGGGTTCGTTTTCTCGCGGGCCCTGGGGATGCTTGGGAGGGGGTGGTTCAGTGTTTTGGTTCGGCGATGCACGATTACCTCTACTGCCCTGTCAACCTGTTTTACAGGGCAAAGGTGGTGCAGAGGAGGATCCTCCCCTTGGTCTGGTATCTGGGGGCTGTCCTTCTTCTGGATGACTGCACTGCACATCCATCAAATGCCATATTTTTGCCTTCCTGTAGGGCAGCAAGTCAGAGGCAGTGTCGTAGTACCTCTTGACGCTGCCGTCTCGTAGGGGTGGTCTTGACATTCCATGTGTCAGGACCCAGTGTCTTTCCCTTCTTCTGTCTGTTGCCTTTTGCTGTCCGTCTTTGGAGGGTCACCTCTGTTGCCACCTCATGAGATTCTTGGTTGGCACAGGGTGCAGGCTCTTTGGTGTTCCTATGAGCCTGCAGACACCAATGTGTTTTGATCCTCTTTTCTAGTACGTCGACGCTGCTACTGCGATACGGCGGTGTCATTCCTTGTCTGTCGATATACCGACGGACTCCCGTTCTCTCTACTGCCTGCTGGTCTCCACATATGCACACAGGATCGAGCTACACCACGCTGCTCTGCCATGGGATATTGTCTTGTACCGCATTGAGCTGCACCATGTTGATCACTACCTCCAGGTTTTCAACTGGCGTGTGGTGCATATCATCCTGCCAGTGAGGGAGCGTACCTACCTGTGGAACTCAAGTACAACTTTGTTGTGTCATGTGTCACACCTAGGTGGAGTCTGTCTTGCACAGGTTGGTCCTCTGTCCGACGTCAGCAGAGATCTGGGAAAGGGTTGCGGGCCTATTCCGGTTTCAGTCTCTCTTGGTGGAGGCCATGCTGTACCTGTCCCTGTTCCCGGCCACCTGGCCTTCACCTTTCTGTACACTATTACCATCTTCATGTACGTCATCTGACTTGCTCGGAACAACTTGGTCTTCGAGCAGGCTCCGGTGTCGTACATTTTGATACTGGGTATGGCCAGATATCGGCTGTTACTCCGCCTAGAGGCAGACTATCAGCGCCTGGGTTCTTGGACGTTTTACCATCTCTGGCGGCCGGACGTCTCGCCCCTTTGTGCATTAGTGGGGGTCAGGTGGAGTTCGGCTTATAAGCTGCCCTGCCTCCACTCTCGCTTCTTGTGTTTTTGCTTGTATCTATTTCTTTTTTTTTCCATTTGTAAATATTATTGTTTGTATTTATTTCATGTATTTCGTGGTAAGGGATTTAAAAAGATCTCAAAAGAGTTTGAAACCAGCCATTCCACTTTGTGAAAAATAGTCAACAATTTTCTTTATTGCTCGACACAAATATGGAACCATCCAGTATCTAATCTGATACATATTCTTCTATAGCGCTTAATCTTCACGTAGGCGCGAACTCTCTATGCTTGTCTTTCCTGTTGAACATCGCGGGCCACTCGGCGACTCGTTGCGGGCCGGACTTTCTGCACCACTGTTTTATATTATAAGGGTTTTATTGTTTTATATTAAGACTTCTTGAACCTACGGGATGGACAAGAAAGGTATCTCCCTTAAAGATATTGTTATTTTGGGCCATCTTGTACTAGATA
This sequence comes from Tachypleus tridentatus, assembly GCF_004210375.1. Lineage (NCBI taxonomy): Eukaryota > Metazoa > Arthropoda > Merostomata > Xiphosura > Limulidae > Tachypleus > Tachypleus tridentatus. Next base: position 15,488,339 of record NC_134829.1, read on the forward strand.
ACAGATCTCAAACCTTAATTTTAACAGTGGCTTTTCTAAATATCTGAACTTTTCATGATTTTAGTTAGATTTTCTCATAAAAAGTGTTGTACACGTGCTGTAGTTTCTTGGATCTTCTTATTCCAATTAGCCTACAAAATGATGAAATGTTATATATTAAAAGGTACAGCAAATAACAACATTTTAAACAGGGCACTCTAGTGTACGTGATTTTCAGACATCGTGAATGAAAGAACCGTAGTTATAATTAAAAATGCATGGCCAAACAACAAGACATGGCCAGGTGGGTTAAGGCGTGCGACGTATCCCCGTCGCACCAAACATACTTGCCTTTTCAGCTATGTGGGCGTTATAATTTAACGTTCAATCCCACTATTCGTTAGTAAAAGAGTAGCCCAAAAGTTGGCGGTGGGTGGTAATGACTAGTTGCCTTCCCTCTAGTTTTACACTGCCAAATTAGGGACGACTAGCACAGGTAGCCCTCGAGTAGCTTTGCGCGAAATTAAAAGAAAAAGCAAACAACATCAACAAGAGTTCATATTGCTATTAATATACTGAATTATTGGTTTAGGAAAACTTCTCTTGGAAAGCCATCTCCACCACCTTTTTGCAAGCTCAGAAAACGAAAACTCCTGACAAAACTAGCATGTATAAATGGGTAACTTGTTTCTGTATTTACAAAGGCTAATATATACTCTTCAAAAAAAAGAAACGCAAAAGGGATATTTTTGTTATTTTAAAGAGAAATATATGTAATAACGTTACAAGCTCAGAGTATGTGATGTTATACGTGTTAAGGCACTGATTGTCAGACCAAAATGACAATAAAAGTTGTGCACTTTGAAAACGGAGGAAAACATCGGATTTTTCGCCAAAACGCATTCGTGTCCAATAAATTTGTTTGAGAGATCTGCATGTTCTGCAAGTGCAACATGTGCAAGATCCCTATAAAAGTGACGGGTTCTCGGTTTCCATAGCTCAGTGTTAAGCCACCGACACGCAATACAGTTCCGCCAAGATTGACTGAAGCACAACGCAACAACGCCATTGGTCGCTTGGAAGCAGGCGAATCTCGATCAGATGTTGCCAGAGCTTTGAATGTCCACTCAAGCACCATCACAAGGCTATGGAGTCGTCACCAACAGCATGGATCAACTCGTGACCGTCATTACGAGTAAACGTCATTAAGTAAATTTCCTTAAGAGTAAACTTTCCCATGTTTAACTTTCAAATAACGATTATTAATTCAATATTGTTCAGGGACATCTCATGCACTGCTGACCATTCTAAATAGTTTTGCTGATGAAAACATGACTAATAAATTTCTCTGGCGAGGCTCACAATGAAAATAATTAAATAATGATTTAAGGAAAATAATTGTACGAGATATAAAATATATCAAACTGACTGCATTTAACATAATAATAAGTTTCAAGAAATACAATAAAAACGTAGGATGTACGCATTCCTAACTATCAAAAACAGTGTCAACATGTTTTCGTAAGAATGAAATTTTACAACAAAAAATTATTAAACACTAGTAAAATTAGTTTATACTTTTCGCTGCGTTATTTTTTTTATTAGTACAAAGCTACACAATAGACTATCTGCACTCTGTCCATTATGAGGAATTGAACTTCCAATTTTAGCGTCACGACATGTGCAAAATCCCTATAAAAGTGACGGGTTCTCGGTTTCCATAGCTCAGTGTTAAGCCACCGACACACAATACAGTTACGCCAAGACTGTCTGAAGCACAACGCAACAACGCCATTGGTCGCTTGGAAGCAGGCGAATCTCGATCAGATGTTGCCAGAGCTGTGAATGTCTACCCAAGCACCATCACAAGGCTATGGAATCGTCACCAACAACATGGATCAACTCGTGACCGTCCACGATCTGGCAGACCTCGTGTGACCACGCCCGCACAAGATCGCTACATCCGGTTACGTCACCTTCGGGATAGAACCACCACTGCGACGTCTACTGCCTCAACCATACCAGGGATGCGTAGGATTTTCCATCAGACCGTACGCAACCGTCGACGAGATTCTTAGGCCCCATGTGCAACCCATCATGGTAAACGTCAACGACGTTTTTCAACATGACAACGCTCGTCCTCACACAGCCCAACTAACCACTGTCTTCTTGAGACACCACAACATCAACGTTCTTTCCTGGCCCTCCAGATCACCAGATTTAAACCCCATCGAACATCTTTGGGACGAGTTGGACCGACGTCTGCGACGGCGACAACCTCAACCGCAGACTCTACCTCAGCTTGCAGCAGCTTTGCAGGCTAAGTGGACAGCTATTCCACAGGATGTAATTCGTCATCTCATCGCTTCCGTGGGCAGAAGATGCCAAGCAGTTATTGATGCTCAGGGGGGCATACTCGTTATTGACGTTGAGTGACGTTAAACTCAACTAGTAAGCGTGGACTTCGCCTTTGCAGACTTTGGATGTTCAGCAGTGAATGTGCACATGTCATACAGAACTACCCGAAATGAACTTGTTAACAATATGTCTCAAATTTTGCCTTTTGCGTTTCTTTTTTTGAAGAGTATATTTCATTTACAAATTATTATCAACAGTGCTGTATGAAGATTTATCATGATAAAAGCACTAATATCTTATCATTTTAAGTGTTATTTAAATGTTAACAATGCATGAGAGTTTGACATTTAAACATGTTTCTTTGCCTACTTCTTCCTCACTGGTAACTTAAGAACTTGAAAAGTTAAAAATTAGGATTCGATAGCTGTGCGAGTCGAGCTTCTTGAATACGAATTCATGGAAAGCCGTGCCCAATGAATATAGTATTATATATAAAATTTGTGTACAAAAGTACATTACACAATAATAATGTTTCAAGAAGGAAGACTAACACACAAAATTACTTGGTGACTGGAGTACAAAATACAACTGCATGATATTTTAAAGCGCGCGCAGATTCAACAGAAGAAAACTAATATCTGAAAACAAACTCGATACTTCCGGCGTTTTTTTGGAACTTATATTATAATCTTAGTTTAATACCCAGGTGAGGTTTGCTGTTCAACCTCTCGCTCTGTCATAAACTAATGTCTCTGTGTTATCACGATATGAACAAAATGAACGGTTTTCTCCAAATGACAATAAATATAATTTAGTTTTTGCGATTTTATTGTTTGTGATGAAGAAATGGAGTATTTTCTGAACGGAAGAATCACACCATTAGAAAAAGTAGAATTCCCACAATGTATCACAATACAAAACAAAATATTCACAATGTGAATATTAATAAACAGTTTTGAAAAGATTACATTTATCTTTGCGTTGCTGGGACTGTTAGTCAAGTCTGGACTTAAATAATTGAACTCTAAATAGTGTTTGTGGGTCGTTGCCACACTGTATGCATTATACCAGTGACAGCCAAAGTCCAATATTCAATTAGAGTAGTCCACGATTCGGCGTTGACCGTTCTAACTTATCATTTAATAATTAGAGACGCCAGCGCATATAGACCTCGAATAGCCTTACGCGAAGTTCCATTAAGAACGTCATCTTTAAACTTGTGTATTACACAAGCTAGTGAATTAAACTACAGTTTTAAACATGGGTGCAGTGATTTAAATATGTACTCTACATATGATCATAAAAAATAGCAACACGTTTTAATCAAACCGGTAAAGAAAGTTCATCACTCAATAGTTTGTACTACAAATCACTATTTTACTTGTTCAAACCACTTTAAGTCATAAAAATCGTGCAGGCCACCACATCACACTTTATCTTGGTAAAAATAAAACTTTGTTTACAAACTGTGTCACCTTAAGAGTAAACTTTCCCATGTTTAACCTTCAAATAACGATTATTAATTCAATATTGTTCAGGGACATCTCATGCACTGCTGACCATTCTAAATAGTTTTGCTGATGAAAACATGACTAATAAATTTCTCTGGCGAGGCTCACAATGAAAATAATTAAATAATGATTTAAGGAAAATAATTGTACGAGATATAAAATATATCAAACTTACTGCATTTAACATAATAATAGGTTTCAAGAAATACAATAAAAACGTAGGATGTACGCATTCCTAACTATCAAAAAACAGTGTCAACATGTTTTCGTAAGAATGAAATTTTACAACAAAAAATTATTAAACACTAGTAAAATCAGTTTATACTTTCGCTGCGTTATTTTTTTATTAGTACAAAGCTACACAATAGACTATCTGCACTCTGTCCATTATGAGGAATTGAACTTCCAATTTTAGCGTGACAAGTCCATAAGCTTGCCACTGACCCACCAAAGGACAGTTCACAGTGATTTAGAGTTTTGAAGTTAATGAAGTGACATATATTTAAACAATTGCGAGCACGATTCAAATTGAGGCTTACGAGAAACATTTAAAATTGCCAGAAGTTACACTATGGTGACAAAATTATAAAACATTGTCAAGTCCGATATAAAAATTTAATCATAAACTCTAGGAATCGTCTAACAAAAATTATCGTTGTGTTATTAGGAGTAGAAAGTTGGTGATTAACTTGCTTTACTGTAAGTTCTGTTAAATCTTGAATTAATTACCATCTCTAATAATATATAAATATTTAAAGACATGATCTTTTTCTTTTGTAGGAATGATAAAATTTAGTTTTAGCCATGTGAATAAATTTATGTAACAGAGACAAAAAACGTAGTGTTTGTTTGTTGTTAAGCAGAAACCTACCCCACGGGTATCAAAGCTCGGTTTTTAGCACTATCACGTTCAGACTCGCCACCGAGACACTAGTGAATTCGATAACCTGAAACAACTACTCATTTGAGTTCTTCCCCTTTGACTCAGCGGTATGTCTGAAGGCCTGTAACTCTAAAAACAAAGTTTCGTCATCCATAGTGGGCATAGCATAAATAGGCCTTTGTGAAAATTTGTGCTTAAAAGCAAACAGAAATAGAAACAATTTAGTAATAAATATATCAATGAAGGCCAGAGCAGAAAAACACGAAAATAATTTTCTATCCGTTAATCACTGTAAAAACGTAAAAATAACATTAAGAAGTTGATTGTATAAAACACAGAACTTTATTTAAGCACCAAACATTATCGTAACAAATGTTCGTCACTCTCACCTTTTTAAGTTCTCAGAGAATTAATAAACAAAACGTCAAGACTTAGTATTATCAAAAAGTGTCTAAAATGCAACAATCCAACGTTTGTTGAAATGTTAAACGATATTTTAAAAAATTTTCATCAGTTTCACCTTCTGGCTCTATTCTTAATACCTTTATCAGAAGTTGCACATCACATTTAATCTTGAAACTGCCGATATGAAATATAAGACATTTTACAGGCAATTTGCCAGATATTCATTGTCCGAAATAAACTACGCCAAAAAAGAATTGAAGTAAATCAGTTTTAAGATTAACTCAAAGAATCGAAGAAAACGGTTCAAGTGAAAACAGGTTAAAATTCAGTATTTTGATGCTCTCCCTTTCACCAGTAAAGGCGTTATAATGTTATAGTCAATCCCATTATTTGTTGGTAAAAGATAAGCCCAAGAGTTGGCGGTGGGTGATGATGACTACCTGTTTTCCCTCTAGTCTTACACTGCTAAATTAGGGACGGCTAGCGCAAACAGCCCTCCCGTAGCTTCTTTGCGCGAAATTAAAAAAATACACAAAAAGTATTTTGATATGCAGCAAATGAATCGAAACTATAAAATTCATGTTTCTGAAACAAACTTGAAAACAGGATTGAATTAAAGTGTTGTAATACTAAAGATGTTTTCGTCAAATATATCATTCGTTAAGTTTGATTGATTTGAAACAGTACAGTCGGAGTTTGGACAAAGTAATCACAATATCCTTGAGCTACAACTTTCCACATGTGATGCATCACATGTCATTCTTTAAAGTAATGCCGACAAAAACAAAACAAATAAACAAAAAAAACAACGTGGGCAGTACACATGAATACATTATTATGAAATTCAATAAAACTCACGGACCCATCATAGCTATGGGATTACAGCGCTCATTTCGTAATCTGAAGATCGCGGTTTCGAATCCCCATTACACCACAAATGCTCGCCCTTTTAGCAGGGTGGGCGTTATTTTTGTGAAGGTCAATCCCGCTATTCATTAGCAAAAGAATAGTCCAAGACTTAGTGGTGGGTCGTAATAACTAGCTTCCTTCTGTTGAAACACAAACTTTCAGGGACCTTCCCTCAGACTTACAATGCTAAATAAGGGAGGGCTAGTGCAAATACGCCGCGTATAGCTCTGCGCGAAATTAAAAAAAAACAACAAAAGAAACAAACTCATTTCAACTACTATGTAATTAAGAGGCTAGATTTAACACTTTTTCTCAATGCGAATACTCCTTTTTACTGGTAACGGAAATAATTACAAAATTATTCATGCAACTCTATGTAATAACAAAATAACGCAGTGACAGTTAAAGCTCAAACAATTACTGCTAGTCCAATTATCTTGTACCTTGAGTACAAGTATGAAAAAAGAGAAAGCACGTGTCTTATGAAAACTACACGTTGTATTCAAGATGATCTTCTATTTGTTTTGATATTATTTGAAAGAAAGATATTCTCAGACGTCAACAAAATTTTAACAGTTTACGCTGTGCTAAGATACAATACAATAACATACTTATCTATTTTTTAGTAGATTAAGCTTAATATATTTTTCTACTAACCAGTATAATTACAAACCATATTAAGTTTATAAATAACACAGATTTAGAGATATTTTAAATGAATGCAAAAATGATTTTTACCCATGTTTCACAACATGACGCCCCCCAGTGGCTCAGCGGCATGTCTGCGCACTTACAACGCTTAAATCCGGGTTTCAATACTCGTGGTGGGCAGAGCACCGATAACCCGTTGTGTAGATTTGTGCTTCATTCAAAACAACAACACAACAGGGCAGTATGTTTTTAGCATTATTAAAAACAGTATTATCATAGCTGTTTTTCCAAAAACATTCGAGTTGTAAATAAATTTATTTAGTTAACAAAGAGTAGAATAGAGCATTTTAAGTGTTTTTCAACAACAGAATAGGTCAATTAATTGTTTTTCAACAACAGAATAAATTTATATGTGTTTTTAACGAAAGAATAAAGCTATAAGTGTTTTACACGACAGAATAGGTCCATTAATTGTTTTTCAACAACAGAATAGAGTCATAAGTGTTTTTTAACGACAGAACAGGTCCATTAATTGTTTTTCAACAACAGAATAGAGCCATAAGTGCTTTTTAAGAACAGAATAAAGCTATAAGTGTTTTTAACAACAGAATGGATCCATTAATTGTTTTTCAACAACAGAAAAAAGCTGTAATTGTTTTTCAACAACAAAATAAAGCTATAATTGTTTTTAACGAGAGAATAAAGCTATAAGTGTTTTTAACGACAGAATAGAGTCATTAACTGTTTTTCAAAAACAGAATAAAACTAAAAGTGTGTTTAGCAACAGAATAAAGTTATAACTGTTTTTAACGACAGAATAGGTCCATTAATTGTTTTCAACAACAGAATAGAGCCATAAGTGTTTTTAATGGTATAATTGGTCCATTAATTTCTTTTACACAACAGAATAGAGCCAAAAGTGTTTTTCTACGACAGAATAAAGTCAAAAGTGTTTTTCAACGACAGGCTAAAGCTATAAGTGTTTTTCAACGACAGGATAAAGCTATAAATGTTTTTAACGACAGAATAGGTCCATTAATTGCTTTTCGACAACAGAATAGAGTCATAAGTGTTTTTCAACAACAGAATAAAGCTATAAGTGTTTTAAAACAATGTAGTAGAGATATAGAATAATTTCACAATTAAGTAGTATTATAACTAAGTTTTGTATAAGAACAGTAGAATTGTAAATATATTTCATGAGAAGAAAGTAAAGATGCATCCATATTTCAAAGTAAAACAATGGCACAATGGTGTAGTTACACTTCATAACAAAATTGTAAAATTGTGAACATTTTCACAAAAGTACAGTTGAAGGATTTCCATATCTCACACAAGATTGTAACCATAATTATACTATTTTTCACAAACTCACAGTAAATTACAGATGAATTTCAGAACTATAGGTTAAATTTCTAGAGATGTGTCAAAATAAACTGTTAGAAATGTAACCACATCGGGCTACATGCTGAGTTCACCGAGGAGAACTAGAAGGGAGTACTAATCTATACAAACTTCAAACAATTCTAGTAAAATTGTAGACATGTTTTACAAGGAGATACAAGTGGTATAAAGAAACTTCTAAAAAGGTGATGAAATTGTAAGTCATAATTACTGCACTTCAGTACGAGAGTTAGGAGGGATGGGTGATGTCATGAAAAATGACGATGTCGTGGTAACAAAAGCTGTGTGTCACTAGACGAAGTGTTGTTAGGGACGCGATGATAGGCCACCATGACAGGCAGCCATGACGTCATAGTTTAACAAAGTGTCATCAGAGGGCGCAACTAACTTATAATGATCTGAAATTATAGTTTGATACCAGATCATCGGCTATGATAGATAATTGCGTAATGGTATCGCAAAGTAGAGAACTTGCTTTGTTTATTTTTTTGTTTTTAATTTCGCGCAAAGCTACACAAGGGCTATCTGCGCTAGCCGTCCCTAATTTAGCAATGTAAGACAAGAGGGAAGGCAATTAGTCATCATCCCACCGCTAACTCTTGGGCTACTCTTTCACCAACGAATAGTGGGATTAACAGTAATATTATAACACTCCCACGGGTGAAAGGTTTGGTGTCACAGGGATTCGAGCTCGTGACCTTCGGATTACAAGTCGAGTGCCTTAACCACCTGGCCATGCCAGGTTTAGAATGTGCTTTAGGCCACCATTACAGGTGGCCATGACTTATGCAATACATGTCTCAACAAGAATATAATTAATTAATAAAATCGTTGTAAACAGGATGCTTAATACTAAATAATTTATAATTTGTTAATTAAATCATTTACAAATAATAATCCTAAATAGGACAGTTAACACTAATTAATTAAATAATTCATAATTAGTAAACTGAAACATTTGTAATCAAAATGTCCTATAAAGGACGTTTAAAGCTAATTCATTTATAATTAATTCATCCTTAAAAAAGACACTTAACACTAATTCATTAAACTCATTCACTCTGCAGCGGTATGTCTCCGGATTTACAACGCTAAAATCAGGGGTTCGATTCCCCTCGGTGGGCTGAGCAGATAGCCCGCTGTGGCTTTGCTATAAGAAAAACACACACAAACACACATTCACTCTGAAAGAATGCTTAACACTGATTCACAGTTAATTAAATTTTCTGCCCTGAAAGGATGATATCTTAATTAAAACATACTCTTTCAATTATCAATCAAGTGTTTTCAATGACATGATATATTATTTAATGTAATGCGATCACAGTTATATTCATTTTCAGTGCACATGCTTATGGTACACACATGCTTGACACACTTAAACTGGAAGGATAAATGATATACAATCCTCAAAAAGCAACTAAGAATAGGTGCAAGAAAAATATTTTTGATGCGCTACGAAGTGAGTATGGAACATTTCTCCACTACAAGAATTGTTTGTTTGTTTGTTTTTGAATTTCGCACAAAGGTACTCGAGGGCTATTTGTGCTAGCCGTCCCTAATTTAGCAGTGTGAGACTAGAGGGAAGGCAGCTAGTCATCACCACCCACCACCAACTCTTGGGCTACTCTTTTTACCAACGAATAGTGGGATTGACTGTCACATTATCACGCCCCCACGGCTGAAAGGGCGAGCATGTTTGGCGCGACGGGGATGCGAACCTGCGACCCTCAGATTACGAGTCGCACCCCTTAACACGCTTGGCCATGCCGGGCCCCCACTACGAGAAACAACGACCTTGTCCATCTGTGACAAAGGTGGTAAATGTACGCAGGCAATTACCACACGATGTTAATGCAAAGCTTTGTTGATTTCAGTTATACATGTGTAAGTTAAGATTCTCAGTGACTTTATGCTGCAAAATGTTTTAGTGCATAAAGTACCCAGGGGTACTTATACCACAAGAAACTGGGTTTCAATACCCATGGTGGATAGAGCACAAATAGCGCTTTGTGTGGTTTTGTGCTTAATAACAAACAGCGTTTGCACGAATTCCGCCTATAATATAGTAATAGTTAGTAAAATTACCAATACATAAATGCTGCCATTAATACCATGTGTGAGTTGCTGAGTACACTGTTAGGTTAGTATAACCATATACAGTGTTATGTCATGTTGATATACTTAAGATATAATAGGTATATGAAGGTTACCTATAAAATACTTTATGGTTATGTACCACAAACAATTACACATGGAAGACCATCATCATACATTAAATGTTTAAATGGAAATCTATGCAATTTTAATGATTTCATTCAACATTGTACCCAGGTTGGTTTACACAATTATCATTCACTATTGGAAGATATATGTGTCACATTAGCTGTGATTATTGCTAGCGCATTGATCCAGTAAATATTATTGCACCATACTCATCGTGTGTACATACCATAAAAGGCCTGTAGAATTGAAATGTCAACAAATACTTGGGAGACATTAACTATAGGCAACATTACTGTGTATAAGTATGCCTGTGTAAATGGCACGCTTGATATGAAAAATAACTTTTATGTTGGATATTTAAAATTTGCCTTTCAAGCAGTCATAATTGTAACATTGTTGTTATATTTTCAAAGCTACACATCTTGCTGCAATTCCTAATCCAAGTTGGCCAAACATTTTTATCCGTACTTTTTTATTCTGATCAAATTCTCAATTCTTTAAGTTCTAGTTGTTGATCTATTCTCTGTGTTTCAAACACTTTTTATTTGCTAACATCAAATAATATCCTCAAATTCAAGGGTCACCCTAGATGTTAAAAATTATATGGCATGTTTTGCAGATACCAGATTGTATTGAAAACTCATTCCCTCAGTAAGACAGCAATAATTTTATGAACTTACAATACCAATACAGGGTTGATTTCCCATGGAGGACACAGAAGATAGTCCAATGTAATTTTACTCTAAAACAAACAACTGAAACCTTAACTAATTGTCCAACCAAAATATCTCTATCCATTCCTGCTACAATCTCAAGCCTGTCTGCTACATCAGCTAAAAAAAAGACGAAGAACAAAAGAGGCATTGATATTCCTTCAAGTACAGTCAAAGATCTCTGCTTGAAACATTATATACTTAAGCCTAAGAAAACTATTCCAGAGTTAACATGCTAATACGTCATAGAACCTTAGCATACGTTAGCAACTTAACATTCATTTATGTCTTCAATAGGTACCTGGACCTGTCTTTCTGATCCTTCCGGGGCCCGGCATGGCCAAGCGTGTTAAGGCGTTCGACTCGTAATCCGAGGGTCGCGGATTCGAATCCAGGTCGCACCAAACATGCTCGCCCTTTCAGCCGTGGGGACGTTATAATGTTACGGTCAATCCCACTGCTAAATTAGGGACGGCTAGCGCAAATAGCCCTGGAGTAGCTTTGCGCGAAATTCAAAACAAACAAACAAACAAACCTGATCCTTCCACCAACCAACAAACACTAAGTTATGTTATTTCCCACTACATCCTATGAAACAAAATCGTATTGAAATATTACTGTCGCCAATGCAGAGATGTGGATGGAGGGTGGATCACGAGCCAATGTAAAAATAATGAAGACAAAGAGTAAGAGGATAGGCAGTGATGATCCATCAAAACCAGCTTCCCTCACCAGGTACAAGCAAAAAATGTTTTGAAATTAAGACAAATGATAGCGGCGAAGAAAAGTATTTGCACATCCACCTTCATTAATTAGGTTCAATTGATAGTTTGAAGAACCTGTTGTTGGACATGTGAAACCACACATAAGACAAGTTGCACATGTGTATAGTAATTTAATTTCTTTGTAAATTATCATCATTAAAACCATTCACTGCCATCATGCGTTTTATTTTACACATTTGTAAAATCCAACTACCATATCCGTAGTCCACGCAGCACAAACAACACATTATATAACTTTTTGCTTAATAACAAACAAACAAATTGGAAGAAATTGTATATGTATGCTTTAATCGATTCTGGTGGAGCTTATATAGAAGTTAACAATAAAATATGATGATCAAAATTTACCATTTGCAAATTAGACAAATATCGATCAAATTATTACTAGCCACATCAGTAGCAGAAACCCAATAGCTAATTACAGTAAACGATAATTCTGCTATGTGAGCTTACCTTTCGTTTATCATTGCATTTTTTCTCAAAACAGAGTCCAACAGTCCTTCAACAGATAGCTCCAAGTTCCGCTGACCCTGACTAGGACTTTGCTATTCTTGGCATGTCATTATTCCTCCAACTAATTGCGTGTGTTAGGTTTTTAAGATGTTTGATTTGCAACCTGTGCAGCCGTTGTAGGTATGATTATAATAAACTTTTTGATAGCCATTGTTAAGGCAAATCCATCTTTTAAGCACAAAGATGCTGAGAAGAAATTTAAAAATAGTGATAGTAATAATGGCCTTCTGCTAAATCAGAAGATTTAGAATATGATATTTAACTTCAACTAGACAATGAGGAAAAGGTCATATAATTTGATATGGGAATAAAAAATAATAATAATAAACTTTAGTTTATGATCATTACTGATGATATGGTGTAACCACTCCAAACCTGCGTCTCTTTGATTGCTCATAATTCACTACTACCATCAAATGACGCCCTCCAGTGGCACAATGGTATGTCTGAGGACTTACAGTGCAAGAATGTGGGATTCGATGCCCGTGGTGAGCGGACCATTAACAGCCAATTGTGTAGTTTTGTGCTTAATTTCAAACAAATAAACAAACCATCGTATGGATTGTATACTTGCATATAAAAGATTTTGAACTTTCCAACGAGATATACAATACCTCCAAAATCTAGTCACTGGAACTTCTTGTTCTTTCCTCTGCCACCCAAAAATCTAACTTCACTTTTGACTGAGGGAAAGACCCTATGTTAATTTAAGTCCCAAATATTTCCTAATCTCACATACATATAATATGTGTCTTTCTATGTGTGTTACCAGAATTTCTTGTTCTTTGCTCTGCTACCCAAAAAACATCACTTCTGATCGAAGGAAAGATTCTGTGTTAATTTAAGTGCCAACTATTTGCTAATTTCATATATATATATATATGTAAATATATGTCTGTCTGTGTGTGTATGCATCTTGCTATCATGAAGTTTTGTAAGTTTAATTGCAATTGATTTTCCATTATGTGTGTGTATATATTTTTGTTATTTCTCATCTTTCACTGTACTTAATAGTTTCTTTTTCAATATATTCCTATTTCTTGGCTCATGGTTACCTATTAATTCTTAGCTTAGATAAATACTACCCAGGAATTTTAATAGCTACATAGAAGTAAAAGAAAAATACTGTAATTGTGATATGTGCTGGAATGTTTGTCAAAATATACCCAATTCATCAGATGCAAATCTATTCATAATAATTAAGCCTAATTATGTATTTTAATTATTGATGATATACTATATAATTACCCATTGTCACTGGAATATTCGTCTATGGTGTGTTTATTATTGTATTGTGCATAAAGATTCCCAATTAATACATTGTCAAGTGTACTTACTTTTCAATTTGTATATAGTAAGTTAAAATATAGGTATATGGGCGTGTTGGGCTAAGGATTCGTCTACAGTATGTGTCTGTGACTTGTTGGCGATAAATTTAAAAATAAAGAAAAATACGCATTCCCTTTCGTTTCAAAATAACATATAAATATGCAAACTTTAAATGTGTACAACAAATCATTTAAATTACAGAGATGGCAAGCATATCATAAACACTATATATATTTCTTTTCTTGTTAATCAAAATTCCATTTAGTTGCTTTAGAACTTCAGTTGAAAAACCAAACTACTTTTCTCTATTTTTGTCACATTAGTTTTCTGTTTATAATTTACAATTATAGCGTGAGTCACCACAGTTGTATATTGCTTTTCCGGTAATCATCTTGTCCTCGTACTTCAGATATTGTTTGTTACAGCCATGTCTGATTGGCCATGTTTTCAACATTTATAACTGTTTTCCTTCTCTGTGAAATTTCTTTGGAAGAGTTTTTATTGTCTACCTGTCATTGTCTGCAGTTCATGGCAATCTGTTCTTTTAAATTATAATTGAAACACTAATTTGATGTGTTTACTTCTTCCGTTTTATGTAAATTTTTCTTCTAAAATAGCATAAGATGGAGTTCATTTTCCATACTAACTGATCTAATGATTCTCTAAGTGCTGAATGGTTGTTTTATTTGTGAATTTAATGGACTTAAGCTTCCTAACAAATTGGAGAAGTTGTTTTAAAATATATATGCCTAATTGGTTTAGCTAGTTCATATATCCTTTTCCATTACAGCATATATAGAACGATCATGTGTCAATTAATCCTCATCAAGGACAAAAGCAGCATAATTGAAAAGCCATTTTTATATCTTTCATAAGTTCAGTCAAAGTCTGATCTTTCATTTTTACTCTGTTCCTAAACTTTGCTTAGAAAACTATCTGTCAGTTTTCTGGAGTCTATCAAACTCCAGACCTGTTTGATAGTTGTTACATGTTACACAAATTTTTAAGACTTGTCCTTTTAACATAAGCCTAATGAGCTCTGACTGAGCAAAATGCATCATTGGTAATATATATAGCAAACACAGTGTGGTTTGAGTAATGTTGTTACACATTCTTCTAATCCTTGAAAAATCTTAAAATTATCTAAATAATGCAGTGTTAAAAATATAACAAGCATAATACTAATGTTTTATAACATATATAATTAATTACAGCTATGTTTTGTTACCTTGAAAAACGCATTCTTACTGTAACAATTGTTATTTTGAAATAAACTTGACATGCCTCTATTAAAACCTTTTCACTATAGTTTGTTGGTTTCTTGGTTGAGCAGTACTGTTGAATCAGTCTTTGTGATTTTATGAGGCAATAATGTAGCTCTGATAGTTGAGGAATGTCTTAAAGTCACACCTAGAACACAAGTAGCAGTAGCATGTCCGAACCAAATGGGCTATTCTCCTATTCCAAATTCAAAGAGGTTTAGAATAGAAATTCTTTGGTAAATGCGGAAAGAGTTTGACTGATTGGTTTCTAAATCTGATAGATCAATTTCAAAATGTTTTATCATTCTTACTTCAGTGGTTTCTATTTCCAAATGTTTTATCATTCTTATTTCAGTGGTTTCTATTTCCAAATGTTTTATCATTCTTATTTCAGTGGTTTCAATTTCCAAATGTTTTATCATTCTTATTTCAGTGGTTTCTATTTCCAAATGTTTTATCATTCTTATTTCAGTGGTTTCTATTTCCAAATGTTTTATCATTTTTATTTCAGTGGTTTCTATTTCCAAATGTTTTATCATTCTTATTTCAGTGGTTTCTATTTCCAAATGTTTTATCATTCTTATTTCAGTGGTTTCTATTTCCAAATGTTTTATCATTCTTATTTCAGTGGTTTCTATTTCCAAATGTTTTATCATTCTTATTTCAGTGGTTTCTATTTCCAAATGCTTTATCATTCTTATTTCAGTGGTTTCTATTTCCAAATGCTTTATCATTCTTATTTCAGTGATTTCTATTTCCAAATGTTTTATCATTGTATCATTCTTATTTCAGTGGTTTCTATTTCCAAATGTTTTATCATTCTTATTTCAGTGGTTTCTATTTCCAAATGTTTTATCATTCTTATTTCAGTGGTTTCTATTTCCAAATGTTTTATCATTCTTATTTCAGTGGTTTTTATTTCCAAATGTTTTATCATTCTTATTTCAGTGGTTTCTATTTCCAAATGTTTTATCATTCTTATTTCAGTGGTTTTTATTTCCAAATGTTTTATCATTCTTATTTCAGTGGTTTCTATTTCCAAATGTTTTATCATTCTTATTTCAGTGGTTTCTATTTCCAAATGTTTTATCATTCTTATTTCAGTGGTTTCTATTTCCAAATGTTTTATCATTCTTATTTCAGTGTTTTTTATTTCCAAATGTTTTATCATTCTTACTTCAGTGGTTTCTATTTCCAAATGTTTTATCATTCTTATTTCAGTGGTTTCTATTTCCAAATGTTTTATCATTCTTATTTCAGTGGTTTCAATTTCCAAATGTTTTATCATTCTTATTTCAGTGGTTTCTATTTCCAAATGTTTTATCATTCTTATTTCAGTGGTTTCTATTTCCAAATGTTTTATCATTTTTATTTCAGTGGTTTCTATTTCCAAATGTTTTATCATTCTTATTTCAGTGGTTTCTATTTCCAAATGTTTTATCATTCTTATTTCAGTGGTTTCTATTTCCAAATGTTTTATCATTCTTATTTCAGTGGTTTCTATTTCCAAATGTTTTATCATTCTTATTTCAGTGGTTTCTATTTCCAAATGTTTTATCATTCTTATTTCAGTGGTTTCTATTTCCAAAAGTTTTATCATTCTTATTTCAGTGGTTTGTATTTCCAAATGTTTTATCATTGTATCATTCTTATTTCAGTGGTTTCTATTTCCAAATGTTTTATCATTTTTATTTCAGTGGTTTCTATTTCCAAATGTTTTATCATTCTTATTTCAGTGGTTTCTATTTCCAAATGTTTTATCATTATTATTTCAGTGGTTTTTATTTCCAAATGTTTTATCATTCTTATTTCAGTGGTTTGTATTTCCAAATGTTTTATCATTGTATCATTCTTATTTCAGTGGTTTCTATTTCCAAATGTTTTATCATTTTTATTTCAGTGGTTTCTATTTCCAAATGTTTTATCATTCTTATTTCAGTGGTTTCTATTTCCAAATGTTTTATCATTATTATTTCAGTGGTTTTTATTTCCAAATGTTTTATCATTCTTATTTCAGTGGTTTCTATTTCCAAATGTTTTATCATTCTTATTTCAGTGGTTTCTATTTCCAAATGTTTTATCATTCTTATTTTAATAAGAATATTACTGTGCATACATATTTTAATATGTATAATATTTAATATGTTTTAATAATACGATTTACAATACTGGTTACTACAAATAATGATCTGGGTATACAAAAGTTTTACGAATTTACAAACAATATTGAATTTTCTTTGTGGTGTCGATCTTCTTTGATGTGTTATCAAGTGTTCACAATGAACTAGTTAATCTCAAGTTAATGTAGGTACAATTCCCTTAATAGGAAGTTTGACTGTGTGGGTATTTGGGTATTGATGTTGTTAAATACCCAGGAGGGTCAGGTACATTTGACCTCTTCCTCCCTCCCGAACGATTATAGCGTCTGTCTTTAGGGTTGTTTTTTTTTTTTAAAGCTTTGGGCCAGAGTAAAAGTATAACATCATACTCAGGTCCATTTCAGGGCTCAGTCCATGCATGGACGAACAAGAAGTTTTTTTTTTTTTTTTTTCTCGATTGAGAGAATGCTACTACTACTTGTAGTAACACAAACACTCACACAGAAAAGAAAGTAATAATAATTATTATTATTCAATACTTGAATAATAATTCAAAAAGAGAAGAAAATAAAAATAATAATAATGATTAAAAAAGAAAATAATAATTATAAAATAAAAGAAACAAGGACTAAGTGTCTAGTGCATAGTGGCCAGCTTGTGTTACATTTCTTAAATATATGTTAAAAGGGGAGAGGTATTTAGTACCATTTACATCATGTACGTGATATCTGTCGAGATCACACATTAAGTCATTTTGTGCCAATTCTTATTGAAATATTTTAGAGAATTATGCAAGAGTCTTTCAGCTATTGTATCTATGTTTGCATACTTGTGCATGAATGTGGTTGAGGTGCTACGTGGTACTTTGTATGCTGAAGTTAGTACAGAATTTTGTATACGTTGAAGTTTCTGTACATGTGTGGGTGCTATGTTAATCCAGGCAGGTGATGCATATTCTATTGTTGGTCTAATGTACGTTTTGTAGATTTTAAGTATGTTGTCTGGTGATGTTCCTTGGATTTTACCTGAAAGACTTCTTGCATAGTTTGCTCTTTCCAGATTCGTATCAGTACATTTTAATATGTGGTAGCCACGTTAATTTTGAGTCATAGGTTAGACCTAGAAATTTAGCAGAAGTAGCAGTCAGTAAAAGTGATCCATTCATATAGAGTTTTGGTGGATCTTTTTCAGCTTATTCAGTCTGCTGAATACTATGACTTGGGTTTTGGAATATTAATTTTGATTCTGTATTTCTGGCAGTATTCTTCGATGTTATTTGGGACTGGTTGTAGGTTCGTTGCTGCTATTGACGGAGTGGGGGCACTTTTCCAGACTGCTACATCGTCAGCGAACTATGATGCATAACCTAAATTTAGGTCCGACAGAGGCATATTACTCACGTACATGATAAATAATATAGGGCTAACAACCCCTCCCTGCGGGACTCCTGCTTCGGGTGAAAAGGACCCTGAGTGGGCCCCATTTACATTTACTTTACACATTCTGTTATCCAGGAAGTTGGACAGCCAGCGAATAGTTTCCTGGGGTAATGCCATTTCAAGCAATCTATGTCTTAAGCCGTTATGCCACACTGTGTCAAATGCTTTCTCAATGTCGAGAAAGCAAGCTACAGTGCATTCTTTTTTGTTGAAGCTGTCGGTAATTGATTCTGTAAGTCGAATCAGGTGGTCTGTAGTT
Organism: Tachypleus tridentatus; assembly: GCF_004210375.1. Taxonomy (NCBI): domain Eukaryota; kingdom Metazoa; phylum Arthropoda; class Merostomata; order Xiphosura; family Limulidae; genus Tachypleus; species Tachypleus tridentatus. The sequence goes on from NC_134829.1 coordinate 15,507,064, forward strand.
TGGCGGTTTTCGAAATCCGTTTTGAATTTCTGGTAATTTTGAATTTTCTTCTAAGTAAACTGACAGACGATTACTAATTATCCTCTCTAATACTTTGCCAATACAACTGGTTAAGCTAATCGGGCGGTAGTTGTTTGGTTTATTCGCTGACTTTCCTTCTTTCTGGAACATTAATACTATTGCTTCCTTCCAAGAAACGGGGATATATCCAGCTGATAGTGAGAGATTAAATAACGCTGTTAGGTGTTCATATAATCTCTGAGTGCCTTGTTTTAGGAGGATAGCTTGAATACCATCTTCTCCAGGAGCTTTGTTTTTTGTGTTTTTAATAGCAGTTACTACTTCTGTAACAGTGATATGTTTTACCAGTTGATGAGTGCTCCAGTCTTTTGTTTTTCTTGGTGTGTAATATTGTTGACTGGAAATTTAGGTGTAAAATGCTTCTGTTTTGGTCAATAAAGTTTGTGACTGTATTATAAAAGTATCTGTTCATGTCTGGTTCATGATGTGTTTTGAACGTGTTTTCTAGGTGTTTTTAAATATCTCGGCTTTTTCTGTGTTAGTGTATGCTGTTTCTCCATCCAGTTCCAGTGGTGGATATACTGTGTTTGTTGTTCCTGTGTTTGTAAATCTTTTCAAATGTGTCCAGAATTGTTTAGGATCAGTTTTATGATTTAGATCGGAACAGAAGGTGTCCCAGTTTTCTTGTTTCTGTTGTCTGATTAAGTTTCGTATTTTATTTCTTATTGTGTTTATCTGAGTTTTAAGTGTGGGGTTGCGATTTTGAATGTACTGTCTGCGGAGTATACGTCTGTTTTAATTAAGTGTATTATATCTTTATGTGGTTGCCATGAATGAGTTGTTGTGAAGTGTTTTTGTTTCGGTATCGAACTGTTGGCTGCATGTTTTAGACACTCAGAGATGATATGACAGTATGCATCTATATCTGATGCGTCCGCGGCAATATGTAGTACTTCTGGAGGTAAGGTTTCATTTAATATAGTTTGGAAAACTGGCCAATTAGCTTTTTTGTAGTTCAGTTGGTCTCTCACTATGATTTTATTTAAGTGGGGGGTGAGATTGAAGATACACCAAACTGGAAGGTGATCACTATCTATATCGTGACCAACATGAAAATTTACGAATTTGCGACTCATATTTGACGAACACAGGCATAAGTCCAGTATTTCACTGGTGCCATGTGCGTACGAGATATGTGTCGGTGTTGCATCGTTTAATAAAGTCATGTTTGATTCGTCCAGAAATTGATAAAGTAATTTGCCATTTGCGTTTGAGCAACGACAGTTGAATGCTATATGTTTACTGTTTAGGTCGCCGATAATAATAAGATTACAGTTGCTATTATACAATATATTCAATAGATTTACATCTATAACTGTACTAGGCGAGCAGTAGATGCCCGCCACAGTAACGTCTGTCTGATTTTGCGTTTTACATTTATAACTATAGATTCATTACTGGAAGGGATAGTAAGTTCCTGAACTATAAGTTCAGTCTTATACAATAATAAAAGACCTCTGTTTGGATCTCTATTATCCTTCCTGTCATGTCTAATAGTAGAGTAGCCGTTTAATTTAAATCTATGGTAGTTATACAGAAGAGTTTCACTAATTATGATTACATCAGGTTTTATGGAGCTTGTTGTATCTTCAATCTCATGTTTCTTGGAAGCAAGAGCACCCTGGATATTGATGTGTAGAACTGTGAAGTTATCCATGTCTAGTAGAGTTTATGATGGAGGTTAAAATTTGCGGCAAGAATTTGTGTATGTTTTCAATATGATTTTAACAATTATGTCTGTGAGACTGTTGGTGTTTGTGGGATTTGTATATTCTGCCATTATTTCCGAGAAGGTGGAAGTTATGGCAGATGTCAATGTTGTTTCAATTGTTGTTGGTTGTGTATTTTTAGGTGGTTTTGGTATTTCCTCTTCACTTGGTAATGGTTTTCCTGTCGGGATGATGAATTTTTAACCACTGCAGCGTATGTGTTTGTCTGTGTAGTTGTACTTTGTGGTGCTGGAGTGGTAGGTGTGGGTTCCTTAATTGTTCGTGGTGGTGGCGGCTTGTTCATGTTGGGATTTTTAATTTCGTATAAGTGTGTTTTTATGGATTTATATTTCTGGCAACCTTTATAATTTGCCGTGTGTTCTTCCCCACAATTGCAGCATTTGGGTTTGGGGTTCTGTTTTGTACAATGTGTAATGTGGTGATTCTCCCCACAGCCCACACAACGCGCATTTGCTTGGCATGCTGCTGCTACATGTCCAAACCTTTGGCATTGGTAGCACTGTGTGACAACCACTGCTGGTGTTTTTGTTTGTTCCACTGTGTACTTATGATACCACATAGTGATACCATTATTTATGAATTGTGTAATATCCTGGCTGTTGTCTGTGACTACTTTGATTAGGTTTGTGGGTCTTTTAGTAATATTTGAAATTATACGCTCAACTGAAATGTGTTTTATGTTTTGTGTACTTAACTCTTCCTTAACGTCTTCTATCTTAATAGGAAGCTAATTAGAATTGTTTGTTTTGAATTTCGCGCAAAGCTACTCGAGAGCTATCTACGCTAACCATCCTTAATTTAGCAGAGTAAGATTAGAGGGAAGGCAGCTAGTCGTCGCCACCCACTGCCAATTCTTGGGGTACTTTTTTGCCAACGAATAGAGGGATTGACTGTCACATTATATAAAGCCCCCACGGCTGAAAGGGCAAATATGTTTGGTGTGACCGGGGATACTAAACTGCGACCCTCAAATGACGAGTCGAGTGCCTGGTCATGCCGGGTCATATTAATAATTGTTTTTAGTGTTCAATAATAAAAATATAAATTTAGTATAATTTAGGGAACACTTCTGAAAAAAGAAAGACTTACGTAATTAGTTTTAAACTATTATCTAATTAAAACCAACTTCGCGGTTAGTAGTGTAAAAGATACGCTATTATAAAATCAGATTTTAAAAGATTGCGCTTCAAATAGTCATCACTCATACAGACGAATGTTTAATTTTAGTTTTTACGGCCTTGTTATTTGTATTTCAATTACGAGAACCACTAATTCTCAGAACTAACGGTTTACAGTTTTAACCTCAAAACATGGTGATACTAGCATCCGTATTTTATTTTAAACACATTAGTTTTCGATCATAATCCTACAAAATGTTGTATAAAATACTGTACTTATTATAATAAGAGAAAACTAATGAATTAATTTCAAGAGAGCGATTTTCATACATTGTTGTTTACGCAATCGAATATATACAATGTGGTCCTTGAAGCTTTGGCATGGTTACAACAGGCTGCCAGTAGTAATTACAGAAGAAAAAAAAATGAAGTTTCCCCATGTAAATTAAGTACTATCATGAGCGTGAATTAATAATGTTATTCGGGAAGATAAGGTGAAAAATGTGTCTTATTGTACACAAATTATACACTTTTATACAAGCGAATTTTACCCAAACATTTATATTACACTTACTTGAAACATATCTAATCGTGTCGCTAGTGACGTCGTAGATGAACAAACCAGTTTTTTTGTCGATATATAAATACCGTGAAGTTACAGAAGTTAGATTAGTGCTGTAACAGCATCCACAAAACTACTTTGATATTAGAGTGAGTTTTGATACCTTAGAAATAATTTGTCATGACCAGTAATCTACACCTCTTAGAAATGATATTGATAGCTGGTAAGTTCTAACCTTAAGTATTCTTTGTTATTTTTGTAATTGTTGATATGAAAGTAAGCTTTTCTTTTTACACCCTTTAGGTTGTGCATAAAGAAGTGTTGCATTCTTCAGTTATCTTTGTAAATTGCTTACCCTATGCTTAGATCTAAATTCCAAACATACAGTTATAAATGCTTAGTGACTTCATAAAGACTTTTTATTGACCTTAGTGATCACTGTTGTAAATATAAGATGCAGTGATAGAAGGCATCAAGACGCGCAGAGCATAAGGTTTTACTTTTCTAACATCCAAAGTCTTATGATAATCTTGTGCAATGTCATGCCATATTTGTAAAGTAAAACGATAATTGGTTATCCTCTTTATTTATCATTACAAGCAAATATGAAAGTATAATCGAAATATGATAGATATATAATAAGATAGATAAACATTAGAAGCATGGGGAGAGAGAATGTATTTAAATATTAATATTTTTTATGAACGTATTTCGACTTTATGAATTACTAGTAGTTCAAGGTCGTTTTGGTAAAAACAAAACAGCTGTAATACTAAATAAAGCAGTATGCTATTAAAATAAAAACTAATACAGTTTACTAAAACATTTACCAGCTGCCAAAATCTAGATTATATCGGGACGATAGTCATGTGTTTTGGCAGAGTTTCATCTGACGAGATCATCGAAAGAAATCTGTCACTAACGTGTCGTCTTTTGAGCTAAATAAGGTTAAAGTTACGTTGTGTAAGATATATCCATTCCTGAATATCGTGTTGCTTTTGTTTGTTTGTTTGTTTGGGAATTTCGCACAAAGCTACTCGAGGGCTATCTGTGCTAGCCGTCCCTAATTTAGCAGTGTAAGACTAGAGGGAAGGCAGCTAGTCATCACCACCCACCGCCAACTCTTGGGCTACTCTTTTACCAACGAATAGTGGGATTGACCGTCACATTATAACGCTCCCACGGCTGGGAGGGCGAGCATGTTTAGCGCGACTCGGGCGCGAACCCGCGACCCTCAGATTACGAAGCGCACGCCTTAACGCGCTAGACCATGCCGGGTCCCTGTAAAGAAATATTCTCAGCATTGGCCCTTTCACGTAAAGTCACCAGAAGTTATAAAGTGACCATATTGCTGACCGGCGTAGCTAGGTGTTTAGGGCGTTGGACTCGTAATCTGAGGGTCGCGGGTTCGAATTCCCGTCACACCAAACATACTCGTCCTTTCAGCCGTGGGGATGTTATTACGTCGCGGTCAATCTCATTATTCGTTGATAAAAGAGTAGCCCAAGAGTTGGTGATAGGTAGTGATGAATAGCTACCTTCCCTCTAGTCTTACACTGCTAAATTAGGGACGGCTAACGCAGATTGCCCTCGTGTTGCTTTCGCGACATTCGAAACAAACAAACAAACAAATCGTAATTCCCGAGTATATTTTTTATGTCACTGGTAACTTAACACTTTTTTTAGGCATACAATCACTAAATCACACTTATAAGGACATTTTTTCAAAAATTAAATGGGTTTTAAGACATTTTTTAACATTCAAACTACTTAATTGTTGGGAATGTATAATCATATACTGAAAACAATTATTTCATGATAATCATCAAACTTTAACTATTTTTAAAAGCATAATATTAAATAGTTTATGTGGATACTTGAATTATAATAATTGTTTGTTTAAAATTAAACACGAACCAAAACAATGAATTACTTGTGCTCTGCCCATCGCAAGTATCGAAACCCGGATTCTAGCATTCCACTTGTGGGGGTTCTGTATTATAATGAAGTGCTGTCATTAGCTCATAAAAAAAATTATTTCAACAACGTTCAAAAGTATTAATACGTAGAAATATCAGAACATAAATGTGATAAAATCAAACACATAAAAATATAACGATTGTTTGATTTTTTACTGTCTTGCTTGGTTCACTTTTTGTTTCTTTATCTACCTCCCGAAAACTGTTCCTCCAGCTCTCTGGTCACCTACCATGCATGCGAAATTGACCGCGAAATTTTTCACGCCAGAAGCGTAATACGAAGAACTTTCCCGTTAGTTATAACTGATGACATTGCAAATTACCAGAAAGAGGACAGAATAAAAGACTGTCCTTTCTTGTTAGCCTGTAATTATAATTAATAATAAAGCTGTATGCAGTAACAGCGCGGAATAAGGCAAAAACAAACATGTTACCTCTTGGATAAGCTCGCTACCTATACAATTTTCAAGATAATATGTGGAAGAAAATATGACCCCAGCCCTTTATGGCAGAATTCTATTACGTTTATCGAGTCATTCTTTGGTTATGTAGTCAAAAAGGCATAAAATATGTAGTTTATTGAATATTTGGATGTTTTTTTATGATCTAACATTTAGAAACTTGCCAGTTTTGCCAAAAAAACAACAACAGAAAGAAAAATGAATTATATACAGAAATAATTTCTCTACATAGGAAATCTACTGCAAATATGAAAGTGTGATGTTATCATTTCATTGTTGCTTTTAATATTCCAAATAAATGGAATGCACCACATATTTAAGAGGGGGAGAGAGTTAACTAAAGGTACTGTGAAACCTTCACGTCCGTTATAATTCCAAAGCGGCTAGGCCCAGACTAACATAACTACAGTTGTTTACTAAAATAGGGTTTGTTTGTTTTTCATTTTAAGTAACTCATTTCTTTTGTTTTGATTTATTGTCTCAATACATTTTGTTGCATAAAAAATTCGTATACTATCATAGTTGGCTAGATTTCCATATATATATATATATATACATATATATATATTTCGACCCCGATTTGTCTTTACAAAATTGATTTTTTTTTATATACCTGTAGTAATGGTTAGTAATACGAGTGTACAATATTATGTGAACCACACTATATTTTATATTGTCAGTTCAACAAGGCATTTTGGTCAGTACTAGAATTCTTTAGGCTGGTCGGGAAACAACGGGCATTAATAGTGGCTGACACATCAGTGGTATAGCGTTAAATTTGATGGCTTTTAACACTAAAAACCTGGTGATGGGCTCAGCTGATATAGCCTATTGTATAGCTTTGCGCTTACTTATAAACGCTAAATGGCTCGGCATGGCCAGGTGGTTAAGGCACTTGACTCGTAATCTAAGGGTCACGGGTTCGAATCCTCGTCACACCAAACATGCTCGCTCTTTCACCCGTGGGGGCATTATAATGTGACGATCAATCCCACTATTCGTTGGTAAAAGAGTAGCCCGAGAGTTGGCGCTGGATGGTTATGACTAGTTGCACTGTGACCAAGCTTGAACTCGTACAAGAAAATTACATGAACATCAATTTTATCAACAGTGACAAAAATCAATATAAATATAATTTAGCTTCTGAAACAAGAAAAATATGGTGAGCTAGAAGTGAAACGGACAATATACTGTATTATTCTAACACATTTACGATAATGCTTCTCTTTAGCCACTAAAAATCGAGTTTTAATTTGCACATGAAAAGAATTGCTATTTTCTAGAATTAACCTGCTCATTATTGATAAAAAGTAACCAGTCAGTAAGCTAGTTCACTTTAAAATATATACCAAATAAGCGTGCTTTCAAAATACGTTATTGAATTTACTATTAATTTATTTCAAAGTAACACCGTACCATCTCCAAGTGCTGAGTTGTCACTTGAATGAACTGGACATCTGCGTTGCTACGCTATTTTTCAGCCAGAAGGAAGGATTTGCTCACGCCGAAGAAGAACTAAACAGACAATGCTTGTAAGTAAAAGGGTAGTTTATGAAACAAGGAATGCAATTTTCCAAATTAAAATAATAATAATAAAACGAGAGACAATTCAAGAAGACATAATACTACTGGGCAGTAACATGCGACAGATCAAATACCTACATAAAAATCTAGTTTTCACACGTTTGTTTGCACATAAAGTTGGTCCTCATTTAAAATATTGTACTTTTAACATTACGAATAAATTTGAATATTCTAATCAAAAGTAAAACTGTATTTTATTTTGACTAAGGATAAAGATCACCTAAACCGAGAACAAATGTTGGGAATCAGATCTTGTAGTCTAAATAGTTATTGTGTTTGAGCCAACATAAATGAATCTTTCACACTGAACACGAACTTTATAAGTAGGAGCTAGTAATTAAAACTACATCTTATTCCATACCAAAAGTATGGAGCTCAATGTTGAGGAAATTAGCATTTTCACTTTCATGAGGTATTGTGGGTTAACTCAATTCATCCGTAAAATGGAACAAAGGTAACAACAAAATCGATTGAAACTACACAAAAAAAATAGTTTTGGGTACCTTACTTATCTCTCGTTAAGTCTTAAAAATTTAAGAATTCATAACATAAGAAGTTTCGATTTTATACGTAATTGTAAGGTTCTTACAAAGTAAAACAACTCCTTCAACTGAAAGTTTTCAATGTTGCACTGGGAGACATGTATGTCAAATTTAAGAAATTGTATCACCTAAGATAAATATTATCGATTGCATTGTAAAACAGTTCATTTATTTTATAACTGCTTAGTTCAGTATTAACAATTTTCCTTTCTGACGACTTCCTTTTGTTCAGTTTTTTTTCAAAACTCAGACAAAACGAAGCTGTTAGTTACTGTACGCTTTATTTCAGTAAAATACACCCGAAGAGAAAATACCATATTAGTGATGACGAGAAACCCACTTGAAGTAAAAATGTATCTTAGGGTGGTTGATATGGGTATGAACCCTTTTACTAAAATAAAGCAGAAAACAACGTTTCGACCTTCTTAGATCATCTTCAAGTTAACGAAGAGAGTTTGCAGTTGGATGTTAGGTTATTAATTAGTATATATATAAAGGTGTTCCTTTATATTGGTTTAATTTTGGTTTTAGTTGATGTATAAATAGGGATTCTTTGATTTTGCGTTTGTTTTTATTTGTTTCCTTGTTTAGTATCTGGGAATTTTCTATGGTTATGTTGTGTTTATCTAATTTGTAGTGTTCAAAAACGTGTGAAGGTGTTTTATTGTGTTATTTGAATCTAGTTTCTATTTTTCTGTTTGTTTCTCTAATATAGAAGTCGTGGCAGTTGTTGCATTGTATTTTATAAATTATGTTGCTACTGTGTTTGTCAGTGTAGTTTTTACATAATACGGACTTTAGATTTGTACCTGGTTTTTGAATAAATTTGGTGTTCACTGGAATGTTGTGTTTTGTTATAAGTTTTCTCCAAATGTTGGTTATTTTTTCTCTGATGTCAGAAACATATGGTATATAGCAGTATAAGGTTTTGTAGTTTGTTGTATCTTGGAATTTATTGTTGTTTGTTTGTTGTTGGTCTAGGTGTGGGCGTATAATTTTTTTCCACGGTTTTTTTAAGGAACTTTGATGATGTTGTTGAACTGTTGTTTTATTTTGTTGATTTCACCGTTAATTTTATCAGGTGAGCATAGTTTTGTGGCTGTGTTTATTTGGTTTCTTAATATGTTGAGTTTTTGTTTGTTTTATGTGCTGAGTCCCAGGGAATGTATAATTCAGTAAGGGTGATTTTTCTGTGGATTTTTGTTTTGAATTATGTATTGGTTCTTGTGATCTTGATATTAAAAATGCTATTTGGTTAGTATTTTTCCTGTTCACAGGTGAACGTAATATTGGGGTGTATAGAGTTAATGTGGTTGAAAAATTTAAGTGTGTATTCTGTACATGTGAATACAGCAATTGTATTCACCTAGTTATATTTACTGAGATAACTAAATGATTTTTTCTTTCTACGTCTCGCCGGTTGTTATGTTATTAATATACAAATTAAATTCATTTCCAAATCATAACGTCGTCTTTAAGTACCTTAATCGTTGCTATGTAATATCAGTCGTTTTGAATCATACATCGGGCACCAAACTGAAGTCTATCACATTAAGTTCATCATTACAATAATATGATTTGAAGATAATTCATGTCAAAGGTCTTGATAACATTTGTGATGATGCACTCTTACGTGCTATTTAATTTTATTATCATAAAGTAATTTGCATTGATTATGTTATATACTATCATAATTTATTGAAGTTATATAATTCTTAAAATGTATTGTCCCCCTAGTTGGCGCAGATAGCCTCGCTGCTTTGTGCCATAAAACACTAAATCAATCAATCAATCAATCAATCAGTCCCCCTAGTGGCTCGTGGTATGTCTGCGAACTTATAAAGCAAGAAACTTGTTTTGGATACCCGTAGTAAGAAATGCACAGATAGCCCTTTGGGCTTAATAATAAACAACAACGTTAATAATATATTATACATAATGTGTTGTTGTAAATTTATGTATATAATCTCTTAGTTAAAATTTCTCTAATGCCAATTTTTAATTCTTTAAGGCGAGCGATGTGACGGATTTACTAACATATATCTATTTTAATATCGATTTTTGTTTAAGTTAAATTTATATTTAGAAATGTACATAACATATAACGTTAAATCTGTATTGCAAAGTTTCTGCCTATTAATTAAAGCTGTAGAAGATTCTCGAGTGTAATAATCAACATATATGTGTGTACGTAAACGTTTCGTGATAAGAACCTATATACTTTTACAATCAAAGTTTGGAGTATATTGTAATAAAAAGCAACAACAGACAAACAAGAATTGGGAGTTACAAAGCAAATGTTCTTAATGCTTGATATTGAAGTATATTAGTTTATGCTCTGTTTAGATTCATTAAGGAGGCTCAGCAATGCCTCAATAATTATACACAACGCTGCATGACATCTGTCCAAAGAGAACTACTTGATTTTGTTGGTGAAGGAACGACTCTACTGATCAAAGAATACTGTTCTAATGGAACCGATGTCAGAAGGAGTAAGTTTTTGGAATTTTTTTCTGACTTTCTTAATACATAGGATTATTTACATTTTCTAAAAATTACTAATAATTGTTATAATTTAAATGGGATCAAAGGCTTACTGAAGTGGAGAAAGAACCTTTTTGATTAATTAACATTTTTGACGCATTGCTAGATATCATTGTATGAAGTAAATTATTAAGATGAAAACTATCTTTCTTGATCGAATGGATAAGTTTAACTTTTTAATTACTTCTACAACAAACGTATTCTGTTACGAAAGTCGTTTATCTGTTTTTCAGGATATCTTGAGAAATCTTTTTGTCTCAATGAAGCTACGAAAAACCTCAGTCTCTGTTTGAGTGACTTACAGGTTGGATTGGATACGATCGGGGTAGCTACCTTTGACAAACGTGTTGCGACAACTTGCTGGTGAGTTTAATGTGTACCACAAGGACGTAGAAAATATAATCTGAAATAAAAGCAACTATTGTTATTAATATTTTCTTGTACTTGTGGGCTAAATAAGCAGAGTAATAATATTTTTCTGAAGACTGTCAAGTTAACATATATATTGCTCCAATGAGCTGGATTGAGAAACGGAAATTTTATGGTTCCCGTCCCGTTACTACCAGAAAAAAATTGATTTCTTTCTGCACTATGGAGCTATGAATGCATTATAAGAGTGATGGTCAAGTCTTTCTACTTGGTTAGAGTAGCCCACGTGCTGGCAGTGGGTTGTTTTGAATAGCTGCCTTCTCTCTAGTCTTTCACTGCTGAATTAGAAATGACTACTTAAGAAACAGGTGGACGCTATAAGGTAAAATATGCTCAAGAATCACCACTGACGTATCAGTACCCAAGGTCCCCTTACAGCCGTAAGCGGTCGTGACGGCTAATTGGAATCAACGTAGAAGCTAAAATATTTTGGTAGCAATTTTAATTTATAGGCTAAAGGGTAATGAAGAAAACTATATAGTTCAAACTAGATCGATTCGCTGCAAATTAGTCTTGTTCACGGAAATTTTATCATTTAATTTAAAAAAAGAAGAAAAAGACTTTGGAAATACCTTCGATAACAGTAGATAAAACCAATTTTTTTCTAATTTTCCTGTGATATGTTTGCCAAAATGAAATAACCAACAGAGCATTTCTTAGTTTACGAATAGAATGTGTGTAAACATTCATTGCTTGTCAAAGATGAAGAAATAGGAAATATTTGTGTTTTATGCCTATAGCTTAACTTGTGAATATTTCTGTACTGTAGATAATGTGAAAAATACATGTACGTTTAAATTACAGCACATACCAAAGGTATATGGAGTGTGTCCGTAAAACAGTTGAAGACCAATGTGGAGTAGAAGCTGTTAAGTTTCTTCAGGAGCTCTTGAGAATTGCTGTGTGTCACCTTCCTGATGTCATCTGTAGCGGTTATGGATCCCAAAATAAGGAATGTATGGAACTCCTACCGGAATCAGGAACAGAACCAAAAGGTAGTCGAACGAAGTCTGTGTTGTCACGTCTTTTGTACTACTTTAAGTACGACTAAAATGTTATCTTATAGAAGGAAAAAAAAAATTCATGTACATTACATTCTTCACTGAACTCTGCAGTTGTAGTGCCAGAACTAAATGACATGAATGTTCTCTGAAGACAGCCCACGAAGCTATGTATTCAGAATTCTTAATCATAGGATCCAGAATTTTGTATTTTTTTCGTGTTTATTTCTTATGTTTTTACTTAAGAGACTTCTTCAGACGTTCTATGGTTTGAAAAAGACTAAACTAAACATACTTGATATGATCTGTTCTGTAGGTTAAATGTATATGGGACGCCAATTAAAGCCACATACCTGAGATATATGTTGGGTTGATTTATTAGGAAAACATCTCTATGCTCGCAAATGATCAGTCATCAAGTCCCACTGCTCCAAATTATTCTTGTATTACGAAGAACTTTACAGGAATATAAACAATCTGTTTTACAGTATACAAAACCGATCGTACATTTATAACACAGATACGTGCAGAAAAATAGTATTTTTATCAATTTTATCATTCGTGGGCACAGCGCAAATAGCTTATTGAAGTTTTGTCATTAATAGCAAAATCATTATGCTTTAAACTTGTTAACACAATAATTTTCAGTCATAACGAATTTAGCTTCATATAATAATATTGTTAAAATCAGTGAAGAATGGGACATATTGACATTGGATCTTTAGATTGGTACTTTATTTCAGATGTTTAAAGTACAATATATTCAATGCATAGCCTTCATGTTTCATCAGCAGCACAAGAGCTTGAATAACATTATGGGGTTATCATTGGCGTTATAGAAAGCTATGACCATTACACGAATATTGTGAACATTATACACGTACCATCGGTATTGTAGAAAGCTATCACCAATACAAGAATATTGTGAGCATTATACGTGTCATTGGCATTACAAGAGTAATAATATCAACGTTTCAAAGGATTTCGTAATTTGCTCAGCTGACGACCATGAGATTTCAACGTTTTTAACTGTATTAAGAAATTCGTTAATTCACTTCTATCAAATGTTATGGATTTTTACATATATCTTTTAAATACACTCACGTTTTGGTTTGTTTCTACTGCAATACCGTTCAAAGAGCTATGAAAATGCGGGTATTTGATTTATATATATATATATATATATTACTAGAGAGTACGAATCAAACAGCTAGTTATTTACAACTTAGCTGCAAAGATGTCACTATAGTTTTTCACATGTTAAGGAGTAATGCTAATATAGAAAAGATGTCACTATAGTTTTTCACATGTTAAGGAGTAATGCTAATAGAGAAAAGATGTCACTATAGTTTTTCACATGTTAAGGAGTAATGCTGATATAGAAATACACGGCAGATAATCCTTAAGTCAGTTAGAGGTGTCTGTCCATTCCATCTATGAACGTGGTTTACAGGAGGTTCGGTCACTTGAAAAACTAAAGAAACGAAATATTTAACACTTTTGTTTAATCAACATTTTGATATGAAAATATATTTTCACAGGAATTGGTAAAAGTCGGAAATAGCTTTTAAATTAAATGTTTTTAGAGAAACCCAACACCTCGAGGAGCCCAAATTCGACTCAGAGGACAGTTTTAGACAAACACTTTCCTGAGAATCCGACTTCAGCGCCCTAAACACCTGATATAAATTGTGTTGCTTCCACTTTTTTAGTTTCTACAAACGCTCAAGCAAGGAGTTTCATAAAATGTGTGATGAAAGATAGGGCATTAGCTGGACTCGAAGTTCATTTATTACCAAAGTGTCAGTTACTATAAACCTTTTGCTAAGTTTTAAACGCATAGAAAGCAAAATTTTCTTTGCAAAATAGCTGAAGCCGCCACATGTTGTTGATAATTGTACTTAACACTATTTATTTTGCTTCTTTTTTCTTCACGTATTTTATAAATATTAGAGAACACATTAATAGAGTGTTCATTGTTTTATTGGTTCACCCAATCTAGATTGGGCATTACTTCAATTTTCTTCTACCAGAAAAATTAACAGTCTTTCTATAAATTGTTAGAATTTTTTAAAAATATATTTCGAAAAATAATAATTTTGATAATATCCAGGATACTTAAATGATTGTTCAATGGGTTCCAATTATTGTACGAGCGCTGTTCAAAAAATACGCGGACTGTTTGAATTGCGCGGCTCCAGTTGGTTCCAGGAGAATCCGCTTGGTGTCGCTAGGTTCGCACAGATCAGCTGATTACGACGCCATTTCCCGATTGCAGATATCTTCATTTGTGTATTAGCTACGCGGTTTTAAGTGAAGTGCGATTTTTTTGTTTGGCGGATTTCAGAATGAATGACCTGAAGGAGCAACGACTTGCTGTGAAATTTTGTGTTAAACTTGGAAAATCTGCGACTGAAACTTTTGCTATGCTTAACACGGCTTACGGTGATGTTTCTATGAAGCGTATGGCATGTTGGCATGTTTCAAGTGGCATGAACGTTTTAAGGATGGTCGACAGTCCATTGAAGATGATGAGCGTCCTGGACGTCCTTCCACGTCAACTGACGACCCACACGTCGACAAAATCAACACCCTGGTGCGGGCAAATTGACGTCTGACTGTCAGGGAGCTTGCTGAAGAGTGTGGGATATCAGTTGGATCTTGTTACGAGATTTTGACCGAAATATTGAAGATGCACCGCGTTGCTGCGAAATTCAGCCCTCAGAACTCGTGAGTTTTTTAGCCAAACACTCGATCACTGTTCTTCCCCCCCCCTACTCACCTGACCTTGCTCCTTGCGATTTTTTCTTGTTCCCCAAACTCAAAAGACCCTTGAAAGGAAGAAGATTTGAGACGATTCCCGAGATTAAGGCAAATGCGACGAAGGAGCTGGAGGACATTACAAAAGAAGTGTACCAGGACTGTTTCAACAAGTGGAAACACCGTTGGGATAAGTGTGTGCGTTGGGGAGGAGAGTACTTTGAAAGGGTCCCAGACCTGTAACTTCTAAATAAAGTGCATTTTGTTTTATGACGTCAGTCCGCGTATTTTTTTTGAACAGACCTCGTACGTACTTGTTTCTTTCGTTTCTGCGTGTTTAAACTAATGATACTATGCATTAGATTATTATAACGAATACCATACATTTAAAAGTGTTGTAATTTAAGAAAGCTGTTTGTGTTAAGGAAACAAACTTTCACCATGATTGTTTTGCGATTTTACTCGAGAGTTTCAAAAATTATCATTTATTGAACAGTACTGATTGATTATCTCAATAACCTGAATGCTGACATGCATTTCTTTAAAGTCACATTTTTAGTATTGTTGAAATAGAGGAATAAAAGACAAGTAAAAACAAATTCTAGTCGGTGTGAAAAACGATTTAGGTCTGCAGTAAAATTAGATTTTCAAACACTTTGTACCATGTCCAAATTTTTCTGAATAAGTCTTATAAATTTCAAGGTATATTTTTTAAAGATAATTGTGCATGCTTCTTGTGAGTTTATAACATAAAATTAACTTTATTAGTTTGTACATTATATTTAATTACTGTTGTTAGCGTCCTTCTCTGTGACGAAACGTTAAGGCATGAATATTTACACACGGGTGAACGACCCAGACAACGAACGTTTAACACGCCCATGTTCGGCGACGGGCATTTGAACTCCCGACCCAGAGAGTACAACTACCACCACCACACCACACGTCATCAGAAGTAGCTGAATAGTGCGCGATCAAAACTACTAGTAATAAACCTAAATCACTACTCATAATAACGAAGTTTTCCCACCAGTTCAGCAATGTACTTTAGACTTAAAATATTCAATAAGACTTGAAAGATATTTCTCTCGCTTGGAATGAAAGTAAACTCAGATTTATGAGAACAGATGATTTTTTGTTCTTAGTAAAAGAAGCATGCTAATGAACTGGTTACGCATGCACTTGGCTAGAGATTTTGTGCATTTCAGTATTTTGTTCAAGTTCAAGCTTTCATATTAGGAATGGATTTTAAGTAGTTACTGCTACAACAGCTTATGTTTGACATTTGAACTTAACCACCGTGAGATACGTGAATTTGAAAATAAAAGTTTTCGAATGATTTTGACAAACTCAAAGCCGCGCCGAATGTAAATTTAATACAGCACAAACCATCGAGAACCAAGAAATCCAAGTCTTTAGTATATGCAAAGATTTGAAATGTTACACTCGTCTATTAGACCCAACTTAATTCATTAGTAACATTAGGTTTCTTACTGGGGCTTTCTTCAGGTATGCCGCAGTAACTGAATTTGAACATATGAAACGATCACTAGGATATGTGTAAATGTTTTAACAATAGTTCATATACATATAGGGAAAAATCATCTTAGCATATAGCATATTAATATTTATATATATCGACTAACTAACTAACTAGGGTTTAATAGACAGTCTAATTCCTAAAACTATTCTTTGCTTTTGTTCATAAAAATAACCAACAAATCATTGCTGAATGTCCAAAATTTTGATTAATACCACAAAGTGGTCAATAATGACAACTACTTCTTAATTTTTTCTAATTTTTGTATCGTAAACTTTACCGATAAACTTGAGTTTATTAAAAGAACATTTTGATCTTTATCCATAACGTGAAATGCTACATCAGAAGTATTAATGTATCATTTTTGACACGTCTTTCATATTCCTTAAAGTGAGAATTCAGTTTCGTCTATATATTGAACTCTTCTTTGGCACTGTGATGTGTAGACCAAATTGTTTAAACGTACTTTAAAATGAAGAATTTGCAGCTTAACAAGACATTTCTTAAAGAACTATCCTTTTGCAATACTTTTTTAGGTTGAAATTGTTTGGCTAATTTTGGTGGATAGCTATATTTGATAAAAATATCGTTTACAGATTTTAATTCTGAATTGGCACAATCAGTCCTGAAGATTCCCCGAACTGTATGTGAAAGAGCCTTAATTATACCTATTTTGACAATGTTTCATCATTTCTATTAAATTTTCAAACTCACAACCATCACGTGCCATCATTTTGAAGTTATATTTAGAGTCTGTTTCATGTTTAATAAATCCTACTCCCTGCATCATTGTTGCAATAGTTACCGTTGTTGGTTAAACTAGAACAGATAACAGGCTCAATATTACAAAACCGAATTAACTTATAAAAAATAGAAACTCACAATTTCAGATTTAATATAATTTACTCGGAAACCAAAAAGAATAAAAATAATAATATTATCTAGCCTGACTTCACTTTTAATGCCCCAGCTGTTTTTACACTTTCGAAAAACTCAAGAGATTAAACCCCGTTCTTCACATGACATAAACCCTGCTTTTAGCCAAATAACAATACAAACATATCCTTCACCATTAGTAGCTAAGATAAAAAAAGGAGTTATATGAGATAATGATTTTAAGAAAAAAATGTTTGGAGTACAGTCCCAAGAAATACTTTTACTTCACGAACGTTATGTGCCAGACCTTTGGACAATTCGTTCTCTAATTAATTATTCCTTCATAAATTGAAAAGAGAAGAGTATTTTTGAAAACTGGTGTTGAATGCGAATAGAGAAAACCTTATAAGATAATGAATTGATGTTTTATATCATAGTATTTTTAATTACAGAACTGATAAAAATGTTTAATTTAGTTAATAAAGCATGATATGGTTTATTTGTAGACCACGTTCTCAGTAGTTGTGGAGGTAAATTAATTTTACGTCTACATGTTAAAACAGGAAAATAAATTGTTTGTGAATAAATGACAGTTGCATATAACGAAAGTTATAGATATTTTGTGGAGAAAAACCGTAATAGAAAAAATAACATAAAGTACGTTACTTAATTGTTGAGAAGACGAATTATACCAAAACTATTATGTATACTGTTTATCAACATTGAAGTAACTCCCTAACTAAAAGTTTAGTTATACAAACTATTAAAAGATGAATAAAAACTATTTATCTTTGACAATGAATCACATGAACGCTTGATAAATGAAAAGGTAAAGGTAATTACCATTAAGAATTAATTAATAAAAAACTACAAACACATGGGTATTTTCCACGGTCATAGTCCACCAAGAAAATGTGAAATATATGTCTAAACAACATAAAGTCAAAATAGTATTTATAAGCTTCAAAACAAAATGGTCGTTATTAGTACTCTCCAAACCATGTGAACACTAAATAGATAAATACCAGTTACGTGATTAACATCAACAATACAATGCAGCTATTCCGTAACTGAAACTTCATTATATGAATAGCGCCAGCATATTGCACGTAGAATAACTGAAATGATGTGTTAATTATAATTGTTAGTTATAATTTCTAAGGAACGAGTATTCACATTCGGTAAAATTGAATTTTTTAAATAACCTGAACATCGAAAATGTCTCTCAAGTACAGAAGTATTATCAATATTGAGAGTGTAGTCACAATATTGAAAACCTGCCTAATATCAAGCTGTTTCGTCTGGTACAACAGTTTGTTTTAAAATAAGAAGTTCTAATAACGGAGGCCTGGCATGGCCGAGCGCGTAAGGCGTGCGACTCGTAATCCGAGGGTCGCGCGTTCGCGCCCGCGTCGCGCTAAACATGCTCGCCCTCCCAGCCGTGGGGGTGTATAATGTGACGGTCAATTCCACTATTCGTTGGTAAAAGAGTAGCCCAAGAGTTGGCGGTGGGTGGTGATGACCAGCTGCCTTCCCTCTAGTCTTACACTGCTAAATTAGGGACGGCTAGCTCAGATAACGCTCGAGTAGCTTTGTGCGAAATTCCAAAACAAACAAACAAACAATCTAATGACGGACTCTCCACTTTTCTTAGCAGGTCTTCATGTGTTATTAGGAGTACATTAGGTCTATCACTAGTAGGATGCAGCAATCGTGTCAGTGAGTACTGTAGCGGTAAAAGGTCCCAGCTCAAGTAGAATTGCTAAAATAGTGTGAACGAATGCGAAGTGTCACAAACATCTGTTTTTGTGTAATTACGCTTGTTCGGCATGACTTACAGTTTCGAATCTTGGAATACTTTGCCATAAACTATTGAAATCAAAGCTAAATGCAAATTTTATAACCATTTTAGGCCTACTAATAGTTCGTCATCTTTTTGCGTTTAAACCATAGCTTTTACAAAGAAACAACACTTAATTATAAGATGAGCACACTTTAGTTAAACTTTAAATGGTAAGTGTACCTAATACAGTAGCTATGAAATTACTTTAAATGAAACAATTCACACTTGTTGTCACCATTTTTAATTGTGAAAATTTCATTGCAGCAAATGTTCGAAATTGTAACTTTTACTCGTTGTTAACTCGCGCATTATCGTCTTTATCTATTTTAAAGTTATCACTCTGTTTACAATAAGAACACAACCGCATACCTTTTCACGATACATCAAAGTAACATGGAAAAATAACATGTTTGGGTAACAATACCAAAATATTGACCTGATTTCATGTAAATAAAGAGACAATTTTGTACTAGCGTTAAGTATAATCAAACAATAATTTGATAGATTAAATAGTTAGAATAATTTGAACATTAAACCAAAGCAGATATCACAAGCGTAGATGTATGTTTTCTTTCTGATCTCTTGCTGAATACAAAAGATCAACGCAAATCAAGTTCAGAACGTTCTATTCAGTAAAATGTTCAAACTTTTGAAATTTTTACCTACATACTTCTGAATAACGATATATTAATTTTAAAATCATAATATGGTTGCAAATTTTATATTTAATAATACAGCATTAAATATCATTAACATGCCAATGATTTACTGCTAGGTGACTTCTAAAGCAATCCCAAGTTTAGGCTTTTCTCTTGTGAGTGGTCTAATATGGAATTGTTTATGAAGTAATTACTAAGTCTTTGTCTATTTTTATCCTAAGTTTTCACTGGTTTGAAAACCTTTTTCTGTTGATGTATTGTTTAATTTATCGGTAATATTCACTTAATTCATGAAGTCATATTATTTTTACTTTTGATTCCATAAATAGGCCTAAACATTACTTAAAAGTATGTATGAGAAATTATAAAAGGTTGTGTCATGTATTACAATTTATCTCGGACGAGCTTCCAATTTATAATGTTACATATTACAATTTCGAATAGCAAAAATTTGGAATCTAAATTTAGAGGTTAATTGAATGTCGATATTTATGACATTTGCTATCAAGTTTGAAACAATTTTCTTTCTCAACGCAAATATATTTTAATCTACAAACAAAAATACAATTTCTAATAATGGTTATTACAAATAATGATTTATATACAAAACTTTTACAAACTTAAAACAATACTGAGTCTTCTATCTCATCTGGAACTGAATACTTTATCGACGGTTTACGGAGAGCGAATCGATTCTATGTTTCCACATAGGTATACTTCAGTTAACGGAAAAATTAACTATCCCTTCACACGTGAGATTTTCGCTGAAGCTATTTGATGTCTTCGTAGAAATACTAACGTTCCTAGTTATTTCATTGAAGTTAAATGATTTATAATGTTTGAAATTCATAAACGTTTCTGGTCAAATATCTGTCGTTTTTCGATTAATAAACATTTATCACAGTTACAGCTTCCGAGGTTTATGGTATACTAACAATATTAATCTGTCTCTCTGCGTTGCGTTGGCTACCTTTTATAAACTTTAAGGCGAGATTCTCAAAAGTTCAGTTAGCATTAGTATTGGCAATCACTATTTTACACACACACACACACACACACACACACAGTACATTGTTGATTATTACACTCGAAAATCTTTTACAAATTTACAGAACAAGTGGGACTTTGACAATACGCATTTAACAATGTAAGTTACATGCATTTCTAAATATTTATTAAACTGAAAAACACAGATATTAAAATAAATATATAATATTAAGTCCGTTACAGTAGATTATCAAGGCAAGATAAAACAAATTGTTATCTGTAAAGGTAAGTAATTTAATTTATGTTGAAATGCTTGTTGATAAACAAAGTGAAGACAAAGAAAAAACAAGCATGTCTATCACACTGAGCAAGATAAAATTACAATTTTTTGATGTGTTTTTCTTACAGCAAAGCCACATCAAGCTATCTGCTGCGTCCTTCAAGGGGAATCAAACCCCTGATTTAGCGTTATAAACCCGTATACATACTACTGTATCAGCCGGGGACATACAGTCATGTGAAAAAGTTAGGACACCCTATAAAAGACTGTATTTTATAACATTTTTGGATATATAGATATTTAATCTTAATTTTAACAATACTGAGAGATTATAGGAATATAACTTAACAATTAAAACTGAAGAAAAGACTTTAAGATCTTCTGTAAATGTAATTCTACAAAAATGCATATTCTAACTGAGGAAAAAGTTAGGACACCCCCACATATATTCCCACTTAAAATGGCTCAACTCACACACAGGTGTATCACACCAGGCGCACATGATTAGAAATTACTACTCAGCATTTTGAATATGGCTTGCCCTATTTAAACCTTAGACATTTAGTTTGGTGTGCTCCTGACTGTTGAAGTGAGGGTGAGCACCATGGTGAGAGCAAAAGAGCTGTCTGAGGCCTTCAGAAAAAAAATTGTAGCAGCTTATGAGTCTGGTAATGGATTTAAAAAAGATACCAAAAGATTTTGAAATCAGCCATTCCACTGTTCGGAAAATAGCCAACAAGTGGAGGGCTTTCAAAGCAACTGCCAACATGTCCAGGTCTGGTCGTCCAAGCAAGTTCAAACCGAGAGCAGACTGCAAGATGCTAAAAGAGGTCTCCAAACACCCTAACATGTCATCACGGAACCTACAGCAGGCTCTGGCTACTGTTGATGTGAAAGTGCATGCCTCTACAATCAGAAAGAGACTGCACAAGTTTAACTTGCATGGGAAGTGTGCAAGGAGGAAACCTTTGCTTGCTAAGAGAAACATCAAGGCCAAACTGAAGTTTGCCAGAGAGAATGTAGACAAAGACCAGGACCTCTGGAATAATGATCTTTGGACAGATGAGTCCAAAATTGAATTATTTGGACACCAGAACAGAGGACATGTTTGGCATAAACCAAATACAGCATTCCAGGAAAAGAACCTCATGCTGACTGTAAAGCATGGAGGTGGAAGTGTCATGGTTTGGGGCTGCGTTGCTGCAGCAGGACCTGGACAGCTTACAATCACAGAATCCACCATGAATTCTACCGTGTATCAGAGGGTGCTTGAGGATCATGTGAGACCATCTGTACGAAAATTAAAGCTGAAGCGGAACTGGACCTTGCAACACGACAATGAACCAAAGCATACCAGTAAATCCACCAAGGACTGGATAAAAAGTAAGAAATGGAGAGTCCGGGAATGGCCGAGTCAAAGCCCAGATCTTAATCCCATTGAGATACTGTACATGCAAGAAACAACTCAAACATCTCGCAGCTGAAAGAATTCTGCATTGAGGAGTGGGGCAAACTTTCTTCAGACTGATGTCAAAGACTGGTAGATGGCTACAAGAAGAGTCTCACTGCAGTTATTTCAGCCAAAGCTATTGAGGTTTTAGGTTTGGGTCAATTAAGCAGAAAGCTACACAATCGACTATCTGTGCTCTACCCACCAAGGGTATCTAAACCTGGTTTTTACCGGTGTGAGTCCGCAGACATACCGATGTGTCACTGGGAGGCTACTTTCTTTAGGCATGAAGTGTATTACGTATTATAACTTATAAAGATTTCAAATAGCTGGTAGTAATAATTCTAATTTAGAAATTAATTGAATGTCAATATGTATCAAATTTATGATATTTGCAATAAAGATTAATACCAAATTTTATTTCTCAACACGAATATATTTTAATATATAGAAAAACAGTACGGTTTATAATAATGGTTGTTACAAATAATAATTTATATACAAACATTTTACAAGAACAATATTCAATCTTCTATCTGATCTAGAACTGAATATTTAATCGAGCGAAGTGTTTCTAAGTTCATATTGTTACACTTCGCTTTAGTTAGCTAGCTAGCTGTCTAGTTTTGGCCGGCCTCACACCACTTACGAGCTAATTGTTTAACGACAAAGATATTTAATGGTCTCGTAAAAATACTAATGTCCGAAGCTAATTCACTGAAATTAAAATGTTTGTAATGTTCGAAATTTATACATGTTCCTGGTCAGATATCTGTAGATTCCTATTAGTAAGCTTTTATCACAACTATAGCTTCCAAGGTTAATAGTATACTACCTGTGTAGCGAGCCAACAGTGTTATTAAATTGATTTCTGGCGCGTCGATTTATAGACTTTAGGCGAGGTTCTCGAAAGTTTAGTTGACCATCAATGCTGTTATTTACACACACACACACACACACACATATATATATATATATATATATATATATATACACACACACATTGTTAATTCCCACGCTCGATTATAGTCTACAAATTTGGAGAAAAAGGCTGTGCTTTCGCAACACAAATTTAACAATATAAGTTACATACGTTTTTAAATATATGTTAGTAATTTCGTTACACCTCCTTAGACGATTAAAAATTGGCGTTAAATAATATCTAACTAAAATATTATATATACATATATACATCGATAACAATACATTAAATAAAATACACTGTCAAAGAATTATAAAATTTTAAAATTAAGTCGATACATAACAGAATCAGAACAAATAACCTAATGATCATAAAATTACAAAGCACACGAAAGCGCTTAAACACAAATGTTTTCTTTTAGGGCAGCACAATCAATAATCACTCAACTGAGGTGTTACTAAAAAGCTAGAATAGGTTTCAAAGAGACAACGGGAATTTTTTGGCTAGGTTTTCCAACCAACTGACAAATATGACAAGTTTTATAAAATTGAGAAACATCTTGCTTAAGTTAATGGCCAAAAGAAATGTCTCATAATTTTATCACATATCTAGCTTACATCTAAACGACCTCCCATAGGAAGTTGATGGGCAACCTTCAATATATCAGAATGATATAATTTTAAAAAAACGATTTGATAAACTACAGCCCAGTCCTCTGAAGTTTGCACGTTTAGTGGTCTCCACTTTTTCATAAGCACATTACTTTTCAAAAAGTAACCATTTGGAACTCTCTCCAGTTCATCTTTTGGGAGTGTATATTTAAATAGTGGATCCTATTCTTACTGGCAGTTAGTTTACTTATAGCAAACAGAACTTTACCAGGTAAACCAGGCCCCTCATGTCCATAATTATCACTTACTCACTAATTGTCAGTATGACGATTATTCACAAGATCCCTGTTGGCTCCAAAAATGTCTGAGACAAATCTATAATATCGTTTTCTGACTATATGTATATCATCTGTTTCTGACTTGGATAAAACATATATCTGAAATTACGGGAAAAAAATGTAGCGACGAGCCAACTGTCTTAAAAGACTGACATGCAAAACACAGGAGCACCCAAACTGTATAAAAATTTACAAACAATATATTATATCAGTAATAAAATATGCATGTCCAGCGTGGTTAAATGTAGCAAAAACAAATCTTAAGAAATTGCAAATAATTCAGCATTTAATACTTACATCAAATTTCAGAGTACCAAGATCCATAAACTCAACATTTTGACATAAGTACGCAAACCTGTATCTACTAAAAGACAAACTGTCAGACTGCTTGTTCGGCTACTTTAATAAAAACTCTATACAAAAATGTTTTGTTAACAGAAATAGATCGCTGTGTTATACATAATGCTAATAGGGCTGAGTGTCTCTCATCTTTAAATTTCTACATTAGAAATAAGATCACTTGGTCTAAGACAGTATTATTATTTTACAAAAGATCTGGAAATAATTGTGGTGCTTAAAAAGGGTATTTTATGTATAAGTACACGTTGGTGAATATTTATTGTGAACTTGAGTAATTTAATTTCAGAACAGTTTGTAATCTTACACAACCAAATTAAGCGAAATACCGCAGAATGAACTGATTGCGAGTGTTTGTAATTAAATAAAGAGAATAATTTAAAATTACGCTGAATTCTACTAGCATTATATTCAAGGAAGCGGCCCTGAAAAGGCGAAGAAGTTGAATCAGTGTTTTGTGTTAGAATTCTATCAGCAGCATTCTATCAGCAGTTCTTAAATCATTAATTCAGTAGAGAGGAAGAAGTCGAAATATCCCCGAGCCTCCTAGGCCTTCAAAGACCTAAAAATCCAGTGACGAATTTCGATACAAAGTTCTAGGTCTAAAAAGTACTTTTCGATCGAATCATCACTTTAACCGCAAGTTACTTCTTTCTCTGTAAGTTATACGTATTCTCAGAAAATGCCCTTCCCTAATGATCAAAAATTACAGTACTAGAAAATAAAATTGAAAAAGGCACATATTCAAAATGAAATATGTAACAACAAATTATTCCGTTACCACACCAAAAATTTCATTGAAGGACTCCACTGTGACACTCAGGTCTTTTAATACAAAACAGTCATAAAATATATGCGGTAATACAGTTTTTCGAAGGGCTAAGACAAAGAATAAATAAACGCAAAATATACTAAATGTTTACAACAAAAAACAAACAAACATAGCTTTATTTAAAATGTCTTTAAAGCATTATTACTGGCCTCTAGGTGTTGGATAACTTTTAGAGTTATATTCATTTATGAATAGGGCAGGAAACAAAACAGACAAATCTATTATACCATGAAATATGAATAAGTGTGGTAACCCATAATCCCCTGCACTACATATCGAAGTGATTGTTTGAACATAACATATTTAAGGGAAAAAAAAACATTAACTCACTTTGTGGTATTCATGGGTTAAACTTGTTTCCATATAACGTTTGGATGACTGAACATGCATCACTAGCAGATCTGCCAACCTTTAGACAAATATAAATCTTTATTACACAAACAAACAAAAGACAAGCAATAGCTTATACACCCTTACAGATGATAGACAGTCCTTATTTCTCTAGATAGTGTTTACCTTTGTTGCATTTTTCTCTCAAATAAGAAAATCTGCAAAAAAAAAAAAAAGATTCACTGTGGATCACCTAGTGGATAACTTAACCAAGAAAATGCACCTGGATTAAGAATATTGCTAAATTTTCTTTGTCCAGTGTATGATATCACCTCATCACCTACATTCTTTGACAATATTAGTTGTCTGTCAATTTTAGTTAATGTCACAATCGGTCAGCAAAAGATATCATGATTTTAGCCCATTCAACCGGCCCCGTATACAACACCGAAGTACACATGTGGGTAAAGAAGACGTCACTTTCTACAAGAACAAAGGATAAAGCAACAGACGAAGATAATCTTTGTGATTCTGATGCATATGTTACTGCAATGACAGTGTAAGAATTAAATAATCAATAATTTATAGTAATTATATATTGTTTTAGAAGATGAGAAACTCATAATACTAAGAGAACAAAGAGTGAAACAATTTCAACAAGATAATGTTAGCAACTCTAGTTCATCTGTAGTTATCATAATGGTGCAAAAATTAAATGCTGAAAAATTATTCTGTTTTACTATTGTACGCACATCACAATATACAGTTATGTGAAAAAGTCAGGACACCCTATGAAAGCCTGTGTATTTTTGAGGTACAGTATTTTTATACTGAGAGATTATAGGTATATAACTAAACAATTAAAACTGAAGAAAAGACTTTTCAAGATCTTCTATAAATGTAATTCTACAAAAATGCTTATTCTAATTGAGGAAAAAGTTAGGACACCCTACTCCATAATAGCTAGTGTTACCCCTTTGGCTAAAATAATTACAGTGAGACGCTTCTTGTAGCCATATACCAGTCTCTGACATCGGTCTGAAGAAAGTTTGCCCCACTCCTCAATGCAGAATTCTTTCAGCTGCGAGATGTTTGAGGGGTTTCTTGCATGTACAGCCCGTTTCAAGTCATCCCACAGTATCTCAATGGTATTAAGATCTGGGCTTTGACTCGGCCATTCCAGGACTCTCCATTTTTTAGTTTTCAGCCAGTCCTTGGTGGATTTACTGGTATGTTTTGGGTCATTGTCGTGTTGCAGGGTCCAGTTCCACTTCAGCTTTAATTTTTGTACAGATGGTCTCACATGATCCTCAAACATCCTCA
Organism: Tachypleus tridentatus; assembly: GCF_004210375.1. Lineage (NCBI taxonomy): Eukaryota > Metazoa > Arthropoda > Merostomata > Xiphosura > Limulidae > Tachypleus > Tachypleus tridentatus. Next base: position 15,534,203 of record NC_134829.1, read on the forward strand.
TGGTGAATTCTATGATTGTGAGCTGTCCAGGTCCTGCTACAGCAAAGCAGCCCCAAACCACAACACTGTCACCTCCATGCTTCACAGTTGGTATAAGGTTCTTTTCCTGGAATGCTGTATTTCGTTTATGCTAAACATGTCCCCTGTTCTGGTGTCCAAATAATTCAATTTTGGACTCATCTGTCCAAAGAACATTATTCCAGAAGTTCTAGTCTTTGTCTACATTCTCTCTGGCAAACTTCAGTTTGGCCTTGATATTTCTCTTAGCAAGCAATGGTTCCCTTCTTCCACACCTCCCATGCAAGTTAAACTTGTGCAGTCTCTTTCTGATTGTAGAGGCATGCACTTTCACATCAACAGTAGCCAGAGCCTGCTGTAGGTTCCGTGATGATATGTTAGGGTGTTTGGAGACCTCTTTTAGCACATTGCAGACTGCTCTCGGGGTGTACTTGCTTGGACGACAAGAACTGGGCATGTTGGCAGTTGATTTGAAAGCCCTCCACTTGTTGACTATTTTCCAGACAGTGGAATGGCTGATATCAAAATGTTTTGGGATCTTTTTAAATCCCTTACCAGACTCATAAGCTGCTACAATTTTCTTTCTGAAGGACTCAGACAACTCTTTTGCTCTCATTTTGCAATTTATTTACAACAAATAAAACAGGACAAAAAGGCAAGATATGAAATATGTACAAGCGAAAAACATTACATATATACAAACAAAAAAAAACAAAGTGAGAGCAGAGGCAGAGTGACTCAGAAGCCGATCTTCACCCGATCCCCCACCAACGCACAAAGGGGCGAGACGTCCGACCGTCAGAGATGGTAAAACGTCCCAGAACCCAGGCGCTGATAGTCTGCTTCAAGAGTAAAAGCCTATATCTGGCCATTTGCAGTATCAAAAAGTACGACACTGGGGCCTGCTCGAAGACCAAGTTGTTCCAAGCAAACCAGATGACAATGCAGCCATACCAATCTACACTTTACCTTATACATACACACACGAAACGGCTGCTACACAGCACGAGACCAGCACAACACACGACCAAGTAACACGGATGAAGTCGTACACGATACTGTACACGGTAAAAAACACACACCCGTAATGGGCACGACAAAGAACGGCACGATAACCCACGCAAAATCACATAACAGGAAACGGTGCACACTCGCACTTCAACAGCCATGAGCTCACCAAACTAAATGTCTGAGATTTAAATAGGGCAAGCCTCATTCAAAATGCTGAGTAACGATTTCTAATCATGTGCGCCTGATGTGATACACCTGTGTGTGAGTTGAGCCATTTTAAGTGGGGATAAATGTGGGGGTGTCCTAACTTTTTCCTTATTTAGAATATTTTTCTAGAATTACATTTACAGAAGATCTTGAAAAGTCCTTTCTTCGGTTTTAATTATTTAGTTATATTCCTATAATCTCTCAATATTTTTAAAATTAAGATTAAATATCTATATATCCAAAACTGTTACAAAAATACACAGGCTTTCATAGGGTGTCCTAACTTTTTCACATGACTGTACCTTAAGAAAAAGAAAATTAGAAAGTTAAGCATCAGCCAATTGATAGAAGAGGGCTATCCCATCGTTTGCAAACATAAGCAAACTGTTTCAGTAATAACAATTGTTACTTTCAGTAATTTTATTAGTAATGTCGTTTGGTGTTTTTATTTTCCTCTTGAGATAAGAAACATTTAATTACCAACACTTTCAATAGTCCTGGGTGAATTTGCTACTTTTGCGTGTCTGTCCTTCTGATGAAGGAGAATCAGTGATGTCGAGAAAACCCACTTGTAGAGAATACCACACCCACTAAATAATCAACTATGGTTTCTGTGGTTTTTAAAAACAATTATCTGTTGTTTATATCTGCTATTAGTTTGCTGTTACTTTAATTAACTCGTTATTTTTTATTATTAAAAAATAAAATATATTAAAATCAAATTTCCATAGCATTCAAACATTTTGATATCATCAGATGGCAGTTGAGTAGCCTTTTGTCGCTGTTATTGCAATTATTAACAAACTTGAATTGTGGATCCTGTAGAGGCTGTTGGTTGTGAATGAAGGTTTGATGATAGAATTAGGTAAAAAGTTCATAGTAGTGTAATATGTTTAACTCTAGTTGTCATTACTATCACATGCAGTCGCAAGAGAGCCCAATTAAATGTATTCTATTTAGTGAGTTTCATCCAGTTGCTGGTCCAAAAATAACATTTCAGGTAACTTCATTTTCATCTTTCACTCGAATAGTATTACTATATCTATCTCTCTTTTACATTTTTAGTACGTTTTATTGCACTTAGATTTTAAATTAAAGTTCTTAGTTGTGATGTTTTCAAATTTAATTTTTGTTTCCGAGGTCAAGGATTTGCATTTTACAAAATGAATACAACAAATAAATGTTTCCACTGTTTACAAATTTAGCCTAAGGCTGACATTAGTAATAGTATAAAACTCTTAACATTAATAATAAGATGATTGGAAAATGCACTGTACTTTAGACTCTGTATTGTGGGTCGTTCTTAAACGCGCAGCGTCGTGTTTAAATTGTGCCTTTCTGACAACTTAAGACTTTCTTTGTATGGCCAGCTTTACTTTTCATGTAATTGTAGATTTGCTTTATAAAGTGCTGGCCTCCATTATTTTCAGTGAAAATTTATTAAATAAGTAAATTACCCAATAAGATAAATAAAACTGTCTTTTCCTAATCTAAATTTTTGGAAATTATTTGAGGATAAATTGTTTAAATATACTGATTGTATTAAAAGTTTGGTGTTTACTGTCTGTAAGAAGTATATGAATCGGAGGTACTGCTACTTTACAACAGGATTCAAATCATTTAGTTAGTTAGGCAAAGAACTGGTAGATCATTAGATGATTTTTGGTTATGCTAAATGCAATGTAATACATGTAGGTTGTTATAACTTACACTGAAAGATAAACTTAATTTTGGAGGAAATGACCATAACTGTTAACAATTGTCATAAAATAAATGGATCTTTGTGTCTTTGTTGATCAGATTCCTAAGCCATTCATCAGCTTTTAATATTGTGTTATTTAATTGTATAGGTAGGTTACTGGCTAGGAATGTGGTGGTAGTCTTGGGTCCTTACCTTAAGGAATACCATCAATTGTTTGAAGAGGTGAAAAGGGGTTATTAGGTTGGTACGAAGGAATGGAACATTGTAATGTGAGGACAGGTTAAGATTTCTAAAATTGTTTTCTCTTGAAAAAATAAATTGTAAGAAATATAATTAAGGTAGATATTTGAGATCATAAGGTAATTGATGATGATGATGCATCATCTTTCTTTTTGTTTAATGATGATAATCAGAATGGTAGAACAAGGAAACACTAATGCAAATTTTTGCAAGGTAGGCATAATTTTAAGCTTAGATTGTTTTACTTTTCTAACAGGGAAGTTGGCCTTTGGTATCTTGAGCTACTTATCCACCAATATTCTAAGATTCTTTTCTTTAGTTGTCCTGTTGAACTACTTCCATTGTAAATTAAATGTGATCTAAACTCTTTACATGTGTATAACTAAAACTAATTTGCCAACTATTTGTCCAACTCATCAGTTAATCCAAGTATTCTAACATCCTCATCCAATCCATCATGGCAGTGGTTCAGGTTTTTAAACACCTCAGGTCAGGAGTGGAGCCTGACTATGGGTGCTCAGAAACTGTTATTTCTCTTCAGTCCCGTATGTGTTCAGAGGTTAGACACACCTTAAGAAATGGGTGAGTACTGGTTACTTTAGATGGGAAATCTGGAAGTTGGGAAGAAGGTCGGAAGAGTTGTTGCTTGTGGTGCAGCTACATTTTTCCTCACACTTAAGACTTCTGGTGGTGAAAACAATGGTTGAGCAGAGATATTCAGGCACGTCAAGTATTTTTGTAGCTAGAAACACTTTAAAAGTTAATATCATCTACATCTTAATTAATTTAGTGATTATGTCCTTATCAGTATAATTAATGGAAATAAGAAAAAGTAGATCAAGTTCTGCTCCCTGGGGCATTTTATTAGTAAGAATTTTCCATTTAGTTAGAATATTAATAATTAGAGCTGGTCTATTTAATCAATTTTTTATGATCAGTAATTACCTCAGTCAGTGTTACATTAAATCAGTTGCCATAAAAATATCAAATGTGAATTTCCAATTTTTACAATTTTTGATTATTCGAATTATTCAAATAATTGAAATATTCCTGTTACATTTATTGAGTGCAAAGCCACATAATGGGCTCTCTGTGCTCTACCCAATATTTGCTTTATAAGTAGTATTTTTTTTATAATTTCAGGTTTATTGCTTTGATAATTAGGGGACGGAACCTCCTCATCAGATCCCTTTTGCCATACTTTCTCACCCTCTTTTATTTGTTTTCCATGGAAAATCTGTAAGGTACTTTGCCACTCTAATTTTGAGCCAGTGACTAGAAGGAAGGCAACTGACTGGAAGCACTTGCCACTAACTTACTTATTTTAATATTAATATTCCTTACTTGTTCATACCTTAGTTTCAGGAATACTATGCTAATTCACTGACTTTGGTCCATTGCACATGTTACATTTTATAAGTTAAATTTAAGAATAAATCAAACAACTTTATTATCAATGTACATTAGTAAACTTGGCATTAAAATAAAGTTTATAACTCAAGTTTTTATATTACCTAAGTTTTAACTTTTTAATTTAAAAAGAAAATTTTAAAACAATATTCTCAATCTTCACTTATGTTATCATGTAATTTGTACATTTTCAATTTTTCCCATTTTAATCTCCATAACTTTCAAAACATTTACCTCTTCTCACACTACAGTTATTACTAGACTGCCAGAGTTTCTTCCTTTGCCCACCTAAGCACTGGTTTGATTTTTTCTCAATTGCTCTAGTCTTTTATACCTCACTTGATTGCCCTGAATGATATTTATCTTGTAACACTCTCATCACATGTCAATATGTACCATCTATCTGGTACAGTAAGTTCCTCATTCAAATAATGTTATTTTATTCTTAACAGATTGTTCAGTAATGGGTATCTTTTTCAACACATATTTGAGTCAGGCTGAGCTGACTCCCATCCAGCTCCATGCTATGTAACAAGCAGTCAGACTTGCATCTCCTTACCCCACTGCACAGATGGTTATTTCTTTTTTGGGAATGTGGGGATCACTTAAACCTTTTTTTTTTCATTCCTTTAGGACAAGCCCCCCTTACAGTGGATCATGAACATTGAGCCACTAGATTACTCAGTCTCCTTATTCAGGAACAACATCTTAGATCTCAAGTGGTATTTAAATCAGATTAATACTGCAGTTGGTGTTCCTCTACCATCACCACCTTGTCTTGAGATTCATCTCTTCATAAATGTCTTACTTCAGAAATGGTGTGCATATATATATCAATGGTTAGGAATTACAGGGCCAACATATGGACAACAAAACTTCCCTCCACATCAGTATTTTAGAATTTTTTCTGTCCTGAGGACAATGTTTCAAAGTCTGGAATTATTTAGGGGAAAATTGTTGTGCTTCACTGTGAAAATTTTACGGTAGTATCTTAAACTTCCTGTCAATGGGGCACTTGGTCATGGGATCTTCTTGATTTCACACACTGGATCTTTTTTATTTTGTTCACTCCCATCACATTAATCCACTAGCTTGCTATCTTCTGAGGATGAAGAATTTAGTAGAAGATCTATTGCTTCAACCTGACTGAATGGATGATAACATTACAAGGTATTCCATTAGATTTGCTCTCTGTTTGTGACATCAATGATCAGTACATTTGCCACTCATTGTAACACTCAACCACAGGCATTTTGATCCCCAGTACCTTAGCTTTGGGCATTGGCAATATATTTATTCAGTAAGGTCTGGACAAAATTGCACCTCTGACTTCCCACTAAGTCATCTATTATCCAGAGTTCTGGCTGTCGTTCAGTCAATCCCTTGTCATATGCTGCTAGTAGCACTGGATTGGTTGTCTCAAACATTTTTATTCATTGGAATACTCTCTTGGTGTGGATTCCTCTGTCTGGTGAGGGGACCTCCCAGGTAAGGTTCTCTTTTTTCAGTTTACCTCCTCTGGGATCTAAACATCTACTTACGTGTTTGCAGTGCGTGGTGACCTGTGAAGGGGAGGAGTGGATCCTGGTGGTTGAAGGGTCCAACCCTAACACACAACTTTGGTCTCGAATTCCTGTAGACAGGCAGCCTTGGGTCAATCAGCTGGTCCACTTGAGCTAGGGTCAACCAAGTACCAGTGTTTGATATATTCAACAGATATTGTGGACATTGTATCTAATGCTGGTGTTTGGGTATAGTGCTCACGAAACCCTGGCGTTACTGTAGTGCCCTTGTTTGACATTGTAGCGCATCCCCTTATAGGGCTCCGTGGCGGGTCAATGGGCACTGAAATATTCCTTTTTTTTACTATGGATTCTCCAAATATGAACTTAAATAAAATAGTGTAAAAGAGTCCACAGGTAAGTGACCATGTCTTGAAAATTCTGAGCAGCAATCTTCAACATCTGTAACACCTGTACCTCATTTTCTTATATTGCATTCTCTTTCAGACAAACTTTTAGGGCAAATGTCTCCCCTTTTTCATTCAGAAGGGACTAGAGAGACTTGCTAGTTCTCCAAAGTCAGTAAAGAATCTTTTATCTGGTGACATATTGGTGGAAACATCCACATCTCAACACAGTGAACTCCTCTTGCATTCAAAGACAATTGGGAATGTACCTATTGAGGTTAACCTCATACTACTTTGAATTCATCACAATGAGTTATTGTTGAGAGAGACTTGAAGAACATCCCCAAATCAGAGATTTTTACTGGTTTCTCCTCCCAAGGAATTTTTGCAGTGAGGCCTCTTTCCACTCGCAAAGATGGAATTACAATGCTGACCAATATCCTCATTTTGACATTTACATTACCACTTTTGCCTGCCACCACCAAGGCAGGCTATCTTAATTGCAGGGTACGGCCATGCATTCCATACTCTCCCCAATGTTTCCAGTGTCAGCAGTGCGGTCAAATATGTCATGTCGTGGTTCCTTGATGTGTGCTCCTTGTGGTGGCAAGGACCACAGTGCATGTAAGTGTGAAACAAACCTTTATTGCATCAATTGCAATGGCTCTCACCAATCCTACTTTCATTGTTGCTCTAAATAGCTGGAAGAAAAAGAGGTGCAACATTTGAAAACAATTCAAAATATTACTTGCCCTGAGGCTCGAAAGTTACTGTCCACCACTTCATTTCAGATGTATGCTGCTGCACTTCATTCCACTACTACAGTGGGAGTACAGATGGATCTCTCTCTGCCTCCAAAAGAATCTTTCTGAAAACAAATGAAAAGTTTTTTACCTCCATGGTTAAAAGAGTTGATGAATCAACTTCAACACCCATCTCTGTCCCTTACATATATTTCAACAAATTCCAAGACCCACTTTCTTTGGTTCTGGGGACAGACATTTCCTCGGATACATCTTTTTCTCCCACCCCAAGATATAAAATGATCATTTATTCACTTCCTCAGTTACTGGAATCCTCTTTCAACAGCAAAGACCTGTCCAATCGACCCGAATCAGGATCCATGGAAGTCGATAGACCTCCCTCGAATAAAGACAGTAAAGAAAAAAAGACATGGTCATAAACAGAAAGGTTCTCCACCCAATTCTCTAACACATAAATAAAAATAACCACCTTGATACAATGGAACTATAGAAGTTTACATTTTAATCTAGATGACATCAAAACACTGATTGGTTCCTACCATCCTGTATGTCTTTCCTTATAGGAAATATTCCTGAAACCTGCAGTTTTCTTTGTACATAAATGGCAGGTTGTGTGATAGACAAGTGACACTGTTGGATGATCAGCATGTGTTCACTGTTTTTGATACTCGAGACACCCTTGGAAGCCGTAGCCATCCATGTTTCCATGAGTCGTACCATCATTGTTTGTTCTCTCTACCTGTTGCCTGGAGAGACCTAAGATCAATCAGATCTTGATGCTTTCATTGAACAGTTGCCGTCTTGCCTTTTAATCCTGGGGGCTTTAATGGACATCATCCCCTCTGGAGAAGTGCTGATATTCATAGGAGAGGTTGCTCCATAGAGCGTATGCTCTCTGATCACAACCTTTCTCTTTTTATTACTGGTTCTGCTACTTACTTTTTGCACCTTGTCAGTCCTTTACTGTTATTGAACTCTCAGTTTGCTCCGCTTCACTATTCTCCCATTTTTCTTGGAGGGTTGACAATAGTCCTTGAAGCAGTGATCATTTTCCTATAATTTTGAGAGACTGGCCGTGGTCAGTGCCACCCGACCCATGTGCCCCAATGAAGCTGAATCAAGTAAACGAGCTCACTTTCACTGCTCTTGCAGAACTTGATCCTGCCATCTTCTGTTGTAAGCCATCAATAGATGACTGTGTGGCAGCGGTAACTGACTGTATTATACAAGCAGCTTCTCAATGTATTCCTAAAACATCGACATATTTTCCATGATATCCTCATCTATGGTGGAATTTTGCCTGCCACATGGTATGGAAGGCTCAAAAACAGGCCTGGGATACTTTTCCTAGGTATCCCACACTCTCGCACTGCAACACTTTCCAGCAGGCTCGTGCACACGCTTGGTGGGTAAGATGTCCAAGCCAGAAGGAATCTTGGATTAAGTTCACAACTACCATATCTTCTACCACCAGTTCCAAAGTCATATGGAACAAGATTCAAAATGTCAGTGGGCAATATAATTTTGTCCCCCCTTGATCTTGCTCTCTGATGGCTAAGAAGTAGCTTATACTAGGAGCATCGTTGATACTCTAAATAAAAGCGTCTTCCTCCACCTTCTCAGGCATCAAGACTTTGGCAGAGCAATCACCTCTTTCCTTTTGAGCTGATTGTCTCTATGACTATCATCATTCCTTTACACTGGTGGAACTCAAACTGGCCCTTCGTCATTTGGCAGTACGTTAGTTGAACCTGATGATGTACACTATGAAATGCTGCACCATTTGTCTCCTGCTTCTCTTGCTATTCTTCTGATTGTTTTTAACTGGGTCTGGCAGGAGAATGTTTTTCCTGATGCCTGGTGTCAGGCTATTGTTCTACCTTTCTCTAAGCCTGGAAAGGATCCCAAGATTCCTTTGAACTACAGTCCAATTGCTTTGACGAGCTATGTCTGTAAGACCTTAGAGAAGATGGTTTACGCTCGTTTTCTTTGGTTCCTCAAATCAAACTGCTTCCTCTCACTCACCTGGTATGGGTTCTGACAACAGTGCTCCACTGTGCACCACCTAATTTGATTCAAAATGTCAATTAGAGAAGCCTTTCTTAAATGACAATGTCTTGTATCAATATTTGTTGACATTGAGAAGGCTTGTGATACAACATGGAGGTATGGCATTTGGCGAGACCTCCATATATATGGGTTACATGGCCATTTTCCCATTTTTAATAAAAATTTTTTAATGGACAGGAGATTCCAAGTTCTTGTGGACTCAACACTTTCCTGTTATTTTCTATGGGAACTTAGAGTTCCCCAGGGCTGTGTTTTGAGTGTCACACTTTTCAGTATAAAGATTAATGCCATCACTGAACAACTCCCTCTTACTGTTGCAAATGGACTCTATGTTGACGACTTTCACATGTCAGTCATCGAACATGAGGTATATTGAGCAGCAGCTACAGACTGCCCTCAATTGTTTACTGAAGTGCACCACAGCAAACGGCTTTAATTTCTCTCTCTCTAAAACCATTTGCATGCACTTTTGCTGCCAACAGGGTATTCACCCTGATCCTAAACTCCGTATTGGTGAAGTTGTGCTGCCTGAGGTCCCTGAGACGAAGTTCTTGGGGCTTACGGGCTTACCTTTGACTGTAAGCTAACCTATATACCACACATCAAGCAGCTATGGGTCAAATGTACCAGAGCACTGAACGTCCTCTGTGTGCTCTTATTTGATTGAAACTCAACTATGGATCACTGGTCTGTGGTTCTGTCATGACCTCAGCCTTAAAAATGCTGGACCCCACTCATCATCAAGGACTTTCACTGGGACTTTCTGCACTTCTCCAGTTTAGAGCTTATGCGTAGGGTCGAACCTTCTTTGCCCCTCTGCCGTTTGCAACTGTCTTTACTATATACCTCAAAACTTTGTTCCTTACTGAAGCATCCCATCTGGGGTTGTGTTTTCATTCCTTGGTGGGCCATACTTTTTCAGAACAGATGATCTGCTATTGCTCCTTTTTGCCCTCATATTCAGCTGCAGTTGGATGAAATGGGTCTGTCCTTGGATAACATTGCTATATCCACTGGTCAGCTCATCCCATCATGGCTTCTTACAGTCCCCAAATGTGACCTATCTTTAAGACGTCTGAGAAAAGCAGACACTCCCGATTGAAATACTGTCTGTTATTTGCTGAACATCTTTTGAACCATCACTCCATTTCTATTTATACAGCTGGTTCGAAGTCAGGTGACTGCATAGACTTTGCCATAGTTTGTTGTGGTTCAGTGGTGGCATACAGAATCCCCTCTACAGTTTCTGTGTTCATTGCTGAACTATATGCCATTTTTCTTGCTCTAAATCACATAGAAGCTGAGCAGTAGTCAAACTGCACTATTTATATTGACTTGCTTAGTTCTCTACTGGCCCTGGAATTGCTTCATGTTAGTTCACACCTAGTTCTTGCTGATATTCAATATCAACTTGCCCATTTCTCTTTAACATCTACTTCTGTCCAGTTTTTCAGGATACCAGACTATGTTGGTATTTGTGTGAATGAGTTTTCTGACACTGCAGCTAAATCTATCTGCTCAGGCACTGTTCCATACATGGACTATGGTCCTGTATTCAAGGTTTGACTCCATGCTAGTTGGCAGTCGACTTGGAATGAGCAACATGAAAACAAGCTTTTCCAAATAAAACCCTATATTGGACTTTGGCCATTGCCCTTCCATAAGGATTGGAAAGAGGAAGTTGTAACTACACATTGGTCACAGCTTTTTAACTCATCATTTTCTTTTTTCTGGGACTGGTGCACCAGTGTGTTATCTGTGTTAACACTCAGGTCACAAAAAGCCACATTTTACTGTCTTACCATCTTTATTACTCTCAACGATGGCACCATTTTAAACACGTTCTGTCCTAAGGTTTAGCCATAATGTTAGACAGTGTTATTGATGATGGTGACACTGTGCACCTTGGAAATGTTTTTAGTTTTTTAAAGACCATTAACCTTTTTAATGTTATTTAAGTTTTTTTAATTTATACATTAGACCTTTTCTAATGTGATTCCTTTTTAAGAATCAAAGTGCATCTAGTTTGATTTGAAATCAGAATGGACATATGAAATGGACATAACATCAAATAACTCGAAACCAGGATTGGAAAGGCCAACTTCAGGTGACTAACGCTGCTGTTTGAACTACCTATTAGTCATACTGATGAGTTATAATTACAATTTTGATGCAAGTCTTTTAAAATTGTTATTACTTTACTTTCTGAAAATGGCCATAATGTCAAATAATTTGGAACCAGGACTGGAAAGGCCAACTTCAGGTGACTGACGGTGGTTTGTGTTACAATTTGTGTTACTGTACTTTTTCTCTTACTGCTGTAGACTATATGTAAATTTGGGTTTGTTTTACCTCAATTTTCTTTTATGAATTTTACTAAATTTACTTTAATTTTAACTTTTTACCAGATGTTTGGTGCAGATAACCTAACTGCTTTGTGCCATAAAACACCAAACCAACCAACCAACTAACCACTTGAATACTTCTTTAGTATCCTCAAGAGTAAATACTTCTGCCACTTCCTAATTAGCTGTCTCTGTTGAGGTAGCCATAATCTGACAAGATACCTAGGTGTTCTTTGCATAGCCTCAGGTTCAACTTCTTAGGTTGCTATGTATTTCTCTTAGTCTCTGTGTAGTTCAACAATAGACATTTACCAAATGAAATGGGATACATATTGATAATGGTGTCTCATGAGGAAATTGAATCCACCTTGTTCAGTCATTCCAACCATAGCTTGTTTTTCTTACCTGGTTTTTTCACAGGGGTTTAGCATCATCTACAATTTCCTAATATAAGGTGACTTTATTGACTATCTTTAGATACATGAAAAGATGGAAGTTGAATTTGAAATACTCTCCTAACAAGGATATTAAGGCAATTTTATATATCATGTCTGACTGTCTATTTGAACTCTTAGTCTCCTGTACCATGTCTTGCCTTTACCTTTAAAGCTTCTTTTATATTGCTGCTGGCATGTGGACATTGTTGGTTGGAGTTGTTTGTGCTGTATGTATACAAGACTTTATCATTCCACTTACATCTTTCAATACCCAGACAGGTTCTTCCTATTTAAGACACTGGCAGCCAGGAAAGAGGATAAATCCTCCTCATTGAATCATCTAACTTCCATTTTGCACTTGAAATCTGATCACTTGTTATTTCTAGCAATGGCCCTGGCAGGTGATTTGGTTTGCACTAACTTTAGAGGTGATACAGCTTTTTATTCATTGGAATGCTTCTGTTTCCTATAATTTATTCCTGGTTAACTTGATGAGGTGGATTAAAAAATTGATCCATATTGCTCATTCTGAGCTGTCTTTGAAGGCAATGATTGGGTTAAATGTGGCCATTCCTTTTGATTCAGCCTATAGACTTCTCATAATTCCAAAAGCAGAGTAGTCCCATTCTGGGTCCTTGGTTGAACACAACTAGTTCTACATCATTATCATAATTCTGGAGACAAGAAGAATTTACCATGCCCACTCAACTGGGGAGTGAAGTTGGATGTTCATAATTCCAGAGCAGAGGAGTTCTGTTTTTTAAGGTTGAGTATAGCATATAAGATCCTGTCATTCCAAGCCTGGGATGTTGTCTTTCAGATTTCTTCAGGTTGAAGAGAAGGATTTTCCACTCTGGTGTTGCTTACTTTCATGATTCTGGTGGCTCAGAACACATCACCCTATGAAAACAGGTTGGGATCCACTTGTTTGTGTGTTTATATATATTGCAGTCCAACTCTCCTAGCCATCAACATGGGATGCAAGGACCATGATCATATATTCTAATCCCAAGAAATAAAACTTTGGATATTGGGTTGGGACCTGGTCACTAGTGATGATGAATTGTGGAAAATTCCACCCACAGTATGTTAAATATATTCCAGATGAAGAAAATTTCTTTTATGGATGTAGTGCAGTTCTCCTAATAAGGTTTCAGTCTTCTGTTGATACACCAATGATCTATGCAGATGCATTCTGTAGGGTTAATGCCCTCACCAGAGCTTCTACCTATAAATGTGAGTAGAGTTAAGTATGTTTGGGAAGTTAAAATTTTCTTAAATTGAAAATGTATTTTCAATAATATTTACCTTCACTCGCACTCTCCTATCCTTCCTCCCAACTAAGAGCTGGTGTCAGAGACTGTGGATTAAGTTAGCCTTAAAAAATTGATAACAATAAAGTACATTTTTGAATTTAGGAAATGTTAACTTCCCCATGCATCTATCTATGAGATTTGCATGCCATTAGCCTTGAGCTTATTCCCAGTTAAAAATTACTTGTTTAATGTGATATAGCATTAATACACAATGAGATCTTCATACAACAATAACCTTCTGCCAGTAGGAGGGTGACACTACCTCCTTGTGTAGTGACTCCCTCTAAGTACTTATACTTGAAATAACTTTATTCTTTTCTTTAGCATTATCTAGAATGGGCATGTTTTTAAAATTAGGGAAAAATTATACATTATGAATTCCCAAGTGTTGGTAACTTCTGCTTCATCCCATTATAATGATGTTTAAAACATAGGCATGATAGCCAGTGCTCAACATGTGGGTTCCTTTATGCATGCTGGCTTTCTCCTTCCTTCCATTTGGCTGATGTTATTTTTATAGTTTTATACAGGACTGGAATGATGTTGATTTTTGGCTATCTTTCCTAACAGGGTTTGCCCTAGTAATAGTGTTATCTGTGGAAGAAAATTATTATCCTTTTAATCTCTTGACATGATTTCACAGGTATACTTTCCCCTTTGTGTTTTAATTCCTCCCATGCTTTACTGCATAAAATGCATACTCAAGATTACCTTCTCTTTCCTTCTGAATGTGACATTAAAATCTATACAGAGTTGTTTCTTAAATACCTGCAAACATCAGTAACTCATTGTTTACTACAGTTACTTTCTTTTCAGAACCTTTGCATTCTGTTTCTTTTCCTAGGCATGCTGAATCCACACCTCACCTTCCTATTCCAGCTTCTTGACTTTCTGCTTCTCAACCTTCAACATCCTGATGTCAAGGTTATTGCTTGTCTTGTCAGTGGTCACTGTATCGGATCTCACTCTGAAGGGGCCCATCTTTTTATTTTTGCCAGCCTTTAGTCTGTGTTTGTTTGACAGATAGGTTCTTCAGACTTACACCTATCGCCTATATCTACACTTCTCCCCTAAACCCAGTTATTACTCTTGTTTTTTTATGGTCCTCAAGAAGACTGTGCCCTAGCATTCATTCATCAACTTGTCATCTCTCTGCTGGCTTCTAATCATATTGTGATTCCACATGGAGGTTTTCTTTTCTTTCCAATGATTATTTTTCACTCAGAATGTTAAAAACCAAGATCAACATATGGGCTCCAGAGGACTACTCATTCCACATCACTGTTTGTCAGGTATGTTCCCAGTTCTTCTCTGTTCTTGTGAATCAGTTAGTCATGAACCACTCTGCTAATTAATTCCATTAGTTACTTGTTCCAAGACCCTGCTTTCATATATGGAATTAAACCTGCAGAATGTAACACTGAACCACCTTCATTGGTCAGACAGAGTTCTACCTATGGAACAGTTATCTACCCCTCAGGCTTCTTGTTGAGTTTGCTCTCTGTTTGACATACTTCTCACAAATGCTTTCACTGTTCTCAACACCAAATTTTCCCTCTTCTGGTGTTCAATTTCTTATCCTTTTTGCTCTGATGGTTGATATTGTCAGCCAGGACTGGTCTCACCTTTTCCTTTATGTCTGTTTTTCTCTTTGTCTTCTCCCTCATGTCTTCACTTTTATATGGAATGCTCCTTATTGAGTTCTGTTTGAAGTGTTTCTTTGGTTTTCACAACCTTGATCTTTTTTGCTTGATGAGTTGGCACTCAGGCTTCTTCTTCTGTTATATTCCTCCTTTTTCTTGCTCCAATGTCACATCTCTTTCACACAGGGATTTTATACACTCATCATAATGTGTAGGATTTGTCCAATCAGTTGCCCCCAGGGCTGGATTCTCCTTCTGTTTAGTTTTTTTTTTTTTTTATTTCATTCCTTTCATCTTTCAACTCCTTACCAATAGAAGTGATAAGTTTTTCATCATTGGTCTATCTCCTTCTCCCTTCCCCAGGCTCTTCCTGTGGCCCACATTTTGTTCTTCAACTATCATTATCAGTTTCTGTTGTTGCTGGTTATTGAATGCCTTTATACACTATATTTTTTCTATCTTATAACTTTCAGATTTTCTTTCTTCTTCTGTCCTTTTCATTTTGTTCCAAATCTTTCTTCTTCACTGACCACATTATTGTACCCTTAAGTTTGACTGGGATTTTGATGTTGTTTTATATGCCTTTATATGTTATCTGTTTAAATCATTTGCTTCACTTTCATTGTACCATTTTTCTCTGAATACATATTTACTCATTATTACCTGTGGTCATCATTATTTAGATGTTTATGCCATCAGTGCTTTCTGCACTCACTTCAGCTCTACTTTCTTATTTCTCTATTCAGACCTTGCCTTTCTTCCTAAGGCCTTGATTGATCAGAAAGGTGATTGTTCTTTCACATTTCATTGTCTTAATTGTCAACTATCTCACACTCTTGCATCTCATTTTCATAAGTTCTTGGATGCAATCCTTCAGGGTTGCATTTGGATGAATTTACACACATTTGTTTCCCACAATCTTAATTATCTGCTTATGCAATATCCTGTGAGATAAAAATGTATTCTAAAGATAGCTGGTATAATTATTAAAACTTTAAAATAAAGTACAGAACAATGGTTGAAACATTATCATGTACTTTAATTAAAGTTTTAATACCTATACCACCTGTTTTTATAATATATTTTTACCTCCTGTGAGATACTGACTCCCTCCAGCCACTGTTCATCAATTCAAGTACACAGTATCTTTAAGAAGGGTAAATTCATTTTTTTTTCCATCACCCTTTTACTTTTTGTAGGATCCTACCAGGGGACTGGTGTTGCCTCTTAGGATATGTTTATTTTCTATTATCTACATAAGGCCAGAGGTAACAGAATGTGCTCAACCCATCTACCCTGGCTCTACCAGAACCTATTGTTAAGATAAGGTATGCTGCATGGCCACTAGAGATATTTGTGTGGTATTAAAATTACTCAGGTGTTTGATCCAAACTGTATCATTTCATGGACTATCGTGGAAAAAAAAACTGCCATCAGGGAAGTAATTGCCCATTTCTTGAGTTTGTGCTTACTGGCTTTAAAAATAAGGGTTTTGCAGTCACCCATTGCACTATATCCAGTTAAAAACCTTTGTCAGGCATCTAATGGGGATCCTGGTGCTTTTCTAACTATTATGTCCTCCTAGCAGGGTGAGTTAACCACCCTCATCTTTATCTATTAAAGTGAGATATACTTACTGCATGTTTATTCTTTTTCACCTTCACTGCACTTTACTTTTTGAGTCACCAACCACTTTTGTTTGGGTGCTTAACTTCTCATGCTGTAATTCCACCCACCTTTGTGATATTTGGGGCTCTTGTCTTTTAATTTCTCTCCAGATGAAGAATACATTCTTGTCACAATGAAATGTAGTCTTCCATGATTGTGTTCTTATAAAGCCCTTACTATGAGAACTTAAACTGCATAATCTTTTCTTTTTGGTACTACTGAAAGAAACTTATTTAGGTTTAATGTTTACCTTTGGCTTTCCACCATTTCTATATGCAGAGGTAAAGTGTTGTTTCGGACATTAACATTTCCCTTACTTGCAACTGTATTCCCAGTAAATACACACCTCCTCATAACTTTCCATCCATACTCCTAATGTTTGGTGCACTTTTTTCTTGCTTCCTCTAAGAACAAAGTTATTTTGAGCAAGTGGGTTGTGTTGCTCTCCAATTGTTGGAGGTATGTTATCCCATTATGATGTCATCATACACTAACACTGTTTGTTTAAACACAAATTTTAGGTGGAAGTTAGCTCAAGGCTAATGGCATGCAAATCTGATAAGCAAATGTGTGAGAAATCAAGCTATTTTCTGTGTGGAAGTATGTACCAGAACTACATATTTAGGTAAAGAAAATCTTAACTTTAGGAAAAGCTTAATGTACTTTACTATAAATACATTCTTAGCTAGTTGTAAAAAGATAGTGTTAACAGTTATTTCAACTACCAAACAGTCAGTAGGCAGCACTTGGAAATAATTGCTGTATTCCAAAGCAAACAACATCTTCATATTAAGGAAAACTTCAGCATACGTAGACTCAGTCTTACCATGAAGTAGAATTATAATATTAAGAAAATTCTGTTTAGTTTAAAGGTTTGGTTGAATCAGAATATTGGTGTCAAGGACTACATTTTCAGGTGTTTTGGTTCCTTGATAACATGCGACTTCAATGAGCTGAATGGCTTTCTGTCATTTTGCACTTTTATACAACCTAGGTTTTTTGGATTACTATTAACTATAATATATGTTTGTCTTTTTAATTATAACTCATGTCACTCTTTTATTGTAATTACAGACACCAGAAGAGTATGTTTCAAAAGAAGTGTTTGACTCCCTTAGTGTCTACATTATTCCCAAACCAGAATTCCAGGGAAAGCTGATAACAGTGTGAGTACTTTTGTGTATATAACAAATTAATTTTCAATGTTTTTCTTCCTGAAGCTGATTAAGAATGTAGAAATATGAGTTCTTTTTCTTGTGCTAAATTATAACTTCTTACTTATTGTTCATAATTCCATTTGAGAAGCTATGTTTATGAATATTTTCTGTATATTTTAAAGCCCATCGGATCAGCAAGATTGAAGCTATCTGCTTTTCTAAATGAAAATTTAGATTATCAACTTCTGATCAAAGCAGTCTACCAAAGTAATAAGAAATACAAATATATACTTAATTCAATATAATGTTAAAACTATATTACTTGTATTGAATGCATTGTTTTATTAGCTGAGTACTTTCACTTTTAGATATATTTTTGCAGAAAATATTTATTAGTAAAATAAATGTCCATCTAATATTAAGGTTTTCAAAAAAGGATTAGATATTTATACACACACAAATAAAATCTACTAGCCAGTCATCAGTCTTATTTGCTGTGCTCAATCTAACATAGTTGGTCAGATTCAAATTTATATCCATATAAATCAATTGTGTCATCTTTGCAATACTATGCATAATATAAATCGAGTGCTGAGTGATTTATTTTCACTAACTCATGCATATAGCTCACAGGTAAGAATATAACTATTTTAGTGACAAAGTAAGTTACAGAATAAATAATTTCATTCTTAAATATTTTTTCTTACTCAGGTTAGCTTTCTACAACCGTTATGTACATCTACAGAATGCAAACAAAATGCTTTTTATAACTAAAGCATAACATTTTCTTATTGCATTTGCTTTAAATTATAAGGACATCAGATTAGCCTAACTTTTCAACATTTTTTATAGAATCATTGCTTTTACAAAAATTAAGCACTGTATCTCAGCATTTAGAAAAACCTCAGACGTAATGACACAATGATTACTTTTCCACACTTGTCCTAAAAGCCATGACTCATCTTTTAAGTCATTCTCCTAATTCACTTATGATGGATCTTGGTTTGGTTTTAAAATTGGCTTTCTGAAATTTTGGAGCTACAATTTATTGTTTATTTGTTTTTCAACATCAGTACCTCAAAATGTCACACAGTGATA
Organism: Tachypleus tridentatus; assembly: GCF_004210375.1. NCBI lineage: Eukaryota > Metazoa > Arthropoda > Merostomata > Xiphosura > Limulidae > Tachypleus > Tachypleus tridentatus. The sequence goes on from NC_134829.1 coordinate 15,553,198, forward strand.
CTTTTAAATATAAAATATTCAAGATTTCGGACACAATGAATCTGATTGGTGCCTTATAGATATTTCGGCTAATGGGAAGCAATGATAATGGGCAAGTTCACTCACGACTAATGTTTGATTTATTAACAAGAATAACTTGGAACAGAACTAAAATTCAACCTTTTGTCATTAAATATATTTTATTGCATTATTTGTAAAGGCCAGAATGCATTGTTTCATCAGCCAGGTATTCTTGTTGTTCTTAATGTTGTAGACATTGTATCAATAGTATTTGCATTTGTGTATATCTAAGGTGTGTGTACATTCTGAGCAACTCAAAGCCATTTTTATTTGATCTTTGTTTATTTTTCCCATAATGTAACAATTATGTTTTTCTTTTACAGAAATGCGTTGGGTTATAAAATTATTGGTTATCCTGTTGGAATTGACAACCCAAAGTATGCCAGAAACAGGCTGATTTTCAATTTGTGTTTTGTTTGTGATGCCAATCTGCGTACAGTACAGTATGAACCCCTAGTGAGAAAACTTGCAAACTATCTTGTGACTTTAGAGGTAAATAATTAAATATTTTGAGCTTGTTAAGATTAAACTGGGGAATTTAAAGGATGATAAGGGTCCTGGGCAAGATATTTTCCCAAAAGTTTTGAAGGAAGTTAAAAATTAGATGTGCGCCATTTGCTACTAATTTTTGCAAATTCTTGAACAGGGCAGGTGCAAGAGGATTGGAAGTTAGCTAATATGAGTCCTCTTTTCAAATAAAGTGATAAAATTGTATCTTTTAGCCTTACGTAAATTATGGAAAAAAGGTTTTGAAAGTCTGATAAAAGATGCTTTGTGAAGTTGTTTAACAAAATTTAGAATGTCATTGAATAGTCAAAGTGGTTTTACTAAAGGAAAATCTTGCCTTTCAAACTTTTAAAGAATTGGACAGAAGAGTAGCTGGATGTAAAAAAGTAGAGGGTCATTGTAAATGGAGTTCAGTCAGACTGGAATATTGTCACAAATAGTGTCCTTCAGGGCTTGGTCTTAGGACCTTTGCTCTTTTTATTTACATCAATGACATAAAGGAAGGAACAGTCAATAAATTACTAAAATTTGCTGATGATGTTTAGATTTTGGGTATTTCTGCTGCTTTACAAAAGGATTTAGATCATTCATTGAGTTGGGCAAATAAAATGCAGATGGATTTTAATTATAATAAATGAATTTGAATTGTATGTATAATTTATATAAGAATAACCTTAACAGTGTTATGAAAGAAAAGGATCTTGATGTAGAGGTTAATCAGTTTTTAAACTGTCAAAGCAGTATGCTGTTGCTAGTGGTAGAGCAAATAGGATTTTAGGTTATATCTACAGAAATATTGAATACAAGCATAAAGAGGTTTTATTTCATCATGTAGATCACTGGTTAGGCCACATTTGAAGTATTGTGTTCAATCTTGGGGTCTTTACCTTTGGAAAGGCATTGAATTGTTGGATAGGGTATGGAGGAGGGCTACTAAAATGGTGCCTGGCCAGGCAGTTAAGGCACTTGACTTTTAATCTGAGGGTCATGGGTTTGAATCCCTGTTTCATCAACTGTGCTCGGCCCTTTCAGCTGTGGGGGTATTATAATGTGATAATCAGTTCCACTATTTGTTGGTAAAAGAGTAGCCCAAGAGTTGGCGATGTGTGGTGATGGCCTTCCCTCTAGTCTTACACTGCAAAATTAGGTGGGGATGACTATTGCAGATAGTCCTTGTGTAGCTTTGCACGAAATTCAAACCAAACCATTAAAATTAATTATTCTTTAGAGTTGTGTATCTACAATTTGTCTAGTTTTTATGTATAACATAAGATAAAAAATTATTTATTAGTTGAGAAAGTTTTAGTTCTGTCTTGGAATGTGATATTTTGTTTCCTTTTGTGTATTAGGAAGAATCAGGATTTTTTGTCAGATGAAAAAAGTAAAAATCATTTACCTTTAATAATGACTCAAATCATGAATGAGCTGAATCGCTATCGACGATGTTCTATACCAATCAGTAAGTAAGAAACAAAAATCATTTTCTATAATCATCAATGTACCGTGTTTACTCGCTTATAAGACGGGGATTTTTCCTCGAGATTTCGGGCTCAAATTGGGGGGGCCCGTCTTATAGGCGAGGTCTACAGACATAGAAAATAAATTTAGTTCACTCAGAACTGTGCAGATATTTCAGACAGTGAAAATATGGAAGTGAGCTATCTTGTTATTATTAGATCTGTGATTGTGAGTCAGCGCATCGTTCGTTGAAGGGTGCGCGGGACTTCGTTTTTCCCTATAACGTCATACCGGTAAGCACAATGCATCCACAGTGCTAACGAAGAAGAATCAATAAAGACACATCTTTTAGCATCTTGTCGGTTTCTTCCCGAACACTTGGCTGCTACCTTGGCAATCCAATTCTATTTTCACTTTTCTATCTCTTCTATTTTTCTCCTTCTAATCTGAAATCGAAATATCGTATACGAAACCCAAAATTAGGTTTCTATTAATTTCCATTTTTTTTTCACTTTTCTCTCGTTACCTGCTTTCCTTCCTTTGTCTTATAAATGAGTCTACACAGAATATCGACAATCTCTCAGGTGAAGTTGGGACCCGTCTTATAAGCGAATCGTCTTATAAACGAATAAAAACAGTAGCTAACATGTACAAGGAAACATATGTTGCTGAAGTAAGTAATAAAAATGAAACAACATAGAAATTACTATAAAGTATTTAAAAACTAAGTATTACCATAAATTTAAAAGAATGATAAAGCCATGCATAGATAAAAACGTAGAACTTAAGCTTCATGTCATTCGGAATATTACTCAATTCCTAAAATAAAGCTTTAAATGTACATGTAGTTTTTATTTATGTCTTAAATTAAATATAGACAGTCATTTTATGTTGTTTCATTATTATACATGGTACAGTAAGTAAAGCAGTTGGGACATGCATCTACTGTTTCATATCTACATGACTGGAAAACATATTTTAAGTAGGCATTTGAAGTTATGCTTTAAACTAAAAAGTACCTTAATTAGAAAAAAATTGAACTTTTTGCTCATCTGTGGTTTTATAACATGAATATACATTAGAACCTTAATATCAAGGTGACCCTTCCAACTGTATGTAGTGCCGTCTACAGCAAGATGCCCTTTTTACAAAAAATAAGCCACACAAAGCTGGATTTCATATTAACTATACTAAATTTCTGAATTTTAAGGCATCCCCTTTTGTTTGGTGTATGCAGGGCACAGGCATTCATGAGTTGCATGTTGCCATGCCATGGAGCATTGTTAACAGAAGGTTCAGTAGTGAAGGATTATTTGTGCTTATATATTTTTTTTTTAATTGTTGTTATTGGTTACAAAGTTTTAATGGCTAACATTTCACATTTACTTTGTGTTTATTTTATTGTCAATAATTGAAGTGGAAATCTGATGAAAATAAAGTAACAAGTCATTAGGCTTTTTACATGGCACCATATGATTGGCTAATTTGATCATTTTTCCTTGTAATATGATTCAATGACTGTAAGCCTTACATAACCATGTGGTTAGTGCACTCGACTCACATTCTGAGGGTTGCAGGTTTGAATCCCCATCACACTAAACATGTTCACCCTTTTAGTCGTGGGGTATTATAATGTAACAGTCAATCTCACTATTTGTTGGTAAAAGAGGAGCCCAAGAGTTGAGGTGGTGAGTGTTGATGACTAGCTGCCTTCCCTCTAGTCTTACACTGCTAAATTAGAGATGGCTAGTGCAGATAGCCCTCGTGTAGCTTTGCACATAATTCAAAACAAATGACTGTAAAAAGATTATAATTCAAGACAAGAAACTTAGATATCTTGAAATTTTTTATTTAGATTAAATAATGGGTTAACTAGTGAGGTATGCCACTGTCTCAGTTATCTGCTGTTTGTTATCCATCCATCATTTTATGCTTTCTCTAGGCAAGTATGGATAATCAAAGCACTAGAGTATATTTATTTACTTTCACAGCAATGAGTGCATGCTAATGACTATGTGGCATCAACAACCACTTGATAGTATAACTTTAACTCTTATTAGTCCTGTCTGATTGGTTGAATGAGAGAGAGAAGAAAAACAAAATAGTGGAAAATTAGTAACATGTTGTGCAAACAGAGCTTTATTCCTGAAACAAAACACGAAATGGTGAATCTGCTGTTAAAATCCTAGAAACAAAGTTTGTGTTAGGACTAAAAGAACATGAAAGTAGTTCCAGACTTCCAAGAATCCAGAACTGTTCTTGATTTGAGTTCTGTTTAACACAGTCCTAATAGACAAATAAAATGGGAGAAAATAGTAAGTACCAAAATATTTTATTTGACATGGCAACTCTGCATTTGATAAGTCCTATAGTATGTAAAAAAATAAAAAAGCCTTACCTATTATATTCACAAAGAGACAGTACTCATTAATAAATTTTTAAAGTGGTCAGTGCTCAACAATGGACATGTTTAAGACACTTTGAAAACTTGACCTTAGGACAACTATCAACCAGACTTTGGTTGTCCTGCATAAAAGGTTGTCTCTCCATCAGTTAAATGTTTTCTTGTTAAACTTATTCTGGATTTTAAGTGTTTGCTGAAATTGTCACATAACAACAATATCAGATACAGAAATAAACAGAACAACTAACTCTTAAGTTTAAGTTTGCAGTGCTTTGTAGCAACTTCACTATAACATCATTGACATTGTGTACTAATTTGTTTCTCATAACGAAACTTTGACCCATGCCTCTAGAATGCCATACTTTTGTGAAAAGTAAACACGGATGCATATGTTCTCTTTAGTTTTGGCAGTTTGAATAATTACAATATACAAACTACCTCAGGTAAAGTTGTAAGTTATGGTATCTGGATCATTACTGGAACCTCCCCCAAAAATACTGCAGTGAAAATAGCACAGTAACTTGCTAAATGTTGTGTCCTGAGTATTAGGATTATGTATTTCCCTACAATCATAAGCAATACATTAACATGGGTACATTATACCTATTGTGTACAGTGAAAGAAGCTTTGTTTACCTCTGAAAAAGCCAGCAAAAAAACTGTTGTTTTGCTCATTTATATTTTCATGCATTTTGCATCTATTCCAATTATATAATTCTTATAAGACAGGGATTAGCACAACACTTTCATTTGTCACTACAATAACACAGATTTGTTATGGTAAAAGTTATTTTTGCCAAATAAACTCAGCTGTATGTGCACTCAAAAACATTTTCATACATTTGTTTTATCTCTATCAGAGACATTTTTCATCAGTAACCATATCAATGTATTTCAACTGAGAGATACTGATAGTTTTTGGCCCTTACAATGGAATTGAATAGGGATGTTGCTAGTGTTGAGATTTTTTCCATGGCATGCACATGTTTGAGGATTTCTACATACCATTACAGATAACTTGTAAAGTTGGGTGTGAATTTAGCCTACTTAGTACATCTACAGGTAGTGTTTCTGGAAGTCTCTTTACTAGTCTGGACTTGTGGTGTGCAGCATGTGCCTCAAAAATGAAAACCATTCTGTGTGTGTATTTAGAAGTTGAATTCAACCCACAGATTCATTCAATACAAGTATGAAAATAACATGGGAATTAACACTTTGTTGATAATTTTTCACATTACTTGCATTTTTTTTGCATTTCCCTGGTTCAATGCTGAAATGCGTGTGCAAGACAATATGTATGACTTTGAAGTCTGAAATAATTAGTTTTTTGAAGGACAATCTCAGTTACTAAATTCTAATATGGCACTTATCTCCTCGCAAGATTAGCTAATATTGTTCAGTGATATCCTTTATTAGCAAACTTTTTCTTTATGCATGCCAAAAGCCTTCCACTCCTTTCCCTTTGGAGTGCAAGATTCCAACATGTCTCATGCATCACTTTCTCACCATGACATGAAAACTATCACTTTTCATTTGGCAGTGCTTGGATTCAAACATGCTCTTTTGTTTGTTTAATGCTTCATCTTTGACTGTTTCTTCATGAAGTGGTTGTTTTTAAAACTAATTAGCTTTCATTCAGCCTGTTTCTTCTATCAGTATTTACCAATTAATTCTTGTCATTTTATTTTCTGCATTCAAAACTGGTGAACCTTTATGTGCAATGAATTCTGGTGTTAATGTTATCACTTAAGGAGTTACACCTGTAACCAAATTTCTTTCTCAGGGCTCAAGTGTGGATAATCCAACAGCAAATTCCACTTCTTCCCACTCCTGACCTGATGATTTTACTAGGCCTAATGTGATTTTTATGAACTTTGTGTCTCAGGTTTGTTATTTTCTTTATCCTTTTACCATATTTCTTATGCGCCTCATCATTCCTTATTGCGCGAACAGTCTACTCAACCCTTTTTTTATTTTTCTTCTTTCACCTGGTATTTAAGTTCATGCTTATCAATTTATCTTGCAAGTAAATGAGGGGATTAGCATGTTATGCCCCATGGACTTCAGATCAGTTCATGCTTTCCTACTACCATGCTGACTGTCCATTTTTAGACTAGTTGTTAGGTTCCCTATTGCCTATTTGAGGGGTGGCTCCTGAACCACCTGTCAGTCTTACCTGTGCCCAGTATTCTCACTTGCATCTTACCCTCACCAATCTACTATGGTGTCTTTCTTTTATGAACTTCCTATTCAAGACTCTCTACAGAAATCTCAAAGGATTTTCTGGAGATACCCCTGCCTTTCTCTCCTTCACTTTTAGCCCACATGTTGTGTCAAGCCGTGGTTTCTTCATTGTTGTGACCTTACAGGTCGTAATGCTGTATTGGTTTGGGTTTGTTTAGCCTTGACATATTCTGGGGACTTCTGTAGGACCCCATTTCTGAGGCCTTACATTTTTTATATGGTCCCAGAAACTCTAGAGCCTCAAGTGTAATCAGTCCAATAACAGTTCACCTTTACTAATATCATAGCCCATTTGTCTCAGTTAGAGTGTCACTCTTCCAGTTACTAATATCATAGCCCATTTGTCTCAGTTAGAGCATCATACTCTTCCAGTTACTAATATCATAGCCCATTTGTCTCAGTTAGAGCATCATACTCTTCCAGTTACTAATATCATAGCCCATTTGTCTCAGTTAGAGCGTCATACTCTTCCAGTTACTAATATCATAGCCCATTTGTCTCAGTTAGAGCGTCATACTCTTCCAGTTACTAATATCATAGCCCATTTGTCTCAGTTAGAGCATCATACTCTTCCAGTTACTAATATCATAGCCCATTTGTCTCAGTTAGAGCGTCATACTCTTCCAGTTATTGTTTTCTATTCTTTCTCTTCACAGCCCTCACATGTCCCTTCTATTCTGAGTTCTTATTCTTGTCACTTTTCTTTGATGCACCCCAATTACCATCAGTACTGAGGATTGTTGAAAGGGAACTTGTTAATTGTGGTTCTTCATAGCTTGCATTCCTTCATTGGTGAGCAATAGGTACTTCAAATTCTATTGGATAGATTTATTGTCCAGTTTTTACCTTTCCACCCACCTCACTTTAGCTTATTTTCTGCCCTCCTCCTTGAGACCCTGTGACCAGCCATCATCTGTCAGATGTTTGGAAATTGCTGTTGCTGCTGGCAATCAAACCTGTTTCCATCTTTCCCCAAGTATTTATTCCTATCTTTTCATTGTCTCCAAAATAACCTGGAATTGGCAACTGTTACTTGATTTCTCTTGCTTCAACAACTTTGTTTCACTATCCTGGTTCACCATGGAATCTTTTCTCAACTTGACAAGAGTGTTTTCTGTCAGGTTGAGGATGGCCAAAATGGATGTTTCCAGTACTTACATAGATATACTGATATCACCTAAATCTTGTCCTTATATTCAGTTTGTGGATCTTGGGGTAGTTTACTAATTTTGGGCCTTCCCCTTCAAACTTGCTTTGGCACCTTATGTATTGTGCCAAGTTATCTGAGCTTTTACTACATTCCTGCATTAGCTGGGGCCATGATTTCTTTATTATATATACAACTGGTTTCTTTTGGCTCCTTGTGAATAGGAATCAGCAAATCATACTTGGTAGCTCCTTTGTCTGGTGATTCGGGTGGGACTGTTGATCAACCTGCAGAAATCCTATCTTAGATGGATGCCTTCCAGTGGAACAGTGATGTATTTTCAAACTTAGTGTTAGAAACTGGGTTTAAATAACCAGGTTGGGCAGAGTACACAAAACCAATTGTGTATCTTTGTGATCAACTTCAACATAAAATTTCCTCAGACCTACACACTATCTTGTCCAGATGGAGATCTCTTTCAATACTCATATCAAGTAAGCCTAACCTTTTCCATTATGACTTTGTTCAGTGGAACTGTTGGTTCACCATACCCTCTTATGTTAATCACTTATTGCTTACAACATTCTACTGCTTTTGGGGATGTGGTCATTAATATTGTCTCTGGTTTTGGCCCCTCTTTTTCATGCCCATATGAGATTGTCTTAGTGGGTACTTCATGATCAATGGAACCATGCTCAGGATCTCCTTTACACCATACTTTCACTATGAAACTAAGCCCATACAATGGCAGGTGTGCAGCTTCCTCCTCTGTTTCGGGATTTAATCTTTTCAAGGATGCATTCCTTTGGGGATGTTGGAAGGTATAGGTCAGATACTAGGAGGCTTTGGGCTATTGGTGTGTGAATGAAAGTATTTTTCATACCATTGTTCTTGAAATTCTAGGTGTACATCAGGCATCTCATCTCTTCCTACTCACCTGATAGTGTCTGGTTATGGTTTATTCAGACAGTTCTGTAGTGGTGGCACCTGTAAACTACTAAGGGGGTACCCAATCCAGAGATCTCTGTTTTTGGATGTTGGATCTCTTATTATTGGACCTATGCACATCAAATTCTTATATTGTGTGTCATGTGCCCAGGTGCTTTAAATGTGTTTGCAAATTGTCTTTTGCACCCCAACTGGTTATATCCCATAGAGTGAGCATAAAATCATCTCATTTTTAGGTATCTTTGCCATCAGTAGGTTCTACCCATGTGGATGCCTTTGCTGTGAGCCTCAACAACACTTATTCCTCATCCCTAGGCTCTAGCAATCAATACCTTCAGGCAGGGTTGGTCACAAAAGTATCTTCATATGTACCCACCCATCTGATTACTTCATCACATTTCTTTCATCCACTTCACTCCTTGTCAAGTTCTCCTGATTGCTCATTGTTTGCCAGCTCAGCCTTGATTTCCACTGTTACAGCAAATACTTTTTTCTCCTGTCTTTTTTCCCACTTTCTCCTTAAGTTCTGTGTATCATTTTTCATGTCCTATATTTTCATGCCTGGCTTTTGTCCAGTCTTTGGCAAGAAGTACCAGTTTCACACATTCAATCACTTCCTTGTTAGCTGGTTCCATCTGTTTTTATTAATGAGGAAGTGATGCATGATGATTTGTATGAGAGACATGGTGGATTCTTGCAATTCCAGTAGGGATGAGCAGAAGGTTTGTGGCATGCATGAAGAAAAAATTTTATTATAAATGAGAGTATTGAACAAGAATAGTTAATCTTGTGAGAGGAGTTAAGCACCTACTGGAAATAAATTTTTGGTATAGAAAAATTATAACTTTACAGCAGTTGGTCATGTCAGATGCCTTCAGTTTTTTCACTGATTCAATGTAACATTATGGAAAAGTTTTTAAAGACATTTTATCAACCTATATGCATGTATGTATTGTATATTAACACTAAGTAAAGTGAAAAATCCAAACTTGCTTAACCTTTTGTAATTAAACATTATATATCACAGAGAAAGTTTGATGATAAGACTTCTGTTAGAAACTGATAAAGTCAAAATTGTGATGTAATTTTAAGATTAGTAACTAAACTAATCACCCAAGGTTTATACTGTCTTGACTAGATGAATCTAATACAATCCATCTGAAGGTGATTCGAGTTCATCCTGACCCAACTCAAGTCATGGATCACCACGTTCCAATCTTCACCAAAAGCAGAAGTGCCATTCTTCCAAGTCAGTGGGATTTAACTACACAACAGGTAGAGTTTTAATGCCTTAAAATAATGAAGAAAATTTATAAGTGTGGAAGAATAATAGAGAAGTTATGCTGTAGAAGCAAAGATTGCTTTGAGTGATAATAAATAATGACAGTTGAGTGTTTTGATTCATACTTTGTGTGGCTTTGTGAAAAACCCATTCTTCTTTTCACAACCTTTGCAGCATTATATATTGGTTATTCTTGATGCCTTGTTTTGTATTGAAATACATCTGTCAGTGCACTGTCTTATATCTGAGATATTGATATTTTAATCATTCTAGTCTCTTCTAATATCTTTGATTTCTCTTTAATTTCTTATATTTAATTAGTTTATAAATGCCTATAGGATGTTTTCTTATAGTTAATTCATATATTCTCAGCATTTAACTTAAAATGTATTGTTGTTATTGCTCATATCATTTGGATTTGACTTCACCTATATGTGTATACATAAATCCATATTCTTATTTAACTGTGTTTCATGATATATATTAATCACTTGACTCCACCTTCTTTAATTGTGTGTGGAATTTTGTGCAAGCTATACTGTATACAGTGTACTTGCATTCAATTGCTGGAAGTTGACTATACCCCATATGGTGAATGAGCAGTCAGTGAGTTAATAATTCATATTTTGTTATGGTAAAGATGCCTCTTAATCAATTAAATCTCATTTAGTAGTTGGTAACAGAACTTACAATTTTGAGATCTTTAGTTATTGTTTAAAGTTAATATGTTCTTGAACTGTGGGTTCAAGATTAACGTAATAAAAACTAATGTTATTCATAGTGATATCTCTTGAAGAAGCACGTTGTAGAATAGTCATACTGACTCCCAAATAAAGTCTAGGTAATTCTTGTAAAAATTATGTTGGTGTCATTTATCCACTGGAATGCAACAGTGACCTTAATTTTATTCATAGTCTCATGTGTTGATAGTAAGCTAAATCAGACGTATTCTTTAGTAATAAAAATTATTTTTACAAAAAAACATTTTAGAAATGTTTCCAAATGTGGTTATTAGTTTCAATATTCACTTCCTTAACTCTGTCTCTGATATAGCTTCACAGAATTACCACACTACTCAATGCATTTTAAGTGGAAAATTAAGGGTATCAAGCTGCAAAGGATGCCTCTTCCTGAACTTGAACCAAGTTTGTAACATGAGAGATGAGAGACAAATGTACATATTAGACACAATCTTTATGTAACACATAATAGAAACCACTAGGGCATGTATATGGATAGTGAATGTGTAGAACTGTTAACTTACAAGTCCATTTGTAATCCTCCTTCAATTTAAACTAAAAAATAAACCAAAATCTTTACTGAAAAATAATCCAGTCACTTGAACTTAAGTTAAGCCAAACAAACTCTTTTTTTTTCTTCAGAAGTTAACATCTGCTACAATCCATTGTAAAAGTAAAATCCAAGCTAAACTTTGATTTTACTAAATTTTGTACTTCAAATAAAAATCAGTGTTTAACAGAGTAAGATTAAACAAACCCAGTTTTTCTCAGAACTCAAGGTGTATATTAAGATTCAAAACTCTCATTGAACCTGTTCATTGCAGGTGAATGTCAAAATCCAAAAACAATTGTTAACATTCTGGTAGTTTCAGGTGAAACCTGCTGACTTCCTGACAAGTATCAGATACGTGCACAAATAACTACAGATTTTGTGATGACAAGAAACCCACTTGAAGTAATAGTGTATCTCAGGTTAACCTGAAGATGACCTAAGAAAGACAAAACGTTGTTTTCTGCTTTATTTAATAAGTTTTAACACCCATACAAGCCATCTTGAGGTACATAACTACAGATTTTTTTAGGAAATAAGGAAAGTGGTTCTTATCAGATAAGAACCTAATGTATGTAAAGTAATGAGACTGGACAAAGTTGGTAACAATGGAAACAATTTATTATAAAACAGACAAATAAAATACAGAGTATGTATTTTTTTCACATTAAAATAAAGTTGCTTCTTCTAGGTTGTGCCTAGTTTCATAGCCTTCTCTCCCTCAGGTTAGACTTCCTTCAAACTAAACATGATTATTTTAAAATTGTCTTTACACTGTAATCTCTCTAAAATTGGCTTAAAAAGAGAATACTTGAATTCAACTGTCTAGTCAGCAGTGTGTCCTCTTAAGTTTCCTTACAGTAGTGTCAAAATTGGCCAGACAATGATATAACAGTGCTAATCCTTTTATTCTAAATTACAAAATCATCCCAAAATCAACCTGTGTTGTATTATACTTAGTCTAATATGGTTAATTATAAATTAGAAGTTTGCTAAAACTTAAAATCTGAGTAAGACTGGCTATAAATAAAAACTAATACTGTACACAACCAAATTTGCATGCAAGCAACACAACTATTGAGTAGTTGATGTGTTTGTAGTGTATAACATGCTAAGGTTGTTAACCTCTCCTAGCTGTAACTTAAATCACCAAAAAGAAAAAAAGTATAGTTATCTTTCTCACAAGAGGACAATAATAACACACTTACTTTGGCAAAAGGAAAAGTTGAGTTGCTTGAGTGTCTTGCTGTATCCAAACTGTGAATGATGAAAAATAATTTTTAAAATGTTTGCACATGTGGGTGAGTTGTTTTTTTCTATGAATTAAACTGGAAAAGAGCCAAGCATGGCCCACCAGATACCTTGCTGGATTGTGGATTTGAAATTCCATAGTTCATGCTGTGATATTACAAAAAAAAACAAAGTTCATACTTATAGGCTTTATTAGTGTAAAAATAGTAATCCAAAAGTTGACCCACATTGCTGTTGTCTAGCTGACTTCTTTTTAGTATGCATCACTTCAAAATTAAGGAAGGCTAGTATAGATATGTTCCATGTACCTTTACAGAAAATTAAACATAGATACACCATAAAGCTTCCTGTTTGGAGGGACTGCTATTCTTTCTTCATTATTGATCTGTTTGTTAAAACATTTCAAAGTTTTTGTCATAAAATCTAAATTGTTAGATGGCTTTGTTTCAGTATTTAAACTTGTTTGATTCCTAATATTTTGCTGCATGTCACTAGCATTTGATGTTGAAGAGATATGGTGAACATCAGTTTATATAATGAGACAATGCACAAAAATAGCTAGAAAGTATTAAGAATTACTTGAACATTTTGTTGCAATTTCTTCACGACTAGTAGACCAAATAGTTTGTTGTGAAAATATGAATGAATTAATATATATTGTCATGCATTATCATTTATCTCGGATGAGTCTTTGATTTCTGATGTAACATCTTAACATATTAGTTTCAAGTAGATGGATAATTTAATCTTAACTTAGAAGTTACTTAAATGTCAATATATATCAAATTCATCATATTTGCTAACAAGATTGACACAATTTTCTTTCTGAACAGGAATATATTTTAATATACAAACAGCAATACAGTTTTATAAGAATAATTATAACAAATAATTTGTATACAAAAGTTTTATAAATTTACAAACAATACTGAGTGTTATAACTTATCTGAAACAATATTTTATCAAAAGATCATGATGAGTGAATTAATTCTGAGTTAATATTGTTACATTTTGGTTAATGGCTAGTTTCACACCACTTACAAGCTGAGTTTTCTCCAACAAAAACATCTAATGCCCTCATAGAAATGTTAATATCTAAAGTAAATTTTCTGAAGTTGAACAGTTAGTAGTGTATGAAATCTATAAATGTTTCTGGTCAAATCAGTAGTTTTCCAGTTAATAATTGTTTATCACAGTTATAGCTTCTGAGGTTAATAGTATACTAACTGTAGCAACCAAACAACATTAAACTGTCTCTCTGCATTTTGCAATGACTAACTGTTATACTCATTAAGCAAGATTATCAAATTCAACTGGTAATAAATACTGGCACTCTCTAGAATTACTTAAACATTGTATATTGTTGATTCATGCTCTCGAGACTTCTACAAATTCAGAGAACGGGCAGGACTTTTACAATACACATTTAACAATAAGTATTACATGCATTAAACTAAAACAAAACATGGATATTACAATAAGCATATAGCAATATATCCTTTGCAATATTTTCAAGTAAAACAATTCTTGTACTGCTCGCCCTAATGAAGCTGCATGGGCAAAACATTGGCTGAAATAGTAAAGGTCATTTGATGTTCTTTGCATTTTTTGGGAAAATTACTGGGAGATTACACGTTCATGCAATGCAGTTTTAAAACTAGAAGAAAAAAAATTAAGTTTGGAGTTGAAATCCTTTCAGATCAATGGTTTGGTTTACTTGATCGTGTGAATGGTACTTAAACTGAAAAACTAAAGGTTCTCTCCATTATTTTCAAGCTGTTTATTTTTAAATAATATACCTTATGTAAGGAACATTACTTATCTTAGTGTTTTGTCTTGATATGACAAAATGTATACAAACTGAGTCATAAAACATCCACTGCATCATGTAACATTGTATTAAACTGTTATTCTGGGTAAATCTGTAGTTAATTGTTTCTACCTAATATTAAATACATTAGTACTACTTGCTTAGGTTATATGTATTTACTTTATGATGTGACTTTATCTGTTAATTTCTCAGAAGTTGTTTTAGCATTTGTGATTTTAAGTGCCATCTAAACCTGTTATTAGAGGACAGTATTTTATTTTAAAAAGCTGTCCAACCTGTTTAATTGTGTGGATTGTCCTTTCTCTCTTCGAGTAGTTGTTTTTATATGTATGTATGGAAGAGAAAGAAAAAATATATATTGGTAAAAATGTGTGTGACCATTATTTTGTAAGTTGATTAAAAAAAATCATTTTTTTCAGTTCTCTTATTTTAACATTTAAGTTTACATGTTTAGTTTAAATTTTTTTATCAAGAAACAATAAAAAGAACGATGATTGATATATCAGCCTACCTCACCATGAGGAGATTAAACTTAATGTATCAACTCATATGATCATGAAGAGATTAAACAGTATTATAAACTTCATTTTCAAATCATTTCATTATATATTTGATCAAAAATCTATACATTTGTTTTTGTGGTCCATCTTCTTGTTCAGACATTGTGATTGAATGTAGTACAAGAAATCTTGCCTAATTGTTCCATTCTCTTCCTGTTCGTGAACAGTGGGACTTAACTGTAATGCAGGTAAGACAAAATTCACCTATGGTGCATGTATAATTCTCTCTGCGAGTGCTCTTGACCTATACCATTTTGAGTTTGTTTTGCTCTGTTTCATCTTTCTTTCCTTCTCCTCCTCTTTTTTTTTTTTTTTGGGATGAACTGTGGTCTGTAGGTCTGTAAAAATGTCTTTCGCATTAACTGTTCAGCTCTTATGGTTATACTATCATATACTGAATTTGTTTTGTGTGTTTTTTTAGTTAGCAATGCCACCCCCTCACTGTTATTGTTAGGGAGCCTGTATGATCACTTAAGCCTAATTATTAGTTGATTACTTTTATTATTATTACTATATGCTAATTAGTTTATATCCTGTCTTTTGACTGCTAATCTACTGATAATTTCAGGAAAGTCCTCAGAAAGATTGTGTGTGGTAACAGGGGTGCAGATCTGATCTAGGGTCTTCCTTATAGAAAGTCTGATGTGCTTATCCACTCATCTTAGGGTCTTCCCCATTAGGCACTGAATCCACCTTACCTATTTGTTTTCACAAGGGGTATTCTGATTTTGCAGACTTTTGAGCTAGAATGAACTGTGTGTATTTTTCAGTAAGATAGCTACAGAAGGTTTCTTTTGTCTTTTTTCATGTATGATTCTTATCCCATTAGTTTTCTGTTTTCTTGTGTGGTCTTCTTTGGCATGATGGACTATTCCAGATAGAATGGTATTATAGAATCTTATGGGTCTATTATGCTTCTGAATTTTTCTTTTTGGCTTTCTGTTTCTCCACTATATTAATTGGTGTCAACATTCACTGGATGTTGTAAGTGCTGTTCTTTCTCTCTATTAGCTTTTTAGTTGTTTCAAAGAGTGCATATTGCAATCATATTTTACTGTCTTCCAAATACTGTTTAGATGTTATGTATGCTGCTTGCATATTCATTGTCTGTTTTCATGAAGATTTTTTGTGGTTGTTTCCTATTTAGTGTTCATATTTTATTTTTATTTTCTTTATCGCATACTCCAGACATCCACTGCTAATGAAAGCTGTAGTAGTGGTTTTTGTCCTTCTCAGTATGTCCTGTACTACAATTATTGTTAATTCTTGACATAAAGTTTGATCTTTAGTGAAGATACTTATAATATGGTTTTCTGTAAACTCCTCTGATGTGAGTTAAGTTTCTTGGTAACCACCACATCTACATTGTCCAGAGTTTAGTTGAATCTTATCTGCTGAAGTGAGTCACACATGTTGAAATCCTCTCTGTACCTTATGGTTGATTACAAATGCATTCTTGTCTCATCAAGAGTCCTGAATCATAGAGCAGCTGGTTTGAAGGTATTATTTTAAAAATGTTCCATATTGAGGTTACTGACTACTATTGTCTGATAGGGGTGAACCTATGACTAGTCTTTATTATTGGTAATATTTAACTGCTTATTGAAAATGAGTTGTCTGTTGATGTTAAAGTTTTTAGTTCTGTTATCATAGAAATTGTTAGCTGGGTGTATTCATTGGAAATTTTATGATTTTCAAACTATTGGTGGAGTGTATCTATTATTTCCAGGTGTGTGGTACAAGAGAATAATTTACACACTGAAGCTTTTAATTGTCGTCCTTACATTTAAAGTATCTCAAAAAGTAGACTGGGTTTTTAACACCTAAATACATTTTATCAGTTAATAGTGACTTTGTCTATAAAATTTAATGAGGAGCAAAAACACCATTTAAATCTTTGTGACCATAGATTTAAAATAAAAAAACATTGGGAAAAATAACAAGACCAGCAAAATAAAGTATTTTGCAGTCTAAAAGCATACAGTACTTGCTAATACCAATATTTCTACAACAGCTCATCATGTAAAATGGAACAAAGAAAACTAAACAATACAATAAACCTAGCTAGAGGAGAACTTTACAAAACATGGATGCCTTCATTCATGAAGTTTGATAATTCAAGTCTTGACAGGGCACACCCTGGATGAGTGGATAGCATGCCAGCCTTTCTAGCAAAAAAAACTTATTTGAATCCCAGCCCCTTCTCAAGACTTCTGAAAAGCATAGCAGATTAGCAACCAAAATATAGGATATAAAATAATTAGGAATTAATAAACAGCCTTATATGATATATCATGTGCTGACCATGAGAGTGATTGATATACAAGCATCACAACTTTACCATAAGTACTTACTGCCTATCCTGAAGAAACAAGCTTTATTGAGGCATTCTTTATTTGCACACTTGTTTTTCATTTATGCTTAAATTTTTCATTGCTCTTTGCATAACATTTTATTTTTTGTCTTAGTTGTTTAGAAATATGTATGAAGCATATATTTGTTGCACATATTTATTTGTTTGTTGTGGTTATTGTTTTATTTTAAGGAAAATATGAACTGACATTTTTAATGTATATGGTGATGTTCAGAAAGAAACAGTGTTCATCTTGCCGTTCATTAGATATAAGTAAATTCTGGCTAACAGATGTCCATGCTAGTAGGTTAATATTCAACTTCTACTAGCATTGTCATGTTATTTGTCTTTGTGATGGATGCAGAGACAGATTGAGGATCAGATAAGCCAGGGGCTATGTTTCTACGGAGCCTATTATGATCACGACTGTAGACAGATGAAAAACAAAACAGCTAAACCTCATAATGGGCCATTTTTGAGACAGGGACTGGGATTTCTAGTCTTAATATCTCCCATCTGTTGTAATCACCCTTTTAAATATAAGAAAGTTATATTCTCTACACCACAAAACTGATGAAAGTTGTTTAAACTTGTGTCTTGATAATAGAGGTGTGTGTATGTATATATATAATTACATATCATTTAATGATTGTAGTTATGAAATTTGATCGATATTCCTTTCTTAATCCTGCATGTAGGCCTCACTTAATACCTTATGCCTTCCATCTTTCTTATTTTTTGACTTAAAATTTTGATATTTCATATTGCATCATAACATTAAAAAATCTATCAAATAAAATTGAGATCATTCACGTACATATTTAAAAATAAAAGAACTTCAAAGTTGAAATTCCTTCAACAGAAGTTTTGTTCATTTAGTTTTACACAAAATATTTGTAATCATAACATTTTTATTTTGGGTTAATTTCAGCACTCCAAACGAAAGCATTATTTTTTGTGAATTTGATTATTTTTTATATTGTATAGTACCCATATCGCTGTATGCATAAATTCAAAACAGGTTTGAACAAAAATCAATGTAAATGTAATTTTATCAATTTTAACCACCACTATATCTTAACCTCGGCTATTGTGGTCTAGTGTAATTACATATACCTCTCCTTTGTTAAGCCATGAGCTAGTGATGGAAATGTTTAATGAAAGCTCCCTTTCTGCTTTTTTTCAACAGTGTATGCCAATATAGCTTTCAGTTCAGCAGGCATTCATGTACAGGTCAGAAATAAGTGATAAAAGCTCAGCAAGATAGCTTTTAAGCTTTTCTGTTTTGTTTCATACTTCACTGATATTATGCTGTTGCAGTAGGAGATATAGAATTGTTAGGCTTTATAAGATTATTTTGCACTTCACTATATTAAGTTTCATTTTGGCAACAAGACCACTGTTTGTGAGGCTCTTTTTACATTTAGCCTTGTTGGGATAAGTAACTGCTTGAATGAGCAAAAAATTCACAATTTAAATTTAAAAAATAAAATAAATATGAAATGAGTATAAAATTTATTACTTAAATTGACAACTTAAAAATATTAGTTTATAATTTTGCTCTGGTAAGAAACTTGTTTTTATTATATGCCAGTGATTGTAAATAAAATTAAACTGCATGTGATATGTTTCAAATCGAAACAAAGGTAAAATTTATTTTACAAAACCTTTATATCAAACTTTAACAAGAATGTAGGAAGACATAAAAATATCAGTAAATGGAGGTAAGTGATTTTAATAGATTCTTAGTAAAATATATTACAATGATATATTTTAACTTTCAAAACTATAAATTATTTGGAATATATTTTCATACCTGAAGATAAGTTATTTTATTTTGTAGAATTTACATAAATGGTAGAAAATTCATCCCAAGTTGCAAACAATTTTTGCTATTCATGCACCTGGACATTTAAATTAAGTGCAAGTTGCATAAGCAGCATATATTAAAAATGTTCTTAGATCAACTGTAAGCAACTGGAATTGTCACATTTCACTTTATTTTTATCATACTGATATCATGAAGCTCATATTCTTAGTAGGGGCTGTTGAGATGTGAGATCTGTTTGGCCAGATTTTTAGCACCATTTGTATACATAGGCTGGTTGTAAGCTATGTAATTCTGTTTCTTTCTGAACACCCTTTATGCATACTGACATTTCACATGCAATTTGTAAAGAAATTGTTACATGATCAGTTTCAGCCTTAGAATCACATCAGGTGGTAGCTGGGTTGAAAAGAAAGTTCTTAATATTCAGTAATGTATCAAGCAGGTATTAGTACTGTCCATGTAGAAATGGTTCATCAAAATGGTATTTTAAATATTTTCTCGACAGGTCATTTGCATGTTACAATTCTATACAGTGTTTCCTTTTATAACCAGCCCCAGCATGGCCGGGTGGTTAAAGCACTCAACTCGTAATCTGAGGGTTACGGGTTCAAATCCCCATCACACCAAACATGCTCACCCTTTCAGCCATGGGGGCATAATACTATGACAGTCAATCCCACTACACCTTGGTAAAAGAGTAGCCCAAGAGCTGGCAGTGTGTGGTGACAATTAGCTGCCTTCCCTCTAGCCTTACACTGCTAAGTTAAGGACTACTAGTGCAGATAGCCCTCGTGTAGCATTGCATGAAATTCAAGACCATACCTTTTATAACAATGTGTATATTATGGCTGAGTCACAAATTCAGGGAATATCTGTAAATATCATAGCTAACAGTTTGGATTCCTTGTTCTTTCTTCTTGTTTTTTGTCAGATAACAAAAACAAGAAGAATGATTTCAACCTATTTCACTTAGATGACATAGTTTTAAACTCGGTATTTACTTTTATAAGCATTATTAATAACTAGTAGTTATTTAAATAATCATAATTTTAGTGTAAACTATTTTATCATTATTCCTTTACAGAAATTTAGTGTTCCTCAAAATGCATAAAAACAGGATAAAACAGGAATTACCATCCAGTAATAGATAAACAATAAATATTACAGTTGGAATATTATTGTATTAACAACTTTCTGTGTCTGTTGAAACACTGCATTAAAAACAAGCAAATAAGTAAAGAAAACTTTGAAGAAAAGAAAGTAAATATATGAATTGTAAATATCAATCCTTCAAACAAGATAGTAAGAATGCCATTTGCACCATCTCTACACAATAGTACAGGCAAGAATTAGCATATATAACTATTCAATCACATACTATCTTATTTGCATTGTTTGTGAAGGATTTATATTAACTATCCCTACAATTACTTCCCTTTTCTGAAAATTTTGTTTTTAGTTGTATCACTTGAGGTGAGCCTAATGCTGAAACCAGTCATATAGTAATTGTGAATTTTGCATAATGAAGTATTTATTTGCATGTGTGATATGTTTAACTTTTTATATGAGTAAGGGAACTGGGAATTTGTGTATAATTTTAATCTTTTGGATAGAAACCACTACATAAAATATACTATTAACGTGTAAAGTTGTTTTTTTTATCTGCACAGAATAATTATATACTATCCCTATAGCAAGCACTTCTATATTGTTAAATGTTTTCATTTAGAAATTAACATATTTTACCAAATAAGAACTGTTTTGATGTTCAAGCACCTTACAGTTCAAACTGTAACTGAAATACATTAGCAAGCTTATGTTATTGGATATGTTTTTATTAATAGGATCTGTTCTGAGAGCTTTCTTTGATATTAAAGAGGAGTCAGGTGTTTTTTAATAAATGTTATTTTAAATTATTATTTTCACAAACAAGTTATATTACAGAAAGGGTCTGCATGAATAAGTAATGTGTCAAGTTTCATATATATTTCTTTTTTAATATAGATTAATCTTTCATATAGTGTGTATATGTGCCTCACATGTAACAGTTAATTCCTTGTTTTTAATGGAGATATTTTGCACTAACAGTTGTGGTTATAATCTTTTGTGGACTTGGCTTTAAAACATTTCAGATTTGTTAAAGAAATGAATTTTAACAAGATTATAAAACAAAAATTAACTTCATATCAGTTTTCACTTGTATTTTCAGATACTAGGCTATATTGATGGGTTTCGTCATGTTGCCAGAATAGCTGCTGAAGCTGATGTGGAGGTCAGCTTAGTTAAGTCATGCATACAGAATATGGTGTAAGTTATTCCATCATATATATTAATCTGCATAAGTTGGAAGGTCAAAGAAAATAAATAAATGTTTTAGTTTGCTTTTGTATTAGTAAATCTTTAAAGTCATGTTATTGATAAATTATTAAATGACTTAAACTAAGACTTACACAGAAAAACAGCAGCATTGAATCCTCTAACTAAAACTACAATGGATAGTTTGTTAAATTTTCTTAGGTCAAGCCAGAAAACATTGCTTTGACCTAGTGAATTTTCTGTTGGTAACCTTTCTCTGTTTTCTGTTAGGTCTAAATTTGTGTGTA
The DNA here is from genome assembly GCF_004210375.1 of Tachypleus tridentatus. Lineage (NCBI taxonomy): Eukaryota > Metazoa > Arthropoda > Merostomata > Xiphosura > Limulidae > Tachypleus > Tachypleus tridentatus. The sequence continues at coordinate 15,574,966 of NC_134829.1, forward strand.
GTGCAAATAGTGTTTCTGCTTAAAATTTTTAGATGAAATGGAAAATAATAAACATAATTTCTAAATACATTATTTTAAGGAATCATCTTTGAAACTATCCATTCATAAGCAGTAAATAGTACATATGATTATGATTCCATTATTTCAGATTACATATTTTTTCTTGTGAGAAATACCCCTATTTCTACAGTTTTATGGATTTTTTTTACCATTCAAACTAACCATTTTTCTTAATTTCAAGGATTTCTTTTTACAATATAACACTAAAATTATAACAATATTTAGTTCTATATACAGAAGGTTAGCATGGATCTTGAGCTAGGTAATATGTGTAAATTTTAAAGTAGAATCAAGAAATTATGTACTCAACAACATCAGTTTACCTGATAATTACATACTGTATTATATAAAGTTTTCTTGTTACATTATATGAACTTGACCACTTGTTTCTTTAGATTTAAAAAATGACCACCAGAAACACTTGTTTTTGTGGAGTTTGATGAAGGAAAAACTTTTTAGATTTATATTTGAAATGCACAGTTGCAAAAAAAAATTCTCACATTTAGCATGATACGTAGGCTGAGAAAAACTTTTTAAATTATGAAAATTTGGTAGTTTTAATGGAGAAAGGTCTGTTTTCCTATAATTTGCTTAGGTATTATGGTGTCGTTGCTCTTATACCTATTTTCCTGTACTCCAATGTTTATACACCTACCCCAGAACTTGGACGACTGGCCACTGAACCATCATTGCAGGATGAATGTATTAAGTATGTAACTAAACAAGGTAAGTTTTGTAAAAGAGAATTAGTTAAACTAAAATATAACAAATTAGATTTTTGTAGATAAAGATTATATTCAAACCCAACATGTAATTTAAGTGTGCTTTAATTACAATATTTATAATACCCATTAGTGTAGTATACAGATTCTGTTATTTTCATCTGCAGGTACAATTTTGCTTTTCTGTGTATGAAAGGTTACAGGTATATGAATGAAATATTTCATTATATTTCTAATTTAATTATTATTCATCCAAGCTAAGTAACAAGTGAAGCTATTGGACTCAGATTACAAGAGAGGAAGTGATGTCAGAGAACATTGCACCAATTCTTCTGTTTGGCCATATAAATATATAGAACAGAAACATTATAACACAAGTCAAATATATAGAGACAACAGCAAAGAAATTTACACAAGTATCAAGAGTAAATGGAAGGTTATGTGTAGTAACTGCTTGTGGGAACACTCGTGAGGTGGTATTTTGTCTGCATGAAGTTCCATCTGAGAGAGTTTTTGGTGTGCTATGAGTTAGTTTATCTTGTGACTTAATATAATAATTAAGTTTTTATGAAAGCAGTGTGTAAGGTTGATTATTTTAAGTTAGCTGTGACAAATTTTTATTACTTAACTCTGTACAAGTCATCCATTGTGTTTGCAGTTACATTATTGGCTTTACTGATGTTGTTGGCATCACAAGACTTGAATTTCATATATTTTGTTACCTCAAGTGTTTCGTATTACCTCACAGTGCTGCTTACATAGTCTAGAGAGAGTTCAAAGCCTCAATTGGGCATTGTATAAATATAGGCAACCAAACAGGTGCAAGTCAAGTGAAGAAAAAATATTTCTGGTTATTTAAAATTATAATACATAAGGTACATAATATAATAAATTGAAGACTTATCCGAGATAAATTGTAATATGTAATGAATGAATAAAACTATCATTCAAATTGTGTTAAAAAAACAATGTGATATAAATCTTGATTAAAAAAAATACTGATTTAATTCTTGTTTTAATAATATCATACGTATTTTATTTATAATGCTATCAGTGAATTGTAAAAAAAATAATCAACCTTGAATCATTCTTTCACTTATAGTAAAGAACCTTGTATCAAATTTTGTACTGTTTAGTCTGGTAAAAGGCAGCATTTTATCACATACTATTTTTACTTGTAGTAATATTTCATTTTTCTGCATTTTTCAAGGTATTACCCCTTTTACGTTCATGTAGAATTTGTAAACATTGAACTAAAGGACGTCATCTGAATTGTTCACACTTACTAAATGTTGATTTTTTATAGTATAAATTTAAAAAATCCACGTGATTATTGAATGTCTTAAACAATATAAAACTGTACTAGTTATTTAATAGGCTTAGAATATTATAAATTGCACTAGTTATTTAATAAGCTTAGAATTGTATAAAATTGTACTGGTTATTTAATAGGCTTAGAATGGTATAAAATTGTATTAGTTATTTAGCTTTCCAGTGTTCATATACAGGCCTGTGTAAAATACAATAAAGAAAATAGTCTTGCCATTTATTATTATTGACTGATATTTCATTAGCCAACTGTATTTTGAGTGCTGAGAGAGACTGGCATGACCAAGAGGTTAGGGTGCTTGAATCTCAATCTAAGACTGTAAGGTTGAATCCCCTCCCCCCCAATCCTACCAAACATGTCCACTCTTTTAGCCATGAGAATATCATAATGTGACAGTCAATCCCACTGTTCATTGGTAACTTAAGCATTGGCAGTGAGGGGTGATGCCTTCCCTCTTGTCTTTGAATATTAAATTACTGATGGCTGCTGCAGATAACCCTCATGTAGCTTTGTGCAAAATTCACAACCAACCAAATCTCACTTGCTGTCTGACTTGCTTTTACTGGGTTAAAAGTGGTAAGGTTGAATTCCTTTTGTACTTAGGTTCTTCCAGAGTAGGATATTTATAACTCATTTTCACCATGTGACAATGATTAAAACTGAACTCTTGAGTCAATACTTTTGTTATTATTGATAAATATCATTGCATTTCCATGATTGATGGTGGCTCATGCAAATTAAAAATGGTGATGTGTTGATGCTTCAGTACTCAAAATTGGCCTTGGTTAGTACACATTGTCACATTAAAGTTATTTCATTCACAGACATACAGGAGTGGATAATGTTAGATTTACCAAATTTAACTATCTGTTAATAAAATAATTTAATTCAGTATTACCAAAATTGCTTTATAGATTGCACTTGGTTTTCAATGTCTATTTTATTTTTTACAGTAGAATAAATACTTTTGAGAATAAACATTTCAGTATATACATGTTAGGTTTGATGAATGAAAATATTTTGTTATAAGAGATAATATCTTAACTAAAATAAGAAAGTTTATAACTCTTGTTTTTTAATACTATTTTTCCATACCAAACATTTTTGTTCAAAATATTAGTCCCTATTTGAAAATCTAATGGATTCATGATAGCATAGTTTAAGAAAATGGATGTAAGCTTGAGGCTAACATTTTATTGTGGTATCTTAAAATGTATAATCATTATAAACAGCTATCCAGCATTGTTTTAACTCCAACTTTAATTCAGTAAATCTAATACTGGGTAGGAAAACAGTGTGGAAGTGTTGTAATTACTGCATAATGCAAGTAATCATATCTTTCTAAATAAAATCATCCTAAAATATTTGTACTGTATATTCTTCTGTATTGTTTAAATATTTCCATGCTACTATAAATTTGAAGTTCTAGATTGGAGTATGTGAATTAAATGCTACTGTACTGACAAAATGCATTCTCTTTATGTACACTGAAATATTAAAAAAAATAATACATTAATGTCCTTCCAGAGCGTTACTTACCAGACTTTAGGTCAGTATTTATGCTTTACTGTGGGCTAAGTCCAGGAATAACTGTACGTGACCTCTGTACCCGGCATAACCCTCACTCACTGGGAATAGATGAACGGTAAGGTGATAAAAATAAACTTTCCATTTTATTATTGTATTCAACAGATAAGTTTTAGATTTAAGTGTAATTAGTTTATTTGACTAATAAAGCATGAGTATTATTTTTAGGATTATTTTAAAATAAGAATTCTTAAGTCTATTTGAATTAGGACAGAAAATGTATCAAATAAGCACTAAATAGAACCATGATAAGTTATTCACAGCTTGAAATACTGTTTCAGGGTGATATTTCATATATTATTTTTTATTCAAATAAGCATTTATTAGCAGCCCAATGTCATGTTGACTAAATAGTGAAAGTCATTGTACTTATGAATAGAGTTGGATGATCAATGGAATTTACTTAACCATTAGGCTCACCATGATAAGTTATTCACAGCTTGAAATACTGTTTCAGGGTGATATTTCATATATTATTTTTTATTCAAATAAGCATTTATTAGCAGCCCAATGTCATGTTGACTAAATAGTGAAAGTCATTGTACTTATGAATAGAGTTGGATGATCAATGGAATTTACTTAACCATTAGGCTCATGTCACATTCAAGTTTCAACTGATTATTCTCACACAAGTCTAATCTTCCTATTCTCAATTTATTGTTGTTTCTAAAACATTTTTAACTATCCTTCATTTAATATAAATTTTAAAATATAATAATTTAGGATTAAGCTAGTTTTCTTTCAATCTTACAGTTTTAGATGAAATTGTATCATATATGCAAGGTAGTGTGAAATCTGTGACTAACTTAAAGTATGACTAATATCTCTAGAATATACTATAAGACTACTAGAAATACTGAATCATTCTTGATTACTTTATTACATTTTCAAACAACTTTTTATACATATAGTTATTGATTTATTATTTCCAAAAAAACCTCATGAATAAAAGATAAAAATATAATAGTTTCAGACATAGGCCAACATCAACTATCAAGTGAATTAAATTTGTCTTTTTGTTGTAAAAAAATTATTTTTCAATCAAATTTGAAAGTACATTACATGTGACTAAAAGCACTGATGTTCAGAGGAAAACTAAGAAATATAAGGTTACTACATGGGTATTTTAAACATTTTTCAAACATGAAAAAAAAAAGATATTAATCAACAGGAAAATTTAACCATGTGATTATTTATTTATTTAACACTAAGGAATAGTTACACAAATTATAAATTACAATGTAACAATGTAAATATAGTAATTTTATACCTTATTCAATATTAAGAAATAGTTACACAGTTATAAATTATAAGCCTAATACTGAAGTAGCTCAGGCATTGATGATTTGTAATTTCAGCCAGTTTCCTTATCTTTTGGTAGCAATTCAGAACTTTAAAGAGTGGCAGGTAGATCTAGTACTCTTTTCCATAACTCAGGAAAAAATAAATAAATGAAACCTCCCTCCCATCCTGGGACTGAAATGATAAGCATACTTTGTGATAATGGGAGTCAAACCTTAAACCCTTGAATCATGAGACAACCTTCTCCAATCATTGGTTCATACTGGCCAAAATCTAAATAAACTTGGACTAATCAGCATTTTGATTACTGAGCTAGTTGAAATAATCAAAAGTAATATCATTAAGAAACCCTTATTTTGATTAATTGTTTATTTTTGTGAGTTGTGTTGCTAATTAAGCTAAAAATAGAAATGATTTTAATTTATTATTTTCATGCCATTAATCAATTTAACCATAATTTAGAATAACTGGTTATTGTATGTAACAGTAATGAGTATGATTGATACCCATAATTGACTTAATTGGCCAATTCTACGTACGAATATGTTGAAAATAGTCATTTATTTATAAAGAAGAAATTAAAATGTGTTGACACAACTAGAGATCATGCAATTATTCATTTTTTAGAAAATTAATCCAGTTTGGTATGATGCGAGGTTTGATTCGTCGTTTACACAAATATCCTATCTACCTACCATCAGAAGTACAAACACCAATCAAACAACCTGGACTTGTCAAATATTTCACTGGGAGTCATAATTATGATGAAATCTGTTGTAAAACAGGTAAGATTTATATGTTTAAAAGTAGTCATGATATATGTTATGTATAAAATAATTCAACTCATCCATTTGTATGCTCTTCCCAGAGGCAAATTTGTAAACACCATATTTTGATACCCATGGTGGATATAGCACAGAAAAAAAAACAAATTATATGTATGTGACTTGTTTATCTTTTTCACCATTTTATGTTATCAAAATAAGCAAATTACAACATTAATAATTGAGTTGCACACATTCTTAGAAATTTTGGGATTAAGATATACTGAAAAATAAGATAATACATCATGAATGTGTGCCAGTTGATTTGAATGTCATTCTTTGTAATTACACTCAGTATTTTATTATTGATTAAATTACAGACAATACATCAACTGAAATAAACACCTTTTATAGGAGATCCAAGACAGTTAGGCTCTTGGACAGTTCTGGGTTTTCTTAAAGAACAAAATGTAAACATTCATGTTTTGGGAGTATTTGCTTCTCTTATTATGTATATTCTTTAATAATTATTAAAATAGTTCAAGCTGTACATGTTTTATATATGTATATTTATGTATACATGTACTGTTTACAAAATAAATTATATGAAGTAGGGGACATTTGTTCCCCCTGTCCTAGCTAAGTAATTCCCCTTAATTAAGCATCAGTCACCAGCTTTACTGTAGCAGATGACAACAGGTGTTGTGATGAAGCTGCTTGACTTCAAGTGGGATAATAGGATTTCCCATGTTCAATTGCCATGGTCACACTGCAGGTAAAACAAGAGATGGCCTTTCAAAATTGCCCAAAACTTTGTGTAGGGAGTTTCAGATTGTACTGTTGCTTAACTGACCACATGGTTGTGCATATGTTCATATTCTTTAACAAAACTGGACTATAAAGTTAAAATACCATTCAGACCAACACAGTAATGAAGTGACAGTTAAGTTGAGTACTAGGTGAAAATCCCAGGGATTGTGCTGCAAGTTGCTGACCCTTTTATGGGAAGACTAGATGCTTAGCAGGAAATAGAACATATTTTTATTTAGTGATTTTACCAATGGTCTTCTTGTTGTGTACTGATTTTTCATTCCTTGCTTTTTCTAACTACATCATTTGGTACTTTGTTTTCCACCAATATCACCACCTCTAAATGTTCATGAAGACCTTCCAGAATTGCTGCTTTCACTTTACTAGTTCAGAGAAGGTTAGTACTCTGCCATTTAAGTTGTGCTGTTTGATAAAGAGGCTTTTCCAGCCTTCCTCAATTAGCTTTATCCCTTCATGACATGGCACATATATTCAGGTAATGGTCTTATCCTGCAATTTCTTAGTTTTCTGTGATTCATCTGGGAACTAATCACTGAATTTTACATAGCACTGCTTGTAAGGTGTTTGCAACTATAATATTGCAGGTACTGTCAATTTGCAGAAGAGAGGTTAGCTCTTATGGCATCCAGTTGCATCCTTGTGCTGCTTGTTGGAAGCTTGTCTACCTGTTTTATGCAATGTTGTTGTTTCATGAAAAGGTGAATATCCAAACAATTTCTAGCTGTCTTTGTCATTGGAATCATTTTCATGAACTGTCCCTCTATCTGGCATTGTTGGAGAAATTGTAAGTTATTCTCCAAAATACATTTCAAATGCATTCTCAGAGCATATTTATTTTCAAACTATTTCATAACTGCACCTTCTGTGAGTGCTAGCAGCATTCCCTTCACTCTTAACCTTGCTCCTTTGTGCAATATTAGAATATATATATATATATATATTAGGCCCTGGACAAAACAAACATAACATTATAGTTACAAGTTTTCCATGCTTCCCTCCTCGGTGTGGATTCCTGTATGTGGTGAGGGGACCTCCTCTGGTATCCAAACATCTGCCCACGTTTGCTGTGCATGATGACCTATGAAGGGGAGGAGAGGATCCTGGTGGTTGAGGGGTCCAACCCTAACACACCATTTTGGCCTTGAATTCCTGTAGACATACAACCTTGGGGTGGCCCCCCTAGGGTCAATTGGCAGGTCCACTTGGGCTAGGGTCAACCAAGTACCAGTGTTGGATGTTCTTAACAGATGTTGTGGACATTGTTTCTGATGCTGGTGTTTGGGTATAGAGCTTACGAAACCCTGGCATTGCTGCAGTGTCCTTATTTGGCATTGTAGTACATTTCCCTCATAGGGCTCCACTGTGGGTGGGGTCAGTGGGTACTGAAATATTTTTTTTATTATGGATCCAACAAATAAAAAATAAAATACTGAAAAAACAGTCCATAGGTGAACAACCACATCTTGAAGATTCTGAACAGCAATTTTCAACATCTGCAACACCTGTACCTTGTTTTCTTATACCATATTTTCTTTCAGACAAACGTTTAGGGTAGTTGTCTTCCTTTTTCATTCAAGAGGGACTTGCTGGCTCTCCAGAGTCAGTAAAGAAGCTTTTCTCTGGTGACATATTGGTGGAAACATCCACATCTCAACACAGTGAACTCCTCTTGCATTCACCTCATGCTACTTTGAATTTGTTGCAAGGAGTTATTGTTGAGAGGGATTTGCAAAACATCTCTGAGTCATAAATTCTTGTTGGTTTCTCCACCCAAGGAGTTTCTGCAGTGAGGCCTCTCTTCACTTGCAAAGATGGAATTATAATGCCAACAAATATCCTTATTATGACAAATACATCAGTGCATCCACCTGCCACCATCAAGGCAGGTTATCTTAATTGCAAGGTATGGTCATATATTCCAAACCCTCTCAGATGTTTCCAGTGTCAGCAGTACGGTCACTTGAAGACATTATGTCATGGTTCCTTGATGTGTGCTCATTGAGGTGGCAAGGATCACAATGCCTATGAGTGTGAAACAGGCTCTCATTGCATCAACTGCAACAGCTCTCACCCATCCTACTTTTGTTCTTTCCCTAAATGGTTGGAAGAAAGAGGTGCAACATTTGAAAACTATTAAAAACATTATTTGCCCTGAGGCTGAAAAGTTACTGTCCATCACTTCATTTCAGACATATGCTGCTGCACTTCATTCCACTACTACAGTGGGAGTGCAGACAGATCTCTCCATATATCTGACAGAGTAGTTCTCCATCCACATGAAGTCTTTTGCCCTCCATGGTTAAAAGAGTTGATAAGTCAATGTCTACTTCTGTCTTTGTTCCCACCAATCTTTCTAGTGGCTTCTTGGATCCAGTTCCTTTGGCTCTGGCGTCTGCTCAGGTCCACCTGCTTCTTCAGTCCTGAGATGCAGATCAATTATTCATTCACACCCACAGTTGCTGGAGTCTTCATCCATCAATAGGGACCTGCTCACTTGATCTACTCAATAGACCTCCTTCTAATAAAGAGAAATGAAACATTTGAAATCAGAAAAGTGCTCAGGTAGAAGAAATCTGGGCAGAGTAGAAGCTGGACCAGGCCAACTGGTTCTCTTTCACTGCTCTCTCAGAACTTGATTCTGCCATTCTCTATAAGCTGTCAATAGAGGACTGTGTGGCAGTAGTGATTGACTGTATTGTCCAGGTGGCTACTAGATCTATTCCTAAAACCTCGACGTGTGTGTCATGGTATTCTCTTCTATGGTGGAAACCTGCCTACTAAATGGCATGGGAGGGTTAAAAATGGACCTGGGACACCTTTCTTATATATTCAACACTTTCAAACTGCACCACTTTTCAGTAGGCCTGCACACATGCTTGCCAGGTAATACATCAAAGCCAGAAGGAATCTTGGATTAAATACACATCTAGTATCTTTTCTACCACCAGTACCAAAATTATATGAAACAAGATTCAAAGGGTCAGTAGGCAATATACTCCCCTCACCCTTTTGGCCTAGCAGGAAGTTGCTAATGCCCAGAACTGCAGTAGTACTCTTGGTACAAGCTTTTCTTGAGCAACTAGCACTCCTGTTTCATCCCCCACCTTCTTGACCATCAAGTATCGGGCAGGGCAATCACCTATTTCCTTTTGGGCCCATCATCTCTATGATCATAACTGCTCTTTTACATTGGTGGAACTCAAAGTTGTTCTTCATTGGTCTGGCAGTACACTGGCTGGACCTAAAGATATTTACTTCTAGATGCTGTACCATCTCTTTCCTGTTATTTTTTGGTTCGTTTTAACCTTTTGGCACTGAATAAAAAAGTTTAACGTTTGGCATGGTGCTGAATATATAGTTTTAATACTTCAACTAATTAGGGTATCAGTACTAAAAGCATGATATCTCAGCTATAACTCAACAAAAGTCCCTGAAATTTTTAGTGGTTGTACCCAATACTATATATGTTAAATTCAATACATAGGAATAACAGAAATAAAGGAAGGTCACCTGCCACACTGAGCCTTCAAGTTGACTGCAGTTGCTGAAAGGGTTAACTAGATCTGACAGGAGAATGCTTTTCCTGGTTATTAATAATAGCCCAATCTATTATCCTCCCTTTTTCTAAGCCTGGGAAGGATTCCAAGATTCTTTCAAACTAGCATTAAAATGCTTTGAGATGTCTTTGTAAGATATTAGAGAGGATGGTTAATGCTCATCTTTTTTTGGTTCTTTGAATCAAATGTCCTTTTGCCCATCTAGTGCAGATTGCAACAACAGTGCTTCACCATGGACCATCTAATTCGACTTGAAACGTCAATCAGAGAAGCTTTCTTAAGCAACATTTTATTTCTATATTCTTTGACCTTAAGAAGGCTTATGATACTACATGGAGGTATGGTATTTTGTGAGACCTCCACTCCTATGGGTTGTGTGACCATTTACCCACTTTTATCAAAAGATTTTTAATGTACTGGCAATTCCAAGCCCATGTGGGTTCAATGCTCTCCCATTCTTTCTTCCAGGGACTTGGAGTCCCTCAGGGCTGTCTTGAGTGTCACATTTTTTGACATGAAGATTAATGCCATCAATGGACAACTTCCTCTTATCATTCCAAAAGGGCTCCATTTCGATGACTTCTATGTCTCGTGTCAGTTGTCAAATATCATGTTTATTGAGCACCAGCTTCAAACCACACTCAGTCTTAACAATAACACAAACAAAGCAAGCCCATTTTCATCAAATTTCCTTTAATATTTGTGTATATATATTGCTGGAGTTATAGCGAGTAATTAAACCCAAGAAACACATAAATTTATCTAAATTCAATAATAAGTCTTTCAGTGGCCGAGCAGATAAGGCTGCAAGCTTCTAGCATTAAAAACTAGGTTTTGTTGTGTTGATTTATGTTTAACAACAAACAAACATAAAAGCAGCCACCCATCACCACCCACCGCCAACTCTTGGGCTACTCTTTTACCAACGGATAGTGGAATTGAACGACACTTTATAATGCCCCCACGGCTGAAAGGGCGAGTATCCCTGGTGCGTCGAACCCTCGACAATCAGATTACGAGTCGATCGCCCCTAACCATGTGGCCATGTCGGGCCCCAAACATAAAGAAGAGAAATGAGAAGTATATGGTGAACAAATGTTTTTCGACTCATAAAAACTATTAATTAAATGACTCACTGATCATTTTTAAATCCTCACTTTTGTTGTTGTTAATGAAACATTAATAACACAAATTATACCTCCTTATAATAACACAGAAACTGAATACATTTTATTACCCTTCTTGATGCAATGTTTAAAGTTTTTTTCTTGTGATATTGTTTTACAGTAACTTTACCTTGATTAAGAGTTTCTAGTCTTCTCTATTTTACATTTCTTTTAGTATCATGCATTAAACTCGCATTTATGCTAGAGAACATATACATGACTTATTACAAATCTAACTTTTCCTTCCTTGAAAATTTCTGTAGGCCTAAGTTATAGAGAACTTGATGAGAAAGTGGAGAAAGATGCGAGTGTTATAGTTTGTTGGAAATAAACAATTATTGTTGGTGAAGAAGATGACAAAATCCAAACTATGCAAGTCTCTGTGAAGCTGAACAAGAAATAAAGAAAACTGAATGTTTTAATAATCAATGATGTATTTACACACCAAGGATGTTATCATGTCTATAATAGAGTTAATAATACTTATAATTCCATACATATGTAAAATAAAATTGTTTATGAATGAGATATAGCCATTATCTATTAAGAATAATAACTTGAACTTTGTTTCCTTTGTTATTATTCTATTTCTGTAATTGTACAAAGACAATAAACTATTGAGTTGTATACATTTTGTCCTTTGCAAATATAACAATTAATGTACTACCATATTTGTGATAATTTTAAAATAGTAACACTGCACAACAATTTTTTGAAAAGTTTTGCTTTCTGAAAGGTTTTTGCTGATTGTGACGGATACCTGGTGGGTGGGTATGCAAAAATATAGTTTTGGTTTTGCTTCATCATGTAGGAACTCTGAAAAATAGACAGTTAACTGTTTACTGGCAATAACGTATTTAAGTGAGTTTATGTTTCTAATATGCTATTAGGTTCAACATAATTTTGCTCCTGATTTTCGTTTGTATTCAATGACCAGTGCATCACGTTGCAGTGTCCAACAGTAGTCAGCAAGCATTGACGGATTCCAGTTGCCCTGATATCATTTTTCCATTGTAGCAATGTCCTGGTGAAACTAAGATTTCGATGAAACAGTATATGATGGGCAAATTTGGATGTGATTTTCGTGATCAGCAGCCAAAAATCTATAAGAAAAGCTCAACAGTGTTCAAGAAGCAAAAACTTGTTGTGCAGTGTAATTAGACTTTAATAAAGTAAAAGCTATACAAATAATTATTTTTTAATTTTCTATGGTTTAACTGAAAACGACTTCTAAAATTAAAGTGATTACAAATTTACAGTTTAGACATCAGATAACAATAGTTACACCTAAACAGTTATTTAAGTGTATCATCTCCACAAACAGGTTTGAATAGTCGAGTAGGTTTTGTAATATGTTTATTGTGTTAATACTTTAACAATAGCAGAATGCCAGGTGATGACATATGAACAGCAACCTGAAATTAGGTTCTTAAAGTGAAGTATTTGAAATGGAGATTAATTTTAAAAAGGCTTAGCTTGTAATGCCCAGTGATTTAAAAATATTAAAATGGTTTTTATTCATAAACTAGTAGAAAAGCTAAATCTTCCATCCCTGACTTCATGAGATTTTGTTTTAAAAATTAGTACTCAATGTCACAAAAAATGTCCAATTGATGCAAATCTTATCTAAACAAACAGCAGTTTATATGGTAAATTAACTTTAATTTTCAGCCACAGCTTACTAATAACTAAGCTCTTCATTATAAGAAAGTTTTGCTTTCCATTAACTTTAGTTAAGATCTTAAAATGCATTCACGAGGACAGTCATGTATTCAATGTTTCTAAATTGGCATGTTTTTTTCATTCGTGTAAGCAACTTTCTTGTAGGAGAATGAATGCAACGTTACTTAAAACAAGGACAGGTGACATGTTAAAACTACTTTTGATGTTTTCAATGGGAAAATACATTATTTATATCTGAAAAAATACTGCAGATGACATTCTGATTTTAAAATGCATTTATGTTGTACATCTACACAGTTATTTTATATATATATTTATATATAATATAGAATATTTACATACATGCAGGAATATGATAATGTTATAAAAATTTCTAGAATGTTATACACTAATAGTTAATTCAGCTTCCAATTGTATAGAGTTATTTAATTAATCAAATAGATAGCAAAGCTGTATCTGGAGAAAAAAAATCATGATCCTGTGAAACTTCCAAAATTCATTAGGAGCATGAGATTCTGTATGCATGATGAACCAGAAGTTTCACAAAGTGTTCTTTAAATATAGTTTGTATAACCACTTGTAAAACTACACTGAAACTTTTTTTTTTGTACTTCACATTTGAAGTTACTGTCGTGATTACGAAACATTGCATTTAAAAATACAAGTGTATGATCATGCTGATGTTCAACAGTATGTTTAATATTCTTGTGTCTGCTATTTAAATACTCCTAAAATTTCGATACATAACCTGGGTTCACAAAAGTAGTAATATTATATGTGGGCCTCCAGAAATATAATAGTTTAAAAAGACTAAACCATTGCTTTTTATGAAAAGGATGAGCTAGGGAAGGAACCAATCTGAAAAAAATCTACATCATTAATCTTATCATAAAGATTAACACTTAATCAAATAATGTTATCCCTTTGTTACAAACTACAATAAGTTTGAAAATATGTATCTTTGAAATCATAAGTTATTTAAATTGTAATTAAACATACAATCAGCACTTAACTGTATTATCTCTTCCAAATAAATTTAATATACAAGTACTAAATGTCAAAACCACAAAATAAACTTCACAATCAAACATTAAATTTTGTATTTCATTACAAAATTTAACTGTCTTTTAATAGAAGTATAATTCTTAAAAAAAAAAAAAAAATCAACTTAATACTCCTCAAAGACATGATTTTAAGTTCCAGTGTTTTAAATACAGGTTTTGATAGACATCCTCCTTTATATGTATTTTAGTGAGGACATAAAAACATCTCCAGTGATTTAATCTTTGATGATGATGAAGTATTGTTTAATTTTGTCTAATTCATCGTTAATTTTATCTGGTGAGCATAGTTTTATGGCTGGGTTTATTTGGTTTCTTAGTATGTTGAGTTTTTGTTTTGTTTCATGTGCTGAGTCCCAAGGAATGTATAGTCCAGTATGGGTGATTTTTTGGTGGATTTCTGTTTTGAATTGTGTATCGGTTCTTGTAATTTTGAGGTTAAGAAATGATATTTGATTGCTTTCTTCCTGTTGGGATGTATAGAGTTAATGTGATTGAAAAAATTAAGTATGTGTTCTGTAGATCTGAATCCCACAACCGTGTCATCTACATATCTGTACCAGTATAGTGGTGGATGTAATGCTGTGTTAATTGCTTGTTTCAACTTGTGTCATAAAAATATTGGCTAGAACTGGTGATACTGGGTTGCCCATGCTTAGGCCATTTGTTTGTATATAGTTGTGGTTGTTGAACATGAAGTTTGTCTTTATCGTGGTGAATTCTTGGAGGATTGCTAATTGGTTGCTGGGAATGTCTATAGTTGGGTTAGGGTCTCGGATATAGAGTTCTAAGGCTATCTTGCAGGCTTCAGTGGTTTGAACTTCTGTAAAGAGGGATATAACATTGAAACTGGCCATCAAGGCTTTATGATTAAGTTGATTTAGATTACACTTGAAATTAAAAGTCTTTGATGAATGAGCTGGCTGATGTTACATTTTTGGAGAATGCCCATGCTATGTATTTACCAAGATTGTAATTAAACGATTCATATGTGGACATTATTGGTCGTAATGGACAATCTGGTTTATGAGGTTTGGGGATGCCATATATTTGTGGTGTGCGTGAGTCGGTTTTACGTAGGTAGGAATAAAGTGTTTGTGAAATTGTGTTGGCTTTTTTCATTTGTAGTAGTAATTTGTTCAGTTGCTTCTCGTGTGTCTTTGTAACATTATACGCACACATCTAGACAGAAAGCAAAATCAACCAACAAAAGTAAATATATCTCACGAATTAAAAAGTCACGAAACATATACTGCTGAATAACATATATTCCCGACATTAGCAGACAAATAACCAACATTTGACAAAAATTATTTTTGTTTACTTGTATTATTTATCTGTTTTGTCTCAATTTTCTTTATGCCTCAGAATCAAATTTCACAGATTTGGTTTACTGACTCTGAGTGCTATAAGCTTACAACTGAGATGCAGTGTAATCCAAAATGTCTGTAGAATTTATTCAGATATAAATATTGGATTTCTTCATTGAAAACATCAAATGCAGTTTGATTTACCAATCTTTACTGCAAACAAGTTTATACCAGTTCTGTTGATGCCAATAAAAGAATATTCAAATTTTTAAGAATGCTAAATAAATTAAGTGTATTAAAACCTATCATAGGTTAGAATGAAGAAGTTGTCCATTTAGATTACTATAAGGTATTATTAATAATGGCTACTCGTAAATGAAGCCTTCATTCATAAGTTAATTCAGTTTATAAAAATTTACTTGTTTTATAACTATAAACCACTTTATTTATAATTGTTCATAGGCTTATATTTTAAATTATGTCAAGATAATAATTTGTCTTAATTTTCAAAGTACTAGGTATTAAATTGTATTCCCCATAATGTATATAAAGTTTAGTTTTATTTGAATTTTTGTCTTGGTTATATTCAAAAGTTATTTACACTCACCAGGAATTCCTCCTGATGAGATTATAACTTTCTTATAATTTTGAACACATGCTCACCTCAAATTTGTGAACCTCTAGTATGTTGTGGACACTGTTTTATATTCAGTTTTTTTCTAATTCATTGAAATATTTAACTTTTAATACAACAAATGATCTCAGATGGAGATTAAAAGCACTTTGTAAACATACCATAAAACTCCTGTTAAATCCAGACAAAAACAGTTGAATTTTACAACACTTGTTTGTAAAAAGTACATAAATGCCTCATATTCATGTGTAAAATACATGTTGTGTTTGCAGTAGTTTTAGGTTATGTGAACCAACAAGAATAACCTCTGCAAGCTACTTTGGTTAGCCCTATATCATCTCCCCTTGTATATACAAGCCATATGTCTAATGTACCTTATACATGGTTTATTGTGGTCAAAGTATTGTTATAGTAATGGAAAAAACCATGGAAGGGTTTTTTCCCCATGTTAAAGACATGGGCACAAAGCTGAGGAAGATAATGTTCTATGAATTATAATTGTTATAGATGTAAATATCAGATGCTGGAAAATACAAAACAGTGATGAAATTCTTGCGTATTTTAATTACTTCAATATATTTTGCCTCTATATGTGAGGGTATAACTTATTAAAAATCATTATTAAATTAGTTATTTCATTTTGATTAAGAAAGTGAAATCGGATAAATTCTTGATAGCAATTATGTTGCATGAATCAATTGTAAATTTAGCATTTTAAGTTTAAAATCTCCTTGGGTTCTTTATGGAGAGACATGTAGACTAATAGTACCATTAAAGTTGTTTGAAATATTTTATTTTCAATTTATTAATTGTGCAATTCTTATTAAATACAATGGATCAGAAAATGAACAGTAAACTCCTAGTTTACCACACTGTGCATACCTCTAGTTCATATTTGTTTAATAATACCTATTATCTATCACAGTTAAATAAGCTGTAATGTAACCAATAAACAATGCTCATGTAAGCTTATTATATTAAACACTTCAACAAAATAACAAAAAGGTACGTCAAATTCAAAAGTTTTGCTTTAACCAAAAGATGCTTTTACACCTCTTTAAGAGACACATAAAAGACAGCCAATCATCAAAGTTTGAGATCAACCTAGTGAGCACAACTAATTCATGTCTCAAGACTATAATTGTAAAAACTGTAAATGCCTGATAAATTTGTAGTTGATCAGTGCCTGCTGTCAAGAATTATATTCAACAGGTTGTACCTGGGGACACACTTTGGAATGTACTTGGTGGAATTCTGATTCAATTGCTTCAGTTTTCATATTACTGTTGTCTTCATACTAAAGATATAAAAGCAATTCATTTAAATTTGTGTTCTCTGTGGACCTTAGAATAAAATTAGTATTTGTTAATTATGGATCATTTTTTAAAATCTAAATATATTAACACACAACAGAGGCATAGGCAGCAACGAGGAGTGTGCAGGGGATCTTTTCTTCTACTCAAAGAATTTAAGTTATCTACATGAAAGTCATGTATTTATCTTTAAAAAATCAGTGGATCTATTCAACTTTTTAGAATATTGAAGTAGTCAGTATGACTATCTATAATTTCAACAATGCCTTAAAAAGGGTAGCCTTCTTAGTTATAGGAAAGTGTCTTTCTATCTGACACAAGTGGTTACTATGTGAAATTAAATTCTTATTAAAGGGGCCCATTTTACAAGGATGCGTTAGTTAATTTGCTATGACTTTTTCCTCTCATTAGTTTATAATATTGCTTATCTGTTAAGCTAGTTGGGTTAAATATTGTGAATTTTATATATCCAATCAAACAAAGCATACTTTAGCCACAAATAACCAAAGGTGACCACAAAGGGAACATTCGTACCTGTTTAAGTTTATCAGCTTGTACTTCAAGGCATTTTTCTAAAGAACTGCGTTTGTTGATGCATAATTGTTGCATTTCTTTTTTCTTCTGGTCATCTTTCACCTTCTCCATAGCTTTTTCTAATTCCGACTTCTTCCCCAGTACATTTTTACCGCTAGAATGATTGTAATATAAATACATTTATGTCGAAGAATAAATGACATTTTTTGCTTATGTTTTAATGATAATATACATGGAACGCAAAAATCTTATGAACATCCTAGTAATGGGAAACATGACCAGAGACAGTTAAGACTTTGTGGGAAATATGTATGTTATTAATTTTCAACCTGTCCATATTTCTTTCTGTTTGTTTTTTTATTATAACGAAAAAATTAAAAATATTTAACAATCTATAAAATAGTTTCGTTGTTGTAAGTTTAGGCTATGAACAATGTCAAAAATGAATTCAATGAATTAAAGTGTCACAACACTATATTTTGAAAATTGTTTGCGAGGTAAATTAAGCACAGCTGAATCTGAATAGGCCTTCCAAGCTCTTCTGGTAGAACACGCTAGGCTTAGCGTAAGAACATGTACACTGAAGAAAATATGCCTAGCAGAGTGAAATGACAGTAACTTTTTCCACAAGAATCCAGTATTTGAAGCTATATATTTATATAGCTTTGTAACATTAATGCCATTTACTTATTTTTCTAAATTATTCAGTAAAAAATGTTTTTTAGATGTTCAACTGTTTCTCTGATTCATTAAATACGCGTAATAGATTCATTTCACACCAAAATAAATAACTGGTATGTTCCTGAATTGTTTTTAGTTCCAAGTTATGTGTCAGTTCGTAAGTAATCTGTAAATGTCGAATACATAATTTTGATACCACAAATGATAAATACTACATTATTGTTAACAAATACATAATTTGAATTTTATGCAACGGACAACGGCATTACAATCAATCTGTAGTACCCACCACTTATATGGCCACTCTTAACTGACTGTAGAATTTATATGAATTTTATATGCGTCCACAGCTTTGCATATAGAGTACATTCAATGGCACATATGTTACAGGTTCGAACCTTTGAATTTTGTTTCACAGCACAGCATATTAGCCGCTGGCCTGTGCCTAATCACTACGAGATGTTGTAGCATCGCTCTTTTTTCGAGTTCGTTCTCTTAAATTATTTGGTGAAAATAAGGCCAAATCATGTTCAAGTAAAGATAAAAAAGGAATTAATTTCTTCTTTAACCTCCATACTAGTACACAATCATAATGGTAGGTCTAACTTTACAAGGAACGTTTTCACTTTAGAATTCAACAGAATTACTTAGTACTACGACTACGTAAGAATAAATTTCCTTATACGATTTCGTCGCTACTCGATCAATTTACTTAATATACGCAATAAAACAGATCTAATTACTTTGACTGTAATTCTCATTAACCAAAAACTGACTACTTCACTAATTTTTACTTTCATAATGTAGCTTTGTTTGTATACACTTCATGAAATATCTCGATTACTAATTTTCACGAACATTTAAGATATTCTAAGGCTAATTTTATAAACGTATTTGATTTTAACACCTTGCGTCCTTTTACCAACATATGAATTAAAACATTGAAAACATACCTTAAGTTATAAGAAAGGCTAAAAAAAATATTTTAATAGGACCAGAGATTCTGAGACTTGCTTTACACGAGATCTTCGAACATTGTTATGGTTAGATGGAGTTAGCTATAGGATCTACAAGAAAGCCGTTCGCCAGAAATTTCGATGAGGGTGTAATCATATAACTAACTTCTAAGCCACAACGCCGAAGCTTGCATGGCATGATGCTTTTACTAATTTGGATAAAGACCGATAGAGTTATCTGACATCTCAGTTATTATAACTTTAAAAAAATATAAAGAGCCAGTTAATAAATAATACCAGGTTGTTCTTTTTTATGTGTAATAGGTACATCAGCGTTACAAGGACGTATGTATTGAGTTTAAGTGAAGTTACAAATCTGTATTTTGTGTGTGTGTCACTAATTATGTCCAACCGTGAAACTTTATAATTACAGAATTGAAGCAAAGACAACTGTATGTTTCACAACTCTTTCATTTATTACTACTACGGTTTCGCCGATGACCATTCATTACCGGCAAATCTATGCTAGTAATAAAAGAAATAGTTATGGAACTCACAGTTGTCTTTATTTTCCTCAGCACTGTGTTATATGTATATCATTCAGTACTCAAATGGTGTCTTAGTTGAAAATAATGTCCAAACGCTATAAAATTCAAATATTTCCCGCATACTAATTTAATATTTTACTCAGTTAAAAGTTCTTGATGTTTAATTACTGCTTTGCTCCATGTTTCAAAGCATAAAAATAAACGAGCAAGGTAAAGGTCTAAGTATAAAGGTAATTGATTTACGCTTGTAGAAGCAAATATTATTTCCTATCACATTGTTCATGTTTATAAACGCTACATGTAAATAATTGCAGTGGTTATAAATCGACCTTAACCGCTTCATACCTATTAAATCCCAATGATACACTACACTCTGTGTTTTGGATGGTTTGTTTGCTTGTTTTGAATTTCTGGCAAAGCTAAACGAGGGCTATCTGTGCTAGCCGTCCCTAACTTAGCAATGTAAGACTAAAGGGAAGACAGCTAATCATCACCACCCACCGCCAACTCTTTTACCAACGAATAGTGGAATTGACCGTCACATTATAAGGCTCCCACGGCTGAAGGGGAAAACATGTTTGGTGGGGGGATTCGAACCCGCAACCCTCAGATTACGAGTCGAACGCCTTAATCCACCTAGCCATGCCGGGCTTATTTTGGATGGTATGCGACGTCGTTTTTCACTCTTTATATTTCTAAATACATAAAATTGAAATTATTCGATCATAATTTTATTACACTAGAATAAAAATGTGTATACTTTATTGGTGTTCTTTATAACTATTTGTGTTTATATATATTGTTACGTTTCTGCTTTTACGCAAAAGATAACCAGTTTTTAAAAATATATATATATAGGCGGGAAAATGGCAGTTGCAAGACAGTCAAGTCTATATGTATGTAATAATAAAAAAATAACTTCTTCATGACGAGACACCCACTTGAAATAAAAATGTATCTCAGAACGGTTGGTATGGGTATTAACACTTTTATTGATAAGCAGAGAACAACGTTTCGACCTTTCTAGGTCATCTTCAGTTCAACAGACACATTACAACTGATCGTTACCGGACATATATATATCTTACGGACGAAAGTATAAACGGGTACGGGATTGTAGGGGGCGTTGCATGTGGATGTTAGGTTATTAATTGATACAGTATGAAGGTGTTCCTTTATATTGGTTTAATTTTGGTTTTAGTTGATGTATAAGTAGGGCTTCTTTGATTTTGCATTTGTTTTTATTTGTTTCCCTATTTAGTATCTAGGGGTTTTCTATGATTATGTTGTGTTTATCTAATTTGCAGTGTTTAAAGATGTGTGAAACTGATACACAATTCTAAACAGAAATCCACAGAAAAATCACCCACACTGAACCCAGCACATGAAACAAAACAAACACTCAACATATTAAGTAACCAAATAAATACAGCCACAAAATTATGCTCACCTGATAAAATTAACGATGAAATCAACAAAATAAAACAACACTTCATCAACATCATCAAATTTTCTCAAAAAACCGTGGAAAAAATTATACCCCCACACCTAGACCAACAACAAACAAACAATAGTAAATCCTACGATACAACAAACTACAAAACCTTATACTGCTGTATACCATATATGTTCCCGACATCAGCGATAAAATAACCAACATTTGGAAAAAAACTTATAACAAAACACAACATTCCAGTGAACACCAAATTTATTCAAAAACCAGGTACAAAACTAAAGTCTATATTATGTAAAAACTACACTGACAAACACAATAGCAACATAATTTATAAAATACAATGCAACAACTGCCACGGCTTCTATATTAGAGAAACAAACAGAAAAATAGAAACCAGATTCAAGGAACACAATAAAACACCTTCACACGATTTTGAACACTGCAAATTAAATAAACGCAACATAACCATAGAAAACACCCAGATACTAAGCAAGGAAACAAATAAAAACAAACGTAAAATCAAAGAAGCCCTACTTATACAGCAAATAAACCAATATAAAGGAACACCTTTATACATATACTAATTGACAACCTTACATCCAACTGCAACGCCTCCTACAATCCCGTACCCGTTTATACTCTCGTCCCTAAGACATTTGACCGGCAACGATCACATTCCAATTCTCTGGCCCGGCATGGCCAAGCGTGTTAGGGCGTGCGACTCGTAATTTGAGGGTCGCAGGTTTGCATCCCCGTCGTGCCAAACATGCTCGCCCTTTCAGCCGTGGGGGCGTTATAATGTGACGGTCAGTCCCACTATTCGTTGGTAAAAGAGTAGCCCAATAGTTGGCGGTGGGTGGTGATGACTAGCTGCCTTCCCACTGCTAAATTAGGGACGGCTAGCACAGATAGCCCTCGAGTAGCTTTGTGCGAAATTCAAAAAACAAACAAATAATTCCAATTCTCTCTTTCTTAACTTCAAGATGGCCTGGGAAGATCGAAACGTTGTTCACTGCTTATCAATAAATGTTTTAATACCCATACCAGCCGTTCTGAGATACAAAAATACTTACATTCTTATATAACGAGTTTTATCCACTAGCAATAGTTTATCGGGAACATGTCAAATTACCTGTTGTCAGGTTCTGACCAATATCTACGAAACATTTTTTTTTCAATCTATTACAGGTGGAAGAAGCTCGTTACACGATACAAAATGGACCATTAACCGACACTTGAAACTTCTTTTAATAATTATGCTTACATTTTGTTATTAAATAACAATTCTCGGTGAACATTTTTTCTCTCGAATGATTCTCGGCATGGATTTGGCAGCTTCTTGGGAACCACCAGACCTTCTTCAGGAAATTTCACATCGTTAGTACCAGACATGCTGCTACTTCTAGGACCAGGGCCTACAATTTCCTGTTCCTCAAGTTCTGTTCTGTCGGCCTCGGATAGCATATCCGGTGCTATACACAGAGAGTTTAATCGGTTATATAGATTGAAATTTGCTCGATACTAAATGTATCCGTTAAACAGATTACTTTCTATAATGACGGCTGAAATATCAACTGGGTTATCTGTTTGTATCTCTTTTAACAGTAAGCAATTATTTTGTTTAATAGGATAAAATTAGGTGACTATATGAATCCCTTTAAACCTTAGCTTGTATTAATAAATGTATTCAAATTAACAAGTTAAAATAGTTCTCTAGTATTTGTATTTCTGGCTGTACAATTTTAATGGCCATTGCCTCTTTGAACTTTAATATATTTTTTCTGTTGCATAAAATATACTGCCAAAGCTTTCGAACTTAATTTTTATGATCAGGTAGGTGATGTGGCCATGAGTTTCTTTCTGCCTTTCCCAACACTGGCAAGCTTATTCCTTTCTTACAACAAAAGGCAACGGTTTGACAATAGTACGAAAGATACAAATTATAAAATCTTTATATTACAGAAACCTACGTTTATGACACTTTTGTTTTATTTCACAATAAGAATTAAGCTAATTCATCTTTAATATATCCAAACAAACAACACCTTAGCATTAATTTCTCAGTTGAATTTGGAAATTATTTCAAACTCACATTTCTAAGCACTACATTGAATGAAACATACACAGGTCTTTGTTATAACTATGAAACTTTTACACTAGAATCGTTTAAATATAATCTTATCAAAGTTTTAACAACTTAAATAGTAACTTAACTCACTTCAAACATGACTTACTAAAAATAATTCAGGTTCTTGAAAGGATTTTTCCTCCTATTATACTTATTGACGAGAACGTCAAACAAGAACTAGGAAACTAAATAATATTAATAACGTGTGATAAGCATTCGGTAACCAACTCCCTTATTAATCTAGTAAATCCTTGTTATTAAAGTCTCCTACTGGATGTTGTTGTTTTGAATTATGCACAAAGCTACTCAACGGATTATCTGTGCTCTGCCCACCACGGGTATCGAAAATCGGTTTTTAGCATTGTAAGTCCGCAGACCTACCGCTGAGCCACCGGAGGACCTCACATTTGGAAATAAAGCCTATTGTCAAACACACCTTTGGTGTGTCTATACGAACTCCTCTTAACTATTAAACTTCCAGATATTTAAAGACTAAATCAATAAAATACATCAGTTCCTTATCGTTTATAAAGGTTATTTCTGCTTGAAAGTTTTCACTACCAG
Organism: Tachypleus tridentatus; assembly: GCF_004210375.1. NCBI lineage: Eukaryota > Metazoa > Arthropoda > Merostomata > Xiphosura > Limulidae > Tachypleus > Tachypleus tridentatus. The sequence goes on from NC_134829.1 coordinate 15,599,153, forward strand.
ATGTTTCAGCCAAAGTATTGTGAGAACATTGTATTCCACCGATAACAAGTCACATAATTTCCTCTATGCTACGGAATGTGACTGTGGTATTAAATTCTATTATATTAACATTATATCAAAGGTAATGGATGAAGAAACGTTAATGTTCCAAGAGGCTCTGGCCGTTAAAACTTTCCTATCGGAAATAAACGTCATACAGAAACACCCCCAGTGGCTCAGCGGCATGTCTGCGGACTTATAACCCTAACAACGGGGTTTCGATACCCGAGGTAGGCAGAGCACAGATAGCCCATTGTGTAGTTTTGTGCTTAATTCAAAACAACAACAACATACAGAAATATTTTAACCTATTAATAAATTTAATGAATAAGAGAAAATTAATTAGTGCATAAAACACCAATTACTTGTACTGTGCACTATAGTACACATTGAATTGTAATTATTGTTTGTTTTTCATATATCACTTATAATTATTATAGTATAATTTGAGAAACCCAGTGAAAACACACGATCAGTTGAATGCACTCGTGTTTTATAAAATTTGACTTTGATTCGCCATTTCTAGGTAAGTAAAGTTCAGCAGAGACCTCAGTGGTAAAAGGCATTCAGTAAGTCTGAGAGCTTATGACAATAAAAACCAGGTTTCGATATCCAAGGTGGGCACAGTACAGATAGCCTAATATGTATCTTTGTACTAAACTATGAATAAACAAACAAAAAAATCATAACAATGAACAACAGAGAATCCTAACTTCCGCGAGTTTTACTGCACAGTTGTAACTTTAGTTTTGACTTGTTGACTTGGTTATTTGAATTTGCTTCAAGTTGTACTTTTACGCTTGGTCTATTTAAATTAAGATTAAGAGATATTATTTTCGGACTTTAACGCCAAATGGCATCGAATAAATTCATACTTATTTTTATTACACATGAAATATGACCCTACCCACACCCCTCTCTGCCCATGATCGACGTCTACATTCAAACCAGATTTAGTGCGCAAGGTGATGTCCATGAGAGCTTTTTCTGGAATGAGTCACACGAATAAGGTGTTTAGTAACTCGGCGTGGTCGGTTACACTATCGATCGTCTCTTGAAAGTTTTATTACTCTGAAGTGAAACTGAAAGGTAGTTCTTTCGGGCTTACCTAGAATGTAAAGTATTAGCACTCTACCGGCTTTCGGTAAAATATACGATCGTATTTTCAGAATAGTTTAAATATAATCTGAAATAATAATAAGCTCTAATTTCTTGCGTTAGCAATGTGAATCTGTAAACAACTATCAAAAGCTCGGTCACATGCGTGGATAGACTGATTTTATAGATAGGATTTTAATACGAATATTTTGTTGTTGCTACTGGTAAAGAAGGAAGACATTTCGCTAGCATAACATTTACTTGACTGCTTTATTCATCACCAATCGTGTTTATTTTGAAATAATCGGTGCAGCATAATAAATAAAGTGACTTAATCTTTTACATATAAATAGGTTATTTTTGTACTTAAATAAAAGAAAACGGTCTTACATAGAGGTAAACAAATACAAGTTTTAAATACATATTATGTACTGAAACTATTACACCACATTAATTAGGGACTGTTCCCAACTAACCAGTTTCAATTTATAAAGAGTTGATAAACATCAGTACTTATTTCCTTTTGTAAGGGATTTCTTACAGCTGATTGGTGATATTAGGTTAAAAACTAGCAAACAGTAAACCAGAAATAATGTTATTTACAACAATTAGAATTACTTTAAGGCCCGAAATGGCCACGTGGTTAAGGCACTCAACTAGTTATCCGAGGGGCGCGGGCTCGAATCCCCGTCACACCAAACAGCCGTGCGGGCGGTCTAATGTTACGGTCAATCCCACTATTCCTTGGTAAAAGAGTAGCCCAAGAGTTGGCGGTGGGTGGTGATGACTAGTTGTCTTCCCTCTAGTCTTACAATGCTAAATTAGGAACGGCTAACGCAGATAGCTCTCAAGTAGCTTTACGCGAAATTCAAACCATTGGTACAAATAAGCAACAATAAAATTATGATTCTAGATATTTAATAATAATAATAAAAGTTAAAAAAGAGCTTCTTCATCTTTGACAAGTTGTTTGTCAAAGCAATTCTAATAGATAATTTATCAAATTTAGTTTCAATTTATCAGGTTGTCGTAATCTTTGTAATTATAGATGTCGTCTCGCACTGAATTAGTATGTGATCAAGTATTTTTTTTATTTAAATTCAGATATAAATCTATAAACTACGATCCCACGCTGGGACAGCAGTAAGTCTTCGGATTTACAATGTTAAAATCAGCGGTTCGTTTTCCCGCAGTGGATACAGTAGATAGCCTCATGTGGCTTTGCTATAAGAAAAACACAAACTATAACCTAAGTGCAATGTAAAACTTGTCTTTAACATATCAAAGGATCAACTATCTTGATGCACTGTTCAAAAATTATTTTTCATTATTTTTCACGCGTGTTTTAAAGGTTTATAAAAATACTTGTTACATTTTTATCAAATACTTTCAAAGATTGTATCTACATCAGGCCTGATAATACCATGACGTTTTATTCATAGAGCGACGCCGAAAATCTCTATTTCTGAAACTCTTCTAAGTTTAATGAAAACAACTGAAGAATATTGAATAGCCTTTCGCGTGATCATCTCTCACTATACCTCGAAACAATCCCATTGTTTTCGGCGAGCGGTCTTCTGGATGCGATATACTCACAATATTTCGACTAACACAAAACTATGTTTTTTAAAGTTTTGAATAACATATTACTTTGGTTCTGTTTTCTTTAAAAGCAATTTTGCAGAACCACAGGCTTAAACCTCTTATAGTTAAAAACCGTTTATCAAGGTGTTCTTCTGATGTTATCACTTCTATAGAAGGTAGAGATTCTGGTATACAGTTGAAATAACCAGATCACATACTTAGTAACCTTTTTCAAGTCGTTCTTCTCATGTTATCACTTGTAGAGATTCTAGACATTCTGGTATACAGTTATTTTATCAGATCACATAGTTAAAAACCGCATACAAAGGTGTTCTTCTGATGTTATCACTTCTCGAGATGATAGAGATTCCGGTAGACATTTAAAATAATCAGATCAGATAGTTAAAAACCGTATATCAAGGTGTTCTTCTGATGTTATCACTTCTATAGTATGTAGAGATTCTGGTATACAATCGTAATAATCAGATAACACAGTTAAGAACCGTGTATCAAGACGTTCTTCTGATGTTATCACTTCTGTAGAAAGTAGAGATTCTGATATAAAGATGGAATATCCAGATCACATAGTTAGAAACCGTATATTAACTCGTTCTTCTGATGTTATCACTTTTAGAAATGGTAAAGATTCTGATATACAGTTGTAATAATCAGATAACATACTTAAGAACCGTGTATCAAATCGTTCTTCTGATGTTATCACTTCTATAAAAGGTAGAAATTCTGGTATACAGTCGTAATAATTAGATAACACAGTTAAGAACCGTAAATCAGCCGTTCTAATGATGTTATTACTTCTATAGAATGTAGAGATTCTGGTATACAGTTGTTATAATCAGATCATATATTCAAAAACCGTATATGAAAGTGTTCTTCTGATGTTGTCACTTCTATAGAATGTAGAGATTCTGGTAAACAGTTGAAATAACCAGATCATATACTTAGTACCCTTTTTCAAATCGTACTTCTCATGTTACCACTTGTAGAGATTCTAGAGAATCTGGTATACAGTTGTTTTATCAGATCACATGGTTAAAAACCGTATATTAAGGTGTTCTTCTGATGTTATCACTTCTGGAAATGGTGGAGATTCCAATAGACATTTGAAATAATCAGATCACATAGTTAAAAACCGAATATAAAGGTGTTCTTCTGACGTTATAAATTCTACAGAAAAAAGATATTGTGGTATACAATTGTAATAATCAGATCACATAGATAAATACCTTATATTCAGTCGTTTTTCTGATGTTATCACCTCTATAGAAGGTAAAGATTCTGATATACAGTTGTAATAATAAGATTACAAAGTTAAAATCCATATATCAAGGGGTTCTTCTGATGTTATCACTTCTATAGAATGTAGAGATTCTGGTATACAGTCGTAATAATCAGATCACATTGTTAAAAACCGTATATCAAGGTGTTCTTCTGATGTTATCACTTCTATAGAAGATAGAAATTCTGGTATACAGTAGAAATAATAAGATCACATAGTTAAAAACCATATATTAAAATTTTCTCTTGATGCGTTATCACATATAGAAATGGTAAAGATTCTGATATACAGTTGTAATAATCAGATCACAAAGTTAAAATCCATATATCAAGATGTTCTTCTGATGTTATTACTTCTAGAGGTAATAGATATTCTGGTAAACAGTTGAAATAATTAGATAACACAGTTGAAAACCATATATTAAGTTGTTCTTTTGAAGTTATCACTTCTAGAGTTGGCAGAAATTCTGGTATACAGTCGTAATAATCAGATAACTCAGTTAAAAACCGTAAATCAGCCGTTCTAATGATGTTATTACTTCTATAGAATGTAGAGATTCTGGTATACAGTTGAAATAATTAGACCATCTAGTTAAAAACCGTATATTAAGGTGTTCTTCTGATGTTATCACTTCGAGAAATTTTGGATATTCTCGTATAGTGTCGTAATAATCAGATGACACAGTTAAGAACCGTGTATCAAGACGTTCTTCCGATGTTATCACTTCTATAGAAAGTAGAGATTCTGATATAAAGTTGAAATATCCAGGACACATAGTTAGAAACCGTATATTAAGTCGTTCTTCTGATGTTATCACTTCTAGAAATGGTAAAGATTATGATATACAGTTGTAACAATCAGATAACACACTTAAGAACTGTGTATCAAATCGTTCTTCTGATGTTATCACTTCTATAAAAGGTAGAAATTCTGGTATACAGTCGTAATAATTAGATAACACTGTTAAGAACCGTAAATCAGTCGTTCTTCTGATGTTATCACTTCTAGAGAATGTAGAGATTCTGGTATACAGTCGTAATAATCAGATCACATAGATAAAAACCGTATATCAAGGTGTTCTTCTGATGTTATCACTTCTATAGTATGTAGAGATTCTGGTATACAATCGTAATAATCAGATAACACAGTTAAGAACCGAAAATCAGTCATTCTTCTGATGTTATCACTGCTATAGAAGGTAGAGATTCTGGTATACAGTTAAAATAATTAGACCCTCTAGTTAGAAACCGTATATTAAGTCGTTCTTCTGACGTTATCACTTCTAGAGATGGTAAAAATTCTGGTACACAGTAGTAATAATAAGATCACGTAGTTAAAAACGTATATGAAGGTGTTCTTCTGATGTTATCACTTCTAGAGATGGTAGAGATTCCGGTGGATAGTTGAAATAATTAGACCTCATAGTTAAAAACCGTATATCAAGGTGTTCGTCTGTTATTATCACTTCTAGAGATGGTAGAGATTCTGGTATACAGTTGTTTTATCAGATCACATAGTTAAAAGCCGTATATGAAGGTGTTCTTCTGATGTTTTCACTTCTTCAAAAAATAAAGATTCTGGTATACAGTTGAAATAATTAGATCACATAGTTAAAAACCGTATATTAAGATTTTCTACTGATGTTATCACTTTTAGAGGTGGTAGGGAATATCTGGTATACAGTTGAAATAATTAGATCACATAGTCAAAAACCGTAAATCAAGGTGTTCTTTTGATGTTATCACTTCTAAAGATGGTAGAGATTCTGGTACACAGTCGTAATAATCAGATCACATAGTTAAAAACCGAAAATCAAGGTGTTCTTCTAATGTTATCACTTCTACAGGATCTAGAGATTCTGATAAACAGTTGAAATAATTAGATCACATAATTAGTAACCTTTTTGAAGTTGTTCTTCTCCTGTTATCACTTCTAGAGATAATAGAGATTCTGGTACATAGTTGAAATAATTAGATCTCATAGTTAAAAACCGTAAATCATGTCGTTCTGCTGATGCTATCACTTCTATAGAACGTAGAGAGTCTGGTATGCAGTTGAAATACCCAGATCACATAGTTAGAAACGGTATATTAAGTCATTTTTCTGATTTATCACTTCTAAAGATGGTAAAAGTCTGGTACACAGTCGTAATAATCAGATCACATACTAAAAAACCGTATATTAAGGTGTTCTTCTGATGTTATCACTTCTAGAGATAGTAGAGATTCTGGTACACAGTCGTAATAATCAGATCACATTGTTAAAAACCGTTTATGAAGGTGTTCTTCTGATGTTATCACTTCTATAGAAGGTAGAGATTCTGGTATACAGTTGAAATAACCAGATCATATTCTTAGTAACCTTTTCCAAGTCGTTCTTCTCATGTTATCACTTGTAGAGGTTGTAGAGATTCTGGTATACAGGTGTTTTATCAGATCACATAGTTAAAAACCGTATACAAAGGTGTTCTTCTGATGTTATCACTTCTAGAGATGGTAGAGATTCTGGTATACAGTTGAAATAATTAGATCTCATAGTCAAAAACCGTAAATTAAGTTGTTCTTCTGATGTTATCACTTCTACAGAAGGTAGATATTCTGGTATACAATTGTAATAATCAGATCACAAACTTAAAATCCATATATCAAGGGGTTCTTCTGATGTTATCACTTCTGGAGATGGTAGAGATTCCGGTAGACATTTGAAATAATCAGATCACATAGTTAAAAACCGTATATCAAGGTGTTCTTCTGATGTTATCACTTCTATAGAAGGTAGAAGTTCTGGTATACAGTTGAAGTACCCGTATCACATAGTTAGAAACCGTATATTAAGTCGTTCGTCTGATCTTATCATTTCTAGAGATTTTAGAAATTCTGGTACACAATTGAAATAATGAGATAACATAATTTAAAACCGTATATTAAGGTGTTGTTTTGAAGTTATCACTTCTAGAGATGGTAGAGGTTCTGATATACAGTCGTAATAATCAAATAACACAGTTAAGAACCGTAAATCAGTTGTTCTTCTGAAGTTATCACTTCTATAGAATGTAGAGATTCTGGTATACAGTTGTTATAATGAGATCACATGGTTAAAAACTGAATATGAAGATGTTCTTCTGAAGTTATCACTTCTATAGAAGGTATAGATTATGGTATACAGTTGAAATAATTAGATCACATAGTTAAAAACCGTATATTAAGGTGTTTTTCTGATGTTATCACTTCTAAAGATGGTAGAGATTCTGGTATACAGTCGTAATAATCAGATAACACAGTTAAGAACCGTGTATCAAGTCGTTCCTCTGATTTTATCACTTCTGTAGAATGTAGAAGTTCTGATATACAGTCGTAATAATCAGATAACGTCGTTAAGAACCGTAAAACAAGTCGCTCTTTTGATATTATCAGTTACTACACGCTTCTATCCGTGATAGATGTATCTTTAAGAATACCCTGTGCTCCAAGTGTTTATCTTATAATTATTACACTGTTTATGTAACAGATACAGTCTTCATAGAAGATTAACCATTGTTTATTGTGAAACAGAAATTAACTGTGTACACGAAGAAAATTACGTCGATCCTCGAAGTAAATCTGTAAACGGAAGAGGATATGTATATGAAACTACAAAAGCAGCTTCCGGTGTCTTTATAATATTCTGTATTGAGTTTTGATATTCTATATTTACGAGGCCATAATTTACTTTTCTCATGCATTCTGTACCATAAAATCCTCAGTTGTTAGGTTATCGACATCATCGGCTTGTTATTCGCAGCTGATAAACAAGACATGAAAAGGTTATTCTAGAATACTGGACTACATCTTATTCATACAACTTCCGAATTTTGTTTGTTATTAATCACAAAGCACACAAGAGGGTTTCTAAGTTGTGCTCAACGTAGATATCCAAACCTTATTTTAATTCTAAAGCCCTAAGACTTGCACATGTGACTCAGCATACAAATAAACTTCTGGTTTAAGTGAATATTATTTAATTGTATTTGATATAACCGCAATTACTTTTTATGTTTTCTGGTATATTTTGAAAAACTAAGGTATTTTTGTAAACGAGGCTGCTTGCAGTTGCTCATGTACTCTCTCGAAAGGCATTTTTTACCCCCTTCTGTGACGGTTTTCATTACATTAAGCATTCATACACTGATGGAAAGACATAAAGAACACATTATTTCGATTGACCTTACACAATGGCAGAAGTAATGTTTTAAAAGAGATTTAATTTCAATTTTCAATTCCCCCAAAGTAGCAGTTATAATTTGAACTACTCATGCCCAAAACTCCTGGAGATTCAACAGTGAGTTTGGAGGTTTATAACACTATAAACCAAGTTTCGATACCAGCGGTTGGAAAGAGTACAGACAGTTAACTCAATATGTAGCGCAGCACTTAAAAACAAAGTAAAAATAAACAGGCCTACTATTTTTTACTTAGAAAAAATTTTAAAATGTGGCATGAATTATTTAAAATATACTAGAAAATAAGAAATAAAGAGTGCGAACGTACAACGCTAAAATTCAGGGTTCGATAACCCAATACAACTTTGCTTTAAAACAATCAAACAAACAGACCCAAGTTACCTTTGTTATATTATAAAACGTGTTACTCCAACTGGATTGTTCATTTGTAAGGTTCATACTAAATATAGTATTTATTAACCTCCAAGATTTTAAGTAAATGTAGAATATGAATAAATCATTCTCAACAAAAGCATTACTAATTTATATTCAAGTTATTACTTTTATGGACGATATGCCAAAAGTTGAGAAGTTACTAAACGCCGCAAAAGATAAAACTTAAATATATCAAAACATCAAATGTCTTGCACGTGTGTGTTGGGATTATTGATTGCTCACGGCAAAGCGCAGCTAGAAGTACTCTACCAGTTTCTTTTGTACATATGTGGGGCTACATAGATTTTACAAATATAATGGGAAAATATTTTAACCATGAAAGTCAATATGTTGGAAAGTCATTACTTTTCCTTGACTTTACCCAAGACGATAACTATTCAGAATCATTACACTTTCTTAATACTTACGTATGCCGTCTTACTGACTTCTCGGGCCAATTCACCAAACAACTGACGAATCGGTTTTACTTACTTACGAAACAAAGTATAACAACATGTCAGATGGTTCTATGTGAAAGTTTGTTATATCACGTCCTTTTACATTTCGCAGTAAGTTAGCGCCAAGCCAGATATGACACCAAAGTTTAATCTCTCGAGTTTAAAAAAGCTCAATACTTTCCTCGCGATTTAACTGCACGAACCAAACAAAGCTGCTATTGGGTGTAGCTGAACAGAAAATTGCGTGGCGCGTGAATAACATGCTACTTTCAAATACACATTAAAACACACTAAATATTACACTCATACATACTTATAAACGTAAATTACATTATAAACAAAGGCTTGGAAACAAAGTTACTTAGAGTACGTACAGTTATGGGAATGAGTTCTTTTTCTTTTCTCCAGAGCCCAGTCTTACTTTTCGCTGTCATCTAAAAGCACGGCTTACACCAAATTTCTGCTTAGTGTATCTATTACCTTTTTACTTACGTAAGAAGAGGCGGTCTTTGATTCTGTTCCTCTGGTTTGATTGGTCAACTAGGTAAATGGTCTATTCAGTACAATGGATTTTAAAGTAAAATCTCACAGAAATAACTGCTCTGAGTGAATTAATAATTTTATATACTGTATAACATTTTTGTTTACTAATATATTGTAGAGTATATATAAATAAATAAAAAATAAGGTTTAATTAACTGTTGTTTTAATCTTATTTCTCATCAAATCTTTTGTGGACTACAATCGCGTTAGCAATAACTTGAGAATTTTTGGTGTTTTTTGACAAAATGTCAGTCAGTACGAGTGTGACATTATGTGATCAACAGTTCATGTTGCGTAATAAATGCACCTCATAACAATAACTTTAGAGTTTTATTACGCCAATCACATTATTGAAGCAATTAAAGCAAGTGTTTGATCACAAATGTTTAAAAGATTTTATATTTAAAGCTCTTAGTGGCTCAGCGATAACTATGAAGACTTTTAACAACAAAACACAGACAACTCATTTTGTAGTTTCGTACTTACCAGCAACTAAAACCGTATTTAATAATTCACTAAATGTGTGTGTGTATTTTTGTTATATTTTAATGGGTAATAAGATTTCTTATTTGGATGGTTTTCTTTCGTTATTTGGCATAAATGATTCAAGAACAAGGCGCTGAAGGATAAAAACCATTACATTTCTGCTGTCAGAAGTGGGATCATTTTGATAAAAATAAAATAAAATCAAGAATAAACTTAAACTGACGACAGTGCTCAAAATGAGGTTAAAAACCTGCAGAGAATGGTGAAAAAGTAGAAAGAACAACAGGCATAAAGAAATAAAATATCAAAAAAAGTAGAAAAGAAAAAGATAGAAAATGAAAATAAGATCAAGAAGAAATGTATAGACATTAGTGGTCATCATTACATCTCAAGAACATTTATCACATGCTTATCATAAACTTGAAATGTATAATTTTCTCGAGCCAGAACAGTACAATTATAAATATTAAACATATTCCATGACATTATTTTCTCTTGAGAATGGCAAGTGAGAGAGTTTCGGAATTCAGAGCAGGTGAGCTAAGTTCGAATTCATGTGATATAGCAAAATAGCCCCTCTACTTTAAGCATTGGGTGCTTTATAGGAGTGATGGTTAATCTATGAATATGCATGGTGGCTATTAGGATGTTGTTGATTTGTTGCCTTGTTGTTTGTTAGAAGCTCAAGAGTAGGGATGGCAGCAATTAATCTAAGTAGTTTTATCAAAAATACAAATATCTTACAGAAAAGAAGGATACTAGGTGATTGAATTGAAACATACGAGATTGTTTAGGAAATTTATAAGATGAAAGCCTCTGATTTATATGCATTACATTCTGTAGATAATTAAATAATAAGACCAACTTAATACTCTGAAGAATAGAGTTAGATAGTGTAATAGGCACACATACACAATTTATACCTATTTTTATTTAGATGTGTGTTTTGTTTTTCTTGTTTTTTTCACACATAACTGCACGAATTTTAACTATGGAACATTAATCAAGGATTAGTTGAGAACTTTTTACTGTAGTTACTTATTGTTCTGCGCCATTCGCCTAGAATATCATGTGTACTATCTTAGAGTAAAGTTTCTGTAAAGGATAAAATATTATACGAAAATAAATAGTAATCTTTTAAACTAGTGAGCCGGGTGAAACCAGAAGCATATAACTTTCCTTATTTTTCGTTGGGAATGATAAACAGCAACACAGGTAGCACATGTGGCCTGGAAAACAATAAAATTATTGTTATATTTATATAATGCTGTGTTCTCTCAGTAAGGAACATATTTTGAAGAATTGTTAAAGATTGTTTCACATTATCATACAGTGTGTTTAGTCCCTTTTATTTTTCCTGTTTAGTAATGGGATGGCCAACCAGCAAATCGAGAAATTTCTCAGTGCGTTGATTAGGTCAGAATATGTTTGACTCTTTATTTTCAGCCATCCCCGTCGCATCAAACATGCTCGCCTTTTCAGCCGTGGGTACGTTGTAATGTTACAGTCAATCCTACTATTCGTTGGTAAAAGAATAGCTCAAAAGTTGGCGGAGGGTGGTGATGACTAGCTGCCTTCTCTCTAGATTAGGGTTGGCTAATGCAGATAGCCATTGAGTAGTTTTGCGTGATTTTCAAAATAAACAAACATTGCGATTCTATACTGTTTATACTGGAAAGTTTATTTGTGTTATTCTTCACTTGAAATCATTTGATTTTGATATCTATGTATTTACTGCAGTATTTATAGCTAGCTTAATGCCTTTATTTTCAATTAGAACAAATTGGTTTATTATGTGTTTGAAAACATATAAGTTTGTACTTGTAATACTGTGATTGTTTCCAAGTGCTATACACGTCATTTAAGGAGTAGTTAAGGCTGTTGTTGTTGTTTTTTAAATTAAGCACAAAGCTACACGATGTGCTATCTGTGCTCTGCCCACCACGGGTATCGAAACCCTGTTTTTAGCGTTGTAAGTCCGCAGACATACCGCCGAGCCACTGGAGGGCAAGTAGTTAAGGAAACAGAGATGTAAATTTTATGAAATGGGAGTTGAACAACCCTCGTGTAATCTAGCCATAAGTTATTTGTATCTTAAATTCATGAATTCTTCGCAACCATAATTTTTTTTGTAACTTCTATATGCAAAATAGTCTGAAAATATCAAGTCTATCTAAATTATGAGAAAAATAAAGAAAACTTCTTATTTTCGGTTTACTTCAAATTGTTTTAATGGTCCCTAAAGAATGAGCATTTTTGAAACTTACTGTATATTACTATAATCTTTTTAACTTCATGATGGCGGTGACTTGGATATTGTTTGGTGTTTTGAGTTTTGTTTGTTTCAACGTTTCGTTGCAGGGTATGCTTTGGTTAAAATAATGAACATAGTTTTAACGGAATTTTAATGAATTGGTCGTTGGACAGATATATAGCTGCATTTATTGTAATGCTGTTTATTTGTAGGTGATATTTGTTCCTCTGATAATAGTCATTTTAATTTAACATCTAAGCCTAAGTTAATGGTATATTTTAATGCCATTGTGAGATGATATGCTTTTAACTATTTGGATAAATGATAATAAAAACACATTGAAAGGTTAGTTTGTGCAAGGCAAAGATTTGGAAAAAGGAAGATTTTCAACATTTTCTTTTTTTTAAAAGAATAAACGCAGTACAAGAATAAGCAAGTTGACATATTTCTAATGTTAGATAAACACGGAACAAATTGAATGAGTTGAAGTAGAAATGAAATACTATACATAAAATTGTAATATAAGTTAATGAAACTTGATAATTTTGGGAAATATTAATAGGAATTACTTTTAAATTTCGAGTTATTTAACGCTGATAAAGTTTTAAAAAGTGTAGCAGATGGGATATGGACAATGTCTCATCCATATTATTTGTATATAGTCTACCTTTTTATTTATTTATTTTTATTACTTTTTTAAAAACACATCTTGAATGATTGTTTGCTATTTTAGGTTTGTTTGTTTCAAAGTGAGTACTTAATTATGTAAGGAAAATTACTTCAGAAAAGTGATTGTTTCCAAGTGAAAATCTAATTAGGTAGGTAATTTGGTAATTATAACTTGTAAATTTCAAGATGAAAAATTACACATTGTTACTAAAATTCAGCCCTTTGTTGCATAAAATTGGCGACTCATTAGAAAGAAATGGTTCTATCTCAAAATAATTTGCAAACAAATTTTCATTTGAATATAATACTAAAAATTTTCAAAAATGATTTGAAACAAAAAAGACATGAAAAACAGTTTTGTCTGAACACAAAACAAAAAATATGATGATTCAATTAATGTAAAGATAAATGTAGAGCAATTGCCTACAGTTGAAGCATAATTCAAAAACACTTCTTGAATATTTATAAAATTAGAGAAATTTTGGTTGTTGACTTTATTTGATTACTGCATTCAAACCTTATAGCTATAATTTTTCATAAAGTATACATCTTATGCTTTATCAAAGTAATGCCAAATTCTTGCAACAAAGGTAAAATATTTGCAAAGCTGTATATTTGAATTGGAATGCAGCATTAAAAGTTAGTTTGAAACAAGAGTCAGTGAGCATGGATATGAGACATTATCTTGGATGAAGTGATGAACTGCAGCTATTTGTAGATATAAAAAATAGAAATCATTAAATTGTACATATATATATATATATATATGAGTTATAAGGTTCCCATGCTTTCTAGAATTACTGAAAATTTGGAAAACAGAAAAACTGGAAATTTGATAAAGTTCTCCTGTAAGTGTCATGTATAGTAACAATGTGAGAAACTTGCAAACATCTTCAAAGACTTTGAGACATCTTATGCATTAATGTGATGCTTATGTACATTCATCAGCATTTTCTTGTTTGATTTGAACTTCTAACTATAGAATAACTTTGGATACGGAATTTCTGAAGTATAGTGTGAGTATAGTATACCATATATTCATTTTTTTGTTTTAGTGTTAACCCTTGCCATATTTTGTGTATCTTATTATATAAGTAAATTTTTGAGTTACTTGTTTCATGCTATTTAGCAATTCTAGTTGTACCAGGAAATGTTTTTGACTAGTTGACAGTTTTAATGTGTGGTAGCAGTAATAAAAGGTTTATTAAATATGTGGTTTTGAAGTGTTTGTGCTAGCATGTACTTTAAACATAATTAATTTGAAACATTGTCTTATGTAACCAACTATCTAATACATATTATTTTATTCATCTTTTAAACTTGTATAATATGTACACTAAAATAAATTGAAATAAAGTTAATAGAAATATAATAATGGCCAACTAGTATTTTGTTTTTATAATTGAAGATATTTCAAATAGGCCAGTAATACAGTTCTTATTTCTATCAGTTTTGTATGGATAACAAGATGATATAGCAGTGAAAACAAAATAACGTAAAAATGTTTGTTATATTTGACAATTATATCAGTTACTTCAATTTTTTATATGCATGATCCTGCAAAGTTACCACTTATTTGAGTTTACAAATGAAAAAGGTGAAAGAAAGCTATTTTTTCACCATCATTTCTTTTGCAAATCAGAAACAAGTAATATATTAAGCTAATTAGTAATATAATATGTAATATATATTTGTTAATTAGCATAATATGGAGGAGTATGTTTTGTAGCCTAAAAAATAGAAGTTTTGACTTTATGAATTGAAAACGTTGTAAGAGATCCTGTGCTAGAATTGTGAGAATATAATTTCTACTTTATTTTGTTTAGTTTGCTGTAAGTATGATAAGGCTTCTTTTAGTTAAGTATTAGAGCTTGTCCAACAACAGTTATAAACTAAAAAATGCTACTTGTGTGCAGAATTATATTTGTATGTATAGTGTTATTATTACTGAGGTGAAAATTTATTTTCAAAACTTTTTATTGTATGTCTCTCTAGAGATAAAAGGAGCTAAACACGAAATAAGTGACTAATTTATTAGTTTATGTGAGAAACAGAAGTAGATTGTTGAAAGGTTTAAATAGGTTATTTCATTAATGAAGTATATTCAGCTTCATTACCATGAAGTATTCTACTTTAAAATGCAATTAGAGGTACATAATTTTTCTAAATTTTCAAGACTGTTATAAATGGTGACTATTTCCTTCACAAAACTTTTTATATATGAAGTATATAATATAATTTGATTATTTAGTTTGTAATGCACCTCTTTTACCTCAGCAGTAAGTTTGTAGACTTATAAAGGTAAAAACTGGGTTTCAGTACCCGTAATGTACACTTAACAAGAAATGAAGTTTGCAGTGTTGTATGGATGCCAAATTTTATGAAATAGTTTACTAGAGGTAGTCTGGAATTTTTTTAATTGCTTTCCTCAAAATTTGTGGAAAATGTTTAATTTTAAAGAATGGGAACCCTGAGTTTACAATCAGGGATATCAGAGTTGGAAAAGTCAATTCTTAATTGTTATAGGCCACCTGATGAAAAAGATGTTAATGAGAAATGGTAATGAGGTCAGAATTGCTACTAGTAATGATACTGATACAAGTCATGGAAAACTAACTTGAGACATACTGATTGAGATTATATACAATGTAGGACGAGAAAGATTTCTTGAAATGATTTATGATGGTTTCTACATCAGATGCTAAGAGCATCCACAGGAGATTACATTTTCATCTTTATTGTTGATCTTTACTGATAATTTTGGTTGTGGTTACAGGAGTTGAAAGTGTGGAGAAAGTTCTTTGGTATGTAGGTAATGTTTTGAAAAGTGTTTTCTCAAAAATCCAAATCTTTAGCTTTTAACAGGAAATATTTGTAGTATCACAGTTTTCCTAAGGAAAGTGTAATTAGGTTTTTTTTTTATTAAGTACGAGAAAACTGTTTTACCCAGAATAAACTTTTACACATGTAAAATTAAAGTTTATTTTATTACAAATTTAAGATAAATCAGCAGTGCAGTGTTTTTTTGTGATAGTAGTTTTATCATCTCATATTTTATATATCAATTTTAAAAATGCTTGAAACTTAATGTGTAAAGTTGTGTAAAAGCTCTTGATGTTTCAGTTTTTAGATATACACAACTGCTGCTTGTAACTGGTGTAGTTGGTGCTAAAAGTGCGTTTTTCTTGCTACTTGAGTAGTGATTTTTGGATTTTTTATTTTTAGATGAAATCTGTAGTAACCCCTCAGTGACTTCAAACATATACACTACTACTGATGGCATGATTCTATCTGATATTGCCTTTGTTGCAGAATTGGTTGTCACATGCCAAAATGGAGTGAAGGTAATACAAGATTTGTGTGTAGATTGAAATTTTCAGAAATGTGTGTTTTATATTGTTATTGAAACATATTGATTCTTGAAATATTTGAAATAGAAAGTAGTATGAAAATACTAGGATTTTTTTATGTGCTGGAGAAAAAGAGACAAATTTCATTAAATGTTTCAGGATTAGCTTATTTTTAAAGAATAAAAGTGCTGGTAAATAGATATATTTTTGATTAGGCAACTCAGTAGGACCTTTAAGAAAAGGTGTTTATTATTTCTGTTAATGAGTTGGATATCTTTATAGACTAATGTTTCCAAATTTGCTGCTGATATTCAAATTCTTAAAAGGTGTTTGCTGTTAAGACTATCTTTCTCTTAAGGACTTGTATAGCTTTGGCAACTTTTTGTGGCTAGAATCGAAACAATGATGCATTTGAGGTATAAAAATTTGGAAAGGACTTATTTCTTGTGTGAAAGGAGCAGTGGCAGTCTTAAAAAAAAGAGTTGATGTAATAGTTGAAAAAAAGGGCATTTAAGTGGGGTATAAAAAACTGGAGAATGTGAGAACATTGCTTGGATGGGCAAGACCTATGCTGAAGAATAATTGCATCTTCAGTGGAAGTAATACTGGAAATACATTTTTGGTATAGGAAAAAGTTAACTTCAGTAATCTTGTTTATTATTAATGAGCAGTTAACTTCAAATTTCCATTATTCTTGTTCTATTAATGTGAATTACTATATTGAACTGAATCTTCATGGTAATGTTCTGTGATTTAGATAATTTTTTTGTCTTTAAAGCCTGTACAAACAGATTAAACGAATCTTGTATTCTTCAAGATTTGTCTCTGTATTTAGTTGTAAGCTATATGAATATTATGGCCAAAATTGATGTTAACATGATAAAATAATGCATTTTAATCTTAAGTATAAGATATTCCCAAAAGTAATGTCTGAAAATTTAATACAGAAAGTGCATCATCATTTCTATCTTTTTAGAAGGCTTTAATGACTGAAATATGTAGTAGGACATGTATAAAAATGTTCAGACAAATAAAATAAACTAACCCAACTCCACTTTTTCCGATCAGTACTCAAATAAACGCTTATGAAGATAGATGTGTCTAAGAAGCATATTAGGCATATAATGCTTTATCAATTTAAAAAAGACAATAGTGCAGCAGAAACTACACAAAACGTTCAAGGTGTTTATGGTGCAAAGTCTCTCAATGAAAGAAAATGTTGAAGGTGGTTTCAGAAGTTCAGATCAGGTGACTACAGCTTAAGTGATGCACCACGTTCAGGTCGTCCTGTTGAGTTTAATGATGACTTGCTGCTGGCTGCACTTCATGAAGATTGTGCTGTAACAGTGGAAGAACTAGCACAAAAGCTTAATTCAACCCATTCAATAGTTTATTGTCGTCTGCAACAGCTTGGAAAGGTGTCAAAACGTAGAAAGTGGGTTTTCTATGATTTGAAAGAAGCCAACCTTAGAGCAAGAGTGGAGATTTGCACTTCTCTACACTCTCATGAACGTAACACACTTTTTTGGGCATGTTAGTGACTGGAGATGAAAAATGGATATTTTATAAAAATGTTAATCACTGGAGACAATGGCTCAGGGCAGGTAAACTTGCTGAAGCACAGCCCAAAATGGACCTCCATCCTAGGAAAGTTTTGTTAAGTGTTTGGTGGGATGTTATTGATGTGATTGATTGTTTTGAATTTCACACAAAGCTACTTGAGGGCTATCTGTGCTAGCTGTCCCTAATTTAGCAGTGTAAGACTAGAGGGAAGGCAGCTAGTCATCACCACCCACTGCCAACTCTTGGGCTACTCTTTTACCAACAAATAGTGGGATTGTCCATCACATTATAACACCCCCACGGCTAAAAGGACGAGCATGTTTGGCGTGACGGGGATGTGAACCCGTGACCCTCAGATTACGAGTCGCACGCCTTAACACGCTTGGCCATGCTAGGCTTATTTATTGGTCTGATCCACTTTGAGTTGCTGCCACTCCATGTAACGATTACATCAGACTGTCAACAGTTTGAGTACATGCATGTTGCACCGAAAGAAGAGAGGCTTGCTTTGATCAGTTGTAAAGGTGTTGTGTTACACCAGGATAATGCATGGCCCCATACAGTAAGGATCACATCTGCAAACATTGAAGGACTAGACTGGGAAAAACTTTCACATCCTCCTTATTCTCCAGACTGTGCCCCCATCTGATTATCATCTATTCTGAAATTTGCAGAACTATCTGGATGGAAAAGAGCTTGGAACAATGAAGATGCCAAAACTACCCTCTCTAGATTCTTTTCCTCCAAACCCCAAGAATTTTATAGAAGTGACATTCAGAAGCTTATGAATCTTTGGCAAGAAGTAATTAATAATAATGTAACATACATTATTGATTAAATGACATTAAAAGCATTTTAAATCATTTCTCTTTTTCTGAAACTAAAATTGCACATTACTTCAGGGATGACCTGATATAAATGTCAGAAAACTATATTTGATTAGCAGTATTGATGGCTAAGTTGATTTTGAGTTTTGCCCTGGTAATACTTCTTTCTGTGATAAGAAGTTATTATTATTCTGTATTTTAGAATTATTTATATTTTTAATAACTGGTTATTTGAATTTGTTTCTCATGGAGTAGTATGCAGTAGCCGATTAACTTATTCCATTGTTTGCCTAGGATTTGGCTTTATATGCAGATGTTGATGGTGTGACAATTCCAGCTATGAAATCTTTAGATAATAACAAATATCAGGTAATGTATTGAGCTATATACCCTTTCTTGACTAGTCAGCATCAGTCAGGTGTTGAATATTCATTTGAATTTGAAATTTTTAAATATAAAGTGTAATTATGAATTTAATATTTGTTTACTCAAAAATATTTTGGAATTGATATTTTGACATTTTGTGACATTTATTTAGAATAGTTTACAAGGAAGTATTTACAAAATGTGAAACTTTATATTTCTGCACAACTGCAACAAAACTTGTCTGTAAACACCACACTTGCATATTTTGTAAAAAGGTTTTATGTTCATCCCAAAGCAGAGGATTTTATTTGCTAAGAAGCTATCCTTCTTTGAGAACACAAAGAATTGTTTATCTCATGAGTTGTCTTCTATGTCTTTTAAAGAAACTGGTGGATACTCACTAATGGCTTTTTTAGCCATCTTTTTGATGGCTACTTTCAAGACCTGACATTGTTAATTCTAAGTTCTTGAACCCTAACTCTGTGTGAATTTGGTTGATTTGACTGATCTTGTAACTGAAATATGAAATAAATTTAAATTACCCTGTTTTCTTTGTATAATGACTGAAAATTGTAAAAGGAAACTACAGTTGTTTTTCCTGAATAGTTTAAGGCTTTTAATAGTATCCAGTTGTTCATACTTAATTTATTGCCCTTTAAATCATGTCTAACTAGTAATCTTCCATGCAAGTTGTAAATCATTAAGTGAATGTGTGACTCACTTTATTGTATTAAATGATGTAATGAATGAGCATATCTTATGGAGAGGCTTTTTTTCATTACCTTACCTAATTTAACCTAATATGATTCCAATTTTTATATTTTAATTAGTTTTGTATTGATAAAGAATATACATGAATAACAAGAAATATAGTACTTAGCTGTGGTGAAGTAATTCATGATTATTAGAAACCCACTTGAAGTAAAAATGTATTCTAAAGATGACTAGTATGGGTATTAAAACTTTAATACTTTAAAATAAAATACAGAACAGTATTTTGACCTTAGGTCATCTTCAGATCAACAAAGAGAGTTATCAACTGACTGTTGCTGGGCACAAGCTTGTAGAGGGCATTGCATTTAGATGTTAAGTTATTAATATATAAAGGTGTTTCTTTATAGTGGTTCAATTTTGGTTTGAGTTCTTGTATAATTAGGGCTTGTTTCATTTTGTACTTGTTTCCCTACTTAGTATGTTGGTGTTTTATTATGGTAATATTGTGTTTATTTGATTTGCAGTGCTCAAAAATTCAGTTTGCCCTGCACTTTCTTGTTGTGAGGCTGTATTGTTTTTGGAAATGTAGATTTCAATAATGTCACTGGTCCCTCTTGGTCATGTATGTATGTGATCTCTTCAGTCGGCTCTTCAAGATTCTTTGGCAGCTCCTAATTACCCTTCCTTATACCCTGATGGACAGTTTGCTTTGGTGGTTAGACAAGGCCCATACAGTGGCAGGTATCCCTCTTCCTTCTCCTTGTCTGGATTTATATCTGTTCACAGATTCATCTCTTCAAGGTTGGGGTGCATAGGTCAATCACCAAGAGGCTATTTGTTGGTTTTTTGATGAGAGGTCCTTACATATTGATACCCTCAAGCTTCCTGTGATATGTTGGGCTTTGAATCACTTCCTTTCTCTTGTCAGACATTGTCTGGTGGTGATTCATTCTGACAATTCTGTGGTGGCAGCACATGTCACCAAGGACACCTGGTCGAGATGTTAGATCTCTTATGTTGGACCCACATGCACCACATTCATCACATTGCATATCATGCTCTGGGTATTTTCAAGCTCATTAGTAGATCATCTCTCCTGTGTGGGATCTCTCCTATGTAGATGCATTTTCCACAGCTCTCTATCACTAGTTACCTTTCTTTTGGTCCCTGGTCCCTCATCCTCAAACTCTGGTTGTCAGTGTCTTCAATGAGGATTAATCCCACAAATTCCTTTTTACTTATTTTTGTATCCAGTTACTTCATCAAGTGGTCTCTCTTTTCTATACTACTTCATGTAAAATCCTTCTGATTGTTCATTATTGGCCATCTCATCCCTTGTTTTCACAATTACAACAACTGCAACTTATCCATCCAATTCTCCTTTCCATGTCTACCTCTCTATTTCATCAACCTCAGTCATGAGTTCTACATCCAGCAATTCATATCCTTTGTCTTCACACCTGGCTTTTTACTGGTCCTTGGTGAGGAGATCAGGTTTCTCCCAGTGAATAGATTTATTTTGGCTTTTTCTTTATTATCTTTCTCAAAGGAGATGTATCAGTGCAAATGTAATTGGTTTCACAGTTGTTCTGCAACTTGGGGATTCCATGCTTACTAACTGGGTTTTTGACTGGAGGTCTTTGGCTTCCTTGTTTTTGGGTTAAATAGGCTGCTTTATCCTAAACCTTTTGTTTTTACTGATACTGCTGAGCTTTTTCTTCTTCTATCCTTACCATTTTAATGAGTTTCATCTCGATTTATTGCCCCCCTACTCTTCCAGACTGGGATATTAATATAGTCTTCTGTTCCCTCACTTTACCTTTGTTTGAATATATTTTCTTATACTCCATGTTCCACATTTCCCTTAAAGCATATTTCCTTCTTCTGTAGGCTAAAGCCTGTAGGTATCTAGTGTCTAATTTGTTTGTCATTTACATTTCAAATATGCTTTATCTTCTACCCTTGTCTTCCATTATCTGGATTGTTCCTTCCTCCAAAAGACCTTGGTAACTAGGGAGAGTACCTACTCCTTTTTGCTTGTTTCCCTAACTTATGTTTCTCATCTTTATCCTTGTCCTGATCTGGATGGACTTTTATGTCTTTTTCATACTTTTCATTGTTATAATGCCCACATGGCTTCCTTTTACAGTACCCATTCCCAACTCTTTATCTTTTGGCAGTCTTCTTCTATTTGTGATCTTACCTTTTTTATCCTCATCATTTTGGTTCTGCAGTTGATTTAATTGGCTTCTTCCTTGTCTTCTTTCCTCCAAAACTTGTTCGTGGTGTCTTTTCAACAGGTTAGAAATCTCACCCTTTCCTTTGCTTTTCATCTTTATTAACCATTGGAGGAAATCTACAGTCAGGCATGTGGACTACACTTAATACATTCGTTATCCAATATCTCATTATTTACATCATAACAAAGTTTCTTCTTCATCAGATTTTTGTCTTTCACCTGTGGCCACTCTTTAAGCTTTGGTGTGACTTTGACAGGGTAAGTTTACATTCATACTATCTTTTCCTTTCAAGGGCTTTTGCATCATTTATTATTTTTATGTGTCCACTCTTCAATTAGAACTTTGCACTGTGTAGCCATGCACAGTTACGACAGAAAGTGTTCGTACCCCTGTGTCGTGAGTAGTTTTTTCTTAATAACTTAAAAAGTATCAAGAGTACGATAATGAAAATATAGTATATTATAAATACTATACTAACACACATCTATATAAATTTTTATGTAAATTGAATAACAAATAAACTGTTTATAAACAAATAACCAATCATAGGAGGGGCAGAAAGTGTTTCGTGCATCTACTTTAATGGTCAGTTGTGTAGCCTTTCAGGTGAATTACTTGGCACAATCTCTCCTCATAGCCCTCCATGATCGTTTGACAGTACTCGACTGGTATTTTCTTCCATTCTTCTTTACAGAAGGCTTCCAACTCTTTCAAGTTTTTCAGATGATGCTGATGAACCCTGGTCTTCAACTCATGCCAAACGTTTTCAATTGGGTTGAGATTGGGTGACTGCGATGGCCACTCCAGAATGCTTATATGGTTCCTCTGCAACCAGGATTGCACATATTTTGATGTGTGCTGAGGGTCATTGTCATGCTGGAAGATCCAACGACACCCAAGCTGCAAGTTCCGAGCATCATTCTTGATATAAGTGCCTAATATATCAATGTACTCTTTTTTTATCATGATTCCATTGACGCGGTGAAGGCTGCCTACACCAGAAGAGCTGAAGGAACTCCATATCATGATCAAGCCACCTCCATGTTTAACTGTAGGGATGGTGTTCTTTGGAAGATTTAGTTTCCTCTTCTTACGGAAAATATTGCGAGCATCGTTGTGGTCGAAAAGCTCGATTTTAGTTTTGTCTGACCAAAGAATACTCTTCCAGTAGGTAAAGGGTTCATCTACATGCTTTCTTGCATACCTCAATCATGCTTCTAAATAAACAGGCTTTAAATATGGACCGAGGACGGCATGCTTTGAACCCAGAAGAGCGTAACATGTTTGTAACTGTAGAGGTGCCTACTTCAACCCCAGTTTCCCTTACCAGTTTCTGTATGTCATTATGTGTTACTACTATCTTCTCTGAGAACCTTTCTCTTGGTTCTCTCTGAAATTTTGGTGGGGCATTTGGAATGAGGGAGGTTAGCAGTTGATTCTGTAAGCTTAAACTTGGCAATTATGCTTTGAACAGTAGATTTCGGCACATTAAGTTGTGTAGCAATACTGGAAAGAGACATGTGAGACTTTTATTTTACAATAATTCGGTTTTTTAAATTACTGGACAGTTTCCTGTTTGCCGTGATGACCAAGCAGATAATGACAGAGATGCACTAAATTGCCGGAAGTAAATTTTTTGCTGGCTAAATTCAAATAATTATGAACCCAGTGTCTAGTTCTGGAATGGTATAATGTAGTTTATTCACCAAACTAAACAAAATTTTTATGGGAATATCAGTTTTTTTCACACGTTCTGAACTGTATGAACACTTTCTGCTCCTCCTATTTTTGGTTGTTTGTTTATAATCAGTTTATTTGTCGTTTAATTTACATAAAAATTTGTGTAGATCTGTGTTAGTATAATATTTATAATATATTTTACTTCTATTAGCCTAATTTTGATACTTTTTAAGTTATGAGCAAAATACCACTCAGGACGCAGGGGTACGAACACTTTCTGTTGTAACTGTAGGTACATACTTTAGCTTCTATGGCTTTGCAATTCTCGCTGTTAAAATGGGGGGATGTTTCACAAGATCACTTGTAGATGAATAATTTCATGATGTATTTGCTTATAAACATGTCCATTCTGCACCATACAACTCAGGGACAGCATGGGTAAAGTAGAAGGGGATAGTTGTCCATCCCTTTCATGCTTTGTATTGAATAAATCAGTATGGTCTGCTTTTCAAAATTACCCTGTTTCAGGTAATGATGTTCTTCTGGACTCTCCAATGCATTCTCACCCCTTTTTCTTCAAGTGGAATACAGGAGTCCTTACCAATTTCCAGTTTCTAGCCACTAAGGTGGTTGACCATGGAGGCATTCTCCTGAATGGGTTCTACACAAAGATGGTGATAACCATTCAGTGTAGAGTAGGGTGGTGTTGTTCTGTGGGTGTAGATGATGTGATATTATGCAGTATGTGTTATGCAATCACGAAGAGTGAGATGTCAAATTGCAGTTCACCTCTTTAATCGGGAGCCCTCATCCTACTCCCACATGGATGTCAGCACCTCATGGCTGGGTTTTTAATTTAGAGTAAAACTAACCAACATTAGTCCACATAAATGTTTATAGTTGTTTTTATTCCTTTCTTGGTCATTCTTCTTGTGTGTTGTGGGTCACAGTTGAGGTAAGGAGGATTGTTTTGGTTCTGCACTTTTTGCTATCCTTCATTGTACCTTATGTTTAGGATGTTATTACTTTTCAGCTGGTTCCAGTCACTTTCCTTGTTAGGGAGTTGATTTTAATCATATAGGCATTATTTTGATACCAGATGTCAAGCTCCCCCCACACACACACATGGACTTGCCATAGTTTTCTCCCACTTGGTTGTGTTTTTTTCTTTTTCTGCCTTTATTTCCTGCAGATTTTTCAGATGAGTGAAGTGATGCAGTTCCCCTAATCAGATCTTGATATCTGATTTTGTATGTTCCAGGGGTATCCTTTCAGTGCTTGTAGAGGTTACTTCTGTCATTCCCTTTGCAGCAGTCCTGCCTGATATGCAGTGTGGAATTCTAGCTACTCTTGTGAGAAGATGCAGGTATTGCACGGGAAATTATAATTTTTCTTCATTGAAAATGAACTTTCAATAGATACCTTATTTCACATTTCCTACCCTTCCTCTCCACTTTTCTTTTTTCAGAGTGATAGTTTGGTAGAGATGTTAGAGGGAATCATGTATCATATATGAGTATGTCATGTTTCTATTAGTGGAGAAGTGACACATGACTCTCTGCATGAGAGAGATGTTGGAATGATTTAATTCCTGTAAGAGCAGCTGAAGGTTTGTGGCATGTGCTAAGAAAAATTTTTGCATATAAAGTGTAGCACTGGATGAGAATAGCTAATTTTGTGAGAGGAGGTGAGTACTTATCAGAAATACATTTTCAGTAGAGGAAAATTATAATGTTTGAATTTCTTCATGTTCTTTCATATGCTTTTTTTTATTACATGATAACTCCAACACCAAAACAATGGTGTCAATCAATTTCATTGAAGTGACAGTTTCAAATGGAGTATCAACTTTTATAAGTATTTTTAACTAGTTGTAATTAAAAAAAGAAAATCATTAATCTTTTATTTTAACCTCCTTGCAGAAATTTTGTGTTCCTTTAAAAAGCTCTTAAGTGCAGGGTGGAATGGGAATTACCAGTCAGTCACAGATAAACAATAAATATTAGTTGGAACTTAATTGTATTTTAGGGCTTGGTTACAAATATAACCTTCCTATGTTTATTGAAACACTACATTAAAAAAGAAAACAAATACAAAAATCTTTAAAAAAAAAGGAATTAAATGAGGGGGATAGCTGATATCAGTTCAAAAACAATACAAACAAGGTACTAGTGATTCCACTTGCATTTATCTATATATAATAGCACTGAAAAGAATAAACATATAGCAATATACATATAACTATTTGATCACAACTGGTTTTTGATTTATCCTATCTTTATCTGTTAACATTCTGCAACACCCTGTACCTGTACTGTTGTATATGAATTATGTAAATGCCATCCATGCTGTCTTGTTTGCATTCTTTGTGAAGAATTGGTATTAGCCACAGTTTTAAGCTTGAAAATATAATCTTTATATCCTGATTCAACTTGTTTATGTACTTTTTTGATGATCGCTGTGCCCCATTTATAATGAACAATTTATGCTAATTTTGTATATTTTTATTACAGTAGTTTTTGATTCTATAGATATGGATATGTGATATGTATTTACTAGTAGTTTAATGATGATGTAGGCAGAGATGATACTTTTTTTTTATTATGCTACAGACAGATGCACGTAATAATTATCAGGCCTTTCTTTAATAATGAAAAAAGAAAGTGTTGATTAACATTTGCAAATCTCACGTACTTAAAGTGATGCATTATGACTGGGGAATATTAAGAAAATGTATTAACATTATGAATATCAGTATTACACTAGAAGAGATATTAGTTTTATCCATACTCTGAACAAAGAAGAAACCATGTAATACTACTATGTTGAAAATGTTCTGTCATGAATTGTCATGTATACTACTATTTACTTTTCCTATAGTTTTTTAATCCAATAATATTTGATTTATATAGCCCTGAAATATTTTTAGTTTGGTTTTACTGTCTTTGGTAGCGATCTTTTTTGTTGTCTTTAGAAGTGACTACAGTGAATTAAAGCTCTATGTTGCTCAATGCATTTTTTAAATAATATGTTTCTTTTAGGTTATTTATGCTTCTGTCTGATACATGTATATTTATTATCAGGATGATGTAGCAAAGATGTACATATTTATGTTTAATGATATTGTAGGCACAGGTACATAGCAATTCAATTTGTAAATACACAATACATGTCATGTATGCTGCAACATTCTACTTTGACTTATTGTGTACTTTATTGATTATTGTTTTTGTATGTTCTGTAAGGTGTACTTTTGCATGTGATAACCATTTACTGATACTGATCCACTGTATGTTTCTCACCTGTCAGGTAAGTTGGACAGAAGTACCTAAAAAAGTTCATGATGCTGTACGTATTTTACGTATGTATGATGAAGAAGGATATTCAGCTTTAAGAAAGGTAAGATTATCCACTGTTTCTATTTTAAAAGCAAAAAAAATATTTACAGTCATCATTTGTGAAGTATGAATAAACTAGTCTTTGTTGACTTGTATGTGAGCCATCATTAGGTATTATGGTTGAAACAATACAAGTGTTTCAGCACACCCTATGTGTTAAAGAGAAATTAATACTTTTTTGCTCTTGCATTCAACACAGCTATTTATTGTATCATAAACATTTTAAAATTTTAACTTTTGAATGTCCATGTAAGTTGTGAAATAATATTATACTGATATATGTAACTTGTGTCATTAAGAAAAGTACTCTTGTGGTCCCAAATGATTATAACAAAAAATAAAATATATGACTACATGTGAAAGTAGCATGAGAATAATGTTGTGGAAAGTAGAAAGTTTATCTAGATTGGCTTTTTTAATGACATATTATATTAATAGTTAGAAGAAATCTCTGAATTCTGATACAATTTTACCTCTCTTTCTGACAAAAACCTATCCTAATCTTCTTTCTGCCCACTAAGCATTGTTTAAAAAATTTCATGCTCAGCACTCCAGGCTACATACCCGACTAATTTCATGTCACTCTTCAAAATGAAAATAGCATGTAAATACTCATGTGGTACAACATTGTTTAGACAAGATTTTATGCCTGTGGTCCCATTTATGATGTGCTTCTTGCCATTATAAATCAGTTTTGTTTTTAAAGTTTTATTATAAGTTATTTGCATTCATTTGTTTCAACAATTTTTTTTTTTTTGCATTTGTTTCTTCTTATCAAATTATAAGAGATTTTAGTATGAATTTGAGGTTCAGTGTGTCAGCTACCAAAATTTCTGTTACAGTAAAAAAAGCTACAGGTATAACCTCCCAGAAATCAGGTTTGACTTTATCTGCAGAGGAAGTGCAGGCCTTAATTCATAGTGAATGAGATTCACATGTTTGACCATCAGTTTATTCTTTACAGTTTGACAATGTTACCAAGGAAGAACACAGTTAAGGAGAAGACCATTAATTGGACTTTATTTTTCTAGCACTTTCTTATTTTGCTCTGGGACCTCTTCTGTAATTCTTCAGAAGTTTCCCTTTTAATTTTTTCCCACTTGCTAATCAGGTCATTGGTTGATGTATATTCCAGTTTTGCTATATATTTGACACATGGGTGATTTTGGTAGTATTCTTTTCCTGTTCCAGTTGTTATGCTCCCATGTTGTTCATTTTGGTGGATGTTTGTTCTTTTCGTCTTTTTGTCCTATTGTTTCCAGTTCCCCCAGTGGTTCTTTGGTAAATTTTTTGTGACTTGTAGTACAATTCACGTATGGTGGATATGCTCATGGTAGGCATGGCTTAGATGCCCTTTGTGTAGCTTTGCCTTTCATTATACACAGGAGATTTAAGTATTACATGTCATCAGTGCTTGATCTTTTGAAGTTAGGTATTTATGTGTTCTTTGTCATCCAAGTTAATTTATATGAGTTTAATATATTGATTATTACTTTGATTTTGCAGGTAATTTTAGTCATTTTGCACATTTGTTAATATTACCTACCCTTGAGATTATAAATTTTGAAGTCTTGTCAGTTTAATATTAAAAAATACTTTTAACTAGGTATGTTCAGATAACGTGTGAGTTATATATCACTACTACCAGTCACATCTAATTCATTGTTGTGACTATTTTTTTACCAGTTTTAAAATATGTATCTTATAATC
Organism: Tachypleus tridentatus; assembly: GCF_004210375.1. Lineage (NCBI taxonomy): Eukaryota > Metazoa > Arthropoda > Merostomata > Xiphosura > Limulidae > Tachypleus > Tachypleus tridentatus. Next base: position 15,628,062 of record NC_134829.1, read on the forward strand.
CTAAATTTTGGTCAGTGTTGTCTTTTGTAGTGTTATTTAGTTTAGATATTGATTATTATTTTATTTTCTCAGTTATTTTTGTTGGATTGCATCTCCATCATTATAATGTACTTTATGAATAAGTAAATTTAGATTATTGGTTAGATATTCATGAGTACTTGATTAACTAGGTACATTCAGATATTTATTCATTGTTCTGTGTGGATTAATTATTTTCATTATTGTTAAATACATGCCTTATAATCCTACTTGTGATCAATGCAGCACTTAAGTTTTACTTTATTTTTGCATTTCTACATTGCTGATATGTTCATTACTTTCCCATTCACAGGAATGAACTTTACTTTTGTTTTTTTTCCTATGTTTTTGATACTAGAATCCAAATTTTTCCCTCATAATCTGCAATTCAAGGTTTGTTCTTACGTGCTTATATTATTGTTAGTTATTTATTGCTTGAAGTCGAGTATTCCAGTTTTTGGCCCTACTATTTGGACTGATCTTGGCTCTTTAAATGTTTTGTCAGGTAATATGAACTCTTGCCCAGCATCTTTACTTGATGAGTCTTTGCACTTATCTTTACATTGATAACTGGCTACTGCTTGCTTTTTCCCATTGACAGTCAAGAGACCATACTCTTCTACATGTACAAGAAGCAGTACAGGTGGGAATCCTGATAAAAGGGGAGAAGTTCATTCTTACTTCCACTCAATTCCCTGTTCACTTGGGGTATTTTTTCATTTGTATCTCAGTTGGGCCCAGTCTACTCCTCTTCATCCTCTAGTAGCTCAAGAGGTTCTATTTCTTATGGATATGTGTTCCCTTCAGTGGACCCACCTAGATCAGTGGAAAGTTTGTTTGGATCAGTTGGACTATACTTTTTTACTCTTCATTCCCAGGTCATAGCTGCCTGGCTTGGTGGTTAGACAGAAACAAAACCAATTGAGGGGGAGTACCATTTTCTCCAACTTGTCTTAATTTAAATCTGTTCATGGACCTCATTTTTAGAGGGTTGGGGTGCTTACTTTGATTCCCAGGAAATTTACAGTTTCTGGTTGATCAAGGAGTCTACACTCTATATTACTGTTCTTGAGCCTTTGGTGGTTTGTCAAGCTTTGTCCCACTTCCTTCCTCTCCTGTAGGGAAGGGTAGTTAGTGTATATTCTAACAACTCTACAGGTGTCACTTATATCACCAAACAAAGAGTATACCAGTTCCAGTTCTCTTTGCTTTCAGATTGTGGATCTCCTTTTATGGGCCCAAGTCACCACATCATGGGTTTGTAGATTGCTATGTTCCTGGTATCCTTTATCTGATTGCAGATTGATTATTTCATTCCAACAATATTCTTTCCATTGAGTGTGTTACCAGCTGGGAACACCTGACATATACCTTTGTTACCAAACTTCCTTCTTTCTGTTCTTCCATTCAACATCTGCTAACTGGTGGTGGACACATTCATTCAGTATTGGAGGAGTCCTCACACCTGTGATTACCCTTCTAATCCATCTATGATTAACCTACTTATTCATGGAAGACTGTTGTTTCCACAACATTGCTTTTCATCAAATTTGTTATGCCACAATGATTTTGGCTGCTTACCTAACTGTGCATTGGAGAAAATATTTCATCCATTATCTGCACAGTCTGTTTGTTTTTCCTTAAGTGGATATCATCTCCCACTCATGCCCATTCTAGACACATCTCTTCACCTATGACTGGGGTGAATATTATAATTTCTATCCTTTCATTTTTGTTTTCTTTTAAAATACCATTTTTTTATCACTGATAATGGGATCCCACTCTGTGGTGGGTGTTGCCTGTTTAGGTATGCTTTACCTCAAACTTGCACTTTAACACTTACTTAGAGATGGGGTGTTCCACAAGATCACTGGTGGTATACCAATGGTATATACATATGTTTCTAGCTATCAGTAGTGGTGGACCTTTACTCGTAGATTTAAGAGTAAAGCAAAAGGTGATTTCTACCTGTTCCTGCTGACTCTTTGATTGTATAGTAGTCAGTCTTTTCAAAATATGGACTTATTGACATCCATTGCACTTTCTCCAGTGTGACATTCCTCCAGATTACCCACTCTATTTACTTCACCCCTCTTTTCTTCCAGTAGGGCGAGGGAGCAGTAGACCTTGGAGGCTTTTTCCTGCGTGCATTGTTGAATTTTATTTTACCATACATATCCATGATTTTCCATTTGGTGAGAAAAAATAAAGATGATTTCTCTCATTCCATTTCCCTTGGATGTTTTTTCCCAGGTGGACAACTTGATCTGCCTCATAATACCAACAATGGGATATATGTATGCTGTTTCTACAGTTAAGCAAATGTTCCATATTCTCCTTGTAATTCTGGATTCAGAATATTTCTTTCATGTATTTATGGCTGGGTAAGTTATGATTTCTGCTTGTAACACAAGTAACAGATGTTGCCATGTTCTTATGGTTGAGTTGAGGCAATGCCACAACTCCATAACGTTATGTTTGGTTTATTGTAGTTCTTGCTACTTTGGTGGGTTTGGGAGTTGGACTGTGTTTGGTGGATTGCTAACTTCCTCTTTGTAATACCTGCTGCATGAGGTATGATGCTCTGTTTATTTTCAGTAGGGGTTGATGAGTATATGTAACATGGTCCAGATATTTTAGCCATTATGTTCATGCTATGCTATATTTGTTTTGGTTCTCAACCTTGTAATGCTGAGGATGAGTTGTGTAACCTCACCTGTCCAGGTTGTGTTGGGTGTCTGTATAGTTCATTCAGTTTATATTTTACTATGGATTGCACCTTTTCAAACAAATTTCACTTATGCAAGTCTTTTTTATTCCTGCCTGCATCAGCTTAATTTCCTGCTTCAAGGGTGAATAGCAGACCTTTTCCAAATATAATGCAGTATCACATGTGTGATTTGATTTCATCTCAGAGCACACCTATTCATTTTGGGCAGTTGCTTTCTGCTTGGTTTCAGTGTTGAATTGTTTACACTGGCCCCTCTACCTTTGAAATGTGGACTTCTAGCTTTGTATGAAAAGAGGTAAGACTGTACCAGAAGTTAACATTTTCTTACACTGATAAGTACTTATGTCTGCTTTCAACTTTTCACCTTTCCTCCTCACAGCAGGTGTGTCTGTTTTAGAGCCTGCTAATGCTTGTAAGTGAGCATCTGGTGTGAACAGCAGAGGAAGCTAGCTTCACCTATATACGTGGTACAGTACTCTTGGTAGAGGGTATTCACGTGCTATGTACATGTTCAGTGGTTGCATAAAATTGTTTGGTTATATAGACTGGTACACTAAGCCTGAAAATTTTGAAATTTATATTAGCATTGCTTAAAGGGAAGAAAGAAGTTTGAGATATCAGTATAAGAAAATGTAAACTTTCATATTGGAACTTTAAGATATATCTCTATAAAATGTTATGGTTATTCTTTTCAAATTTTATGGAATTAAAAAGTTTGGTTCCATAAAAATTTAATCAGTTTATTTATATAATTGTATACATCTGCAAGAAAGCAAAGGATTTTCATATTAGTCAAATTTGGATTAACTACCATTAACTAAAACAATTGTTCAATAGTTATTAGAAGAGGGGCAACCAGGAATTACTTTTTGTTATTATAATATTTTTATTTGTCAGGTTCAGCGTAGTGGTGAAGATACGTCGAGCATTACACCTTTGTTTACTGTAACCATCAACCATCAAGTAAGTTTAATTCAGTAGACAACTTGTAGTTAATATGTAAATGAAAATTTTTTTTTTTTTGTAAAGTCATAATATAGTTTGAAACAATTAAGTTCTAAAAGAAACAAAACCACCTTTCTATTGTACATGGTGTTTGAAGTTTAAAAAATAACCAGTGTATGGCATGGTAAGTAGATGATATTAAGTTACATTTTCTCCTCTAGCTGTTCATTGTTGTGTTCTCCCCAAATATTTGACCATTCCCACAATTGTATGTATCTATACTTTATATGTATGAATAACTCAGGCTTTCTGCTGTCCCTAAATTTCACACATTTTTCTTTATTTCAGTTTTTATTTGTACTTTTTGATTTTTAATTCAAACATTATTAATTTTTGTCTAATATCATTAATGCCAAGTTGGTTTTAAATCTTAAAAAATAACATTTAAGTTTTATAATTTTCACATGTACACAATATATTGTGTTTATATTTATGTACAATGTATTATTGGAAGAGTATTGATGAAGTATGTACTAGCTTTGATAAGTGTATTGGATGATGGGTGACTGGTAAGCTTAGCTAGTGTAAAGCTTCAGACAATAAAATGTTGACTTCATACAAGGAAGGGTCTTGAATCATGAAACTGTTGATCATTTGAAAAAGAACAATCAAGAAAATTTTTCAGGTAATGTAGAACAGCTAGGAAATTGCTGGGGTAAATAAATAGAATTTTATCACTTTAGTGATTTTTAATCTGTTGCTACTATAGAAACATTTTGCAAAGGAAGGCTTGTTTTTTTTCTGTCTGTTTTCATGCATGTGAAAGTTTATGTGCAAGTTATATTTCAAGTAAAAAAATATATGATGAAATCGGCTTGAAATTTATGATTTTTGGTACTAGTTTATAATGTATATGCTTTTGTGTCATCCTCTGTCCTGTTTTTCTCCTTTTGTATCATATTACTTGATTGGAAATCTTTACATTTTTATAATATTGGTAGAAAGCCTGATTTCAACCTTCCATAACCAGGAAAGAATGTATCTTTATTCAGATATATTCTGGTAAACTTTCCTAAACTTTAGTTAATTTGTGTCTTAGTAAACAAGATGTAAAAGGTTATAAATTTGCAGTACTCATTTCAAGGTGATATAGAGACTTATGTGAGTTGGGGAGTATCTGTCTCAGAAATGTATAATGGGAATAATAATTGATGTTGGTAATCCAAGATTGTGGGATATTGCATTGAGACTTATCCTACTTGAAAGTAAGGTATCGTTAGGTTTCCTGCATAGGTATACATACATGTGGTTTGCTCTTGCAGCAAACTGCAGTTAGTAAGATGGAGTATAGAATATGGCTAGTCAATCCAATAATAAATTTTGTTTAAATGACGTTTTCGTTTCACACCATTTACTATATATATTAATTTTTTCTATGGAATCTGCTGTTTACTACAGATACTTGTTTTTATAGATTTCAGTGTACCTGAATATTAGATATATGTGACACTTTTGTCTTTTTTGTAGAGACAAACATACAAGGTATTAGATGGCTGTACAAATCAGATATTTTGTGTATAAATGTTTTTTTTATATTGAATAAAGAAAAACTATTCATGAACATTTTTATATGACTTGGTTATATATTTACGTGTGTGAGTGTATATATTTCAGAGTTTTTAATCACCACACAATTTTTGAAAACCTCTCACATTCTGATTAGTCTTTTTCTTTGCTGGTATAATTTAGTTCTGGATAAAAGAAACATTTGAGTTATTGTACTAAACTATAATTTGTAGTAAAATTAAATACTTTAGATTATTCAGCATGAATGTTTTTTACAAGTATAATAAATATATCTAACTTCAGTGCTGACTGCATTTTTACTTTAATTTAGGGAACATATCAAGGTCCATGGGTCCAGAGTGAGTTGATTGCAGTATTATTAGCTGTGTTCCTCTGGTACCTAGCATACTCTACAAAATCAAGGATACAATCATGAGAAACTACACTGTCTAGCTTGCAGATCATTCTCTGTTGTCAAAGTAAATAAAAATTATTAAAAGAAAGATACGTGTACGGTTTCTACTTTGTTCACTGATTTTATTTCATAAATTAAAATGTAATTGTATATCATTTTCAGCTTATTACATAAGCATTCTTATGATAAAGATACTGGTGTACACTACTCATATAAAAAAAACAACTAACAATGCGAGTGTTCAACATCTTTGTTTATTAAATATTTGCATGGCCCTAAAATACTGTACACTATTATATACAGTACTTAATTTATAAACTGTTTCAGATTTTACAAAAAATTGTTATTTCTCAATACCATGTGTTGAGTTTTTCAGGAAGTTTCTGTGCCACTGGAAATTACATGTTGCCTTAAATCTTTTATACTTTTGTCAAATACTGAGAAAAGAGCAATGTATGTCATTTACATAAGAATTTTAAAGTTAAACTACAGTCTTTATATAAAATACAGTTGAAGTTTATAGAATTAATACGTAGTACCTTCTAAATGTGCTGTGGTAAGTAAACCTTTTCTAAATACTGTCACAAAATGCACGTGATTAAATTATTATTACACAAATGTTTCTATTATGATGGATCAGAGCAAATATGCTGTGTAATTTTTGAATTGGTAACATTTTCTTTCTTAAGTCTAATGTGTACAGAATTGAAGACCAAATATAATTTTCTAGTCTACATAAAATTAATTTGTTTTAGATATGTTTCCTAAATCAGTTAATAGTAATAAAACATGGTTAACTAACTTTGATTTTACTTTTCATTGGAGTTAATATCATACTCAAATCAGGTCTTGATATTAAATTTTTTGTGTAGAGGATTGTGAAGTAAAATAACTTGTGTTAATACAGTAATTCTTTTTTATTTCATGGCTATTTTTTAGTGTTTAGTGACAGCTCATTTAAGTGCTTGTGTGTGTGTGTATATATATATATATATATATATATATATACACAAGACAAATGAAACAATGTCTTAGTAAAAATAAATGGGTTATAACACACACTAATCTTTTTAAAATTCTTGGAAATACAATTCCACATTTTTACATACTAAAAGTATACATACTTTTTTATTTGTGTAGTTTGGTGAAAGTATTGGGAAAAAAACATGTCTAGTATAGCTGTTAGTGTACGTGTATTGATCTTACAAAGCACTCAAAAGTAAAATCACAAATTTTATCTGTATCCAGAAAAATACATTTATTGTAATTTGCATGAGCTTAGCAAATAACACTGATAGATATTGAGTTAAAGAATAATTACAACATACTTGTATACATCTTAAACTGGATTATTTTGCAATACAAGTTTTACTGTAAATAGTCTAAAAGGTGCAACATCAAAACAAAACTTGTTTGTACACATTAATTACCAGATTGAAGCAAGAAGCAAGCATACAGAAAGAATAAAATACATAGTTTGAACATCAAAATAGTAAACTATATGCTAATAATACACTATAAAATTCTACTAACAAACATCATATCCTATATGCTTTCATCTCTAGAATGACTGTTATATTTAAAATTTATGCTTTATCTTGTACTTGTTACCCAGTATGTTTAACATTATGGTATGCTACTCAGTATTCTGAATATACAACAGGATTAGTTTAGTAGTTTAAATCTCAGTTGTGCTCTATATTGGTTAAAATTACGAACAACAGTCAATTAATTTATTGATGCAGAAATTCATAGTCTTCTTGTGTTCTGTTTTTACCCTTGTTAGTTTATTAAGAACATTCAAGTATTTTGTTATTAAAGAATATAAAAATACTGGAGGCTCTACTAGTGTTAAAAGACACAATCATGGCTATTTATATGTGTAAGCAACTTAACATTAGATCACTTCATAGCTTGTATACTGTTAATATCATGAAAAAAAAAACGATTCTCAGCATCATGAGAATTTATATAAAGTTGAAACTGACAGTAATTATTTTGGATTTTGATAACAGATTTTGGGATGTACTTTCCTGCTATCTACATCAAGCATTACATCTTTTCTAGGTTTTTGATGCAAATCAACTGAATTTAGGAAGGTTTTATAATGACAGTGCTTGCACTATGTTTATTATTGTTTCAGGTTTTATGCTGACTCTTTCTTTGGCATGAAACTTCAAACATTGTCATTCACAGAAAACAAACAAAAAAAACCTTCCTTAAATGTAAACCACACTGACTCAAGCTATTTTATAAAAAGAAAAGAAGACATAAGCATTAAATTATATTAAGAAGAAAAACCCAATTTTGAGAGGATAACTTGCAAATTTCCTGGGTTTACTGTTAAAACAATTAGCCAGAATTACTGTTATTAATAATTACATACTGTTTCTTAACATTATCAATCAAAATTATTATTAAATAAATTACTGTCATGAAAACAGTCAAATCTGAATTATTATTTCTAATTATTTTAACTATCCAATTAATAATAATATTACCATTATGATTTTTCATTATTATTTTCAATTAATTCAAATTTGTTCAGCCTTGAACCAGTTTGGCCAAGCCATTAGTGTGGTTGCCTTGTGATTCAAGGATCATGGTTTTGCTTATCAGTCCCAACAAACAAGATCTCCATTTTGGCCATGAAGCACCAATTTGTTTTTTAATTGTGGCAAGGTTATTAAGGCTACCTGCTGATCAGAGGCAAGTCAAACTGATCTGTAGCATCTACCACCAGCTCTTGTGCTACTATTTTTACTAAAAAATAGTGAGTTTAACTGTCACATCATGATGGTCCTATAGCTGAAAGAGAATACATATTTGGCTCATGATGCAACTACCCCAAGACTTCATAATGTGATGGTCAATCCTCTTCAATGGTAAAAAATGGCCCAAAACATGATGGTAGATGCTGTCAACCAGATGCTTTCCCTCTGGTCTGAAGCTCAAAATTAGGAAAAGTGACAGAAAACCTTAATAACTTAGCCTAATCTCATAGAAAAATAAAGTTAAAAAAATGTCCTTATGGTCTTTAAATCACAAGTTACAAATGTAAAGGTATTACTCAATTTTCAATAAACAGTAAAATCAGTAAATTAATATAGCATTAAAGTTTGCAAGTATCAGTTACTTTAGTTAGAGTAACAAAATACAACATGTATATAAATAATTTACTATTTTGTACTTTGTATCATATAAAATAATATAAAAACATACTTCATGACTGACTATGTATAAGTAGGCTTACGATTGCATTATAGCCTCCATAATGTGCATGATAAACATGTAATAAGGATAAAGATGTGTCACATTGCTATTTTGTTGATTTAATGTCATGAAGTAATGTTTATTGTAATCAACATAAATTCAGTTACTGTGTTCTTGTGAAAATCTGTGGGGAGTAACCAATGGAACAGCATTAATTACATATTGCATTTTTTGACTATGTTTTTTTTGACTATATATATGTGTGTATATATAACATTTTCACAAACAACATTTAAAGATGAAAAAAAGGTACTTAATCCTAGCAAAATCGTTGTACCTGCAAATATCTGTCACATTAATTGAGTGGCTGTATGAAAATGGCTAAGGAACTCAAAAGAAAGTAGGAAGCTTATTGCCACATAATAAGAATCGATTCATTGAATTCAACTGATCGATTTGCCTGAATATCTATAGATTAGCAAATTCAAGTAATCACCCAGTTCTTATTCTCAACATGTATTTTCAGATTCATGCATCAGATATACATTTTTTCTTCTATTGCTTGGAAGTCCCAGAATGCACATTTTTAAAATTCAACTACTGTTAGCAGGTGTCTAGGAGGCTACTCATTTAAGACTTTGCATATATTGATATATAAACTAAAAATTTTCTTTAAGTTATTAAAAACTGGTGAAAAAAAAAAGACTGTACAAGATGTTCATTATAAATAACCTCAGATCACTGAAACACAGTTATGCATTTTTTTTTGTTTGATGTTACATCAAGGATGTATTAATTTCTTAGCTACCCTGAACACTGAAATATTGCATAGTAATAAACTGTGCTCTGGAATATGAAAGTTGCTCATGCAATGAAAAACTGATATCAAATTATGTACAAGAATGTCCTTTTCAAGAAAAGCGAGTAATCCTATTTCAGAAAAGCTGTCACCATAAGAGGTCATACCCAAAGCAACTGATTACATTACTCTGGTAAAGAAATCTGTATTTAATTTGGCAATAAATGTTGAAATAAGTAACAGATAAAGTAGAAACAGTTTAATGTAATTCTGTGAAATTACACTAAACATGAAAGCATGCAGCCTTTTCTTGGAAAAATAAATGGAACTCCATAAATTATGCTCCTAAACTGATTTCAGAGGATTACAGTATAAACAAATATATGCTATCCTCAAGTGATAGAGATATTTGTAAAAAGCTTCCACTAATAGTTCATACCACTGTTACATCACAAAAAAGGAGATGGGTGACTGGTATGAAAAAAGGATTAGTAAACTGTACCCTTGGTGAAAGTTACTCACTCCATTTTTATGGTTTTATTGGCTGTGGTCCTTCATGAGAATATTTATGAAGAGTCTGTGAACTTTTCAACTAATTTATAAAGATTTCATTCAAAGTAAAAATAAATCTTGCCAGAAACACAAAATAAGTTATTTACTCATTTCTTTATACAAATATCACTATGACAACATAGAAAATCTGATAAAATTATACCTCAAATTTGTACTTGCATTATTTTTGCAGTGAATACAGTAATTATGATTTGCTTGCTCATATAAACAATATAATTTCAAAATTTCAATGACATTTATTCCTTCAGATTCACAAATTAGTCCACAAACAGTAAATTATTGTTTACATTTTAAGAAATTTCTCTGTTTCAAGCTATTTCATACAGAAGGTTAATTAGATATATCAAAGTATATTTTGGTATCCAAATCACCAAGTCTTATGGCAACAACAGCCTACATAAATTTGTTGGAATGGAATTACATTTTGATTATCTGGCATATTGTAGGCATTGCCAGAGAAATTTTATCACTTTTGGAAAGGGTATGTAACAACCCTTTCTTATGCAATGTTTCATTGAATCAGTGGTAAAAGCCATCCAGGGGTACCAGATAAAATTATGTAATATAATCAAGAAGGATTAGTCTGGAGAAATGGCACAATTCATGTATACATAGTTGCTTCTATGACATATCCATTCACCTGTTAAATAGCTTAAGAAGCTGCATAATTACATGAGTATTCACAATTTTCCATACAAAGACATTTTGGTCAAGTCACCTGATAAGGTACCTCATACCTATGGATTTCTGTGTGATCAGACTGTTGAAATGAATGCCAGAAAACTTGTTCTTGTACACAAGACAGTTCATAGAGAGCAAGCAGAGTGGAGTGATGTTCTTCAAATGTAATAGTCTTATGATGGGGCCTTTTGCAATGAATACTAGACTGTAAGGCTATTGTCATACAACTGTCAGTTATGATGTAGTGAGACTTTAAATTAATTTTAATATAACATTACCACTTAACCTCTGTATTATGTATTTACAGTCTGTGCATTAATTGCCTTCCAGATGAGTGCAAGTACAACAACACTGAATTTAAAGAAACTGCAAGTAAAAATGAATTTGTAGGCTTATCATCAGGAATTTGAAGAAACATTTTGTTTTAAACAGATAATGCTCTTCTTTATTCTTTTTTAAAATTTATTTTCAACAGAGCATTGGTAATATACATATTTATATTAAGTTTCTACTTAATTTTTGTTTTTTATGCTTTTATAAAAAAAAACAAATTTCTACATACATTTGCCATGAATACATGGGATTGCTTATTACAGTCCCTATGAGTAAGAAATTACTCTAGTCATAATATAAATTATTTTGGAAGTTTTGATTTCAAATCTTTCTCAAGTACAATGTATTTTATGATGTTTTCATTCCTTTTCACTTACAAAGTGTTATACTGTTCATTAAACATTGGTATATAATAAAGCACACTAATATTTGTTGTGATGCCACATTACAGGTTATCCTGAAACATTTTTCTTTTGGAAACAGTCATGAGACTTGTTGTGAGTTTTCTTTTGACAGGAAGTTTCAGGGAATCATCAGACTTACGAAGATCTTCAGAAAGTTCATGAAATTTCTGCATCATAGTTGTTTTTGTTTCATGGGAAAGGGAATTAAAAAGATCTGTGATTGTATCTTTTTCAACATTTCCAGAGGATTGAACACTGCTTTTATTATTAAAAACATTCAATTCCTCATCAGGTGTCTGGACTGATCCAATATTTTCTGGGTCCAGCACATGTCCAGGAAAGTGCGACTTTTGTTCCTTTCTAGCACACAAAACAGGTTTAGGTGACTTTGAATCCTGAATTTTGGAGATATTAGTGAGAGTGTTGATCTGGTTTAAATCTTTACCAGTGAGCCTTTTGGTGCACTTGTTCGTAAGGTTTTCAATAAAGTTTATTAATACAGTAAGATCACTACTCAAGTATCCTTCCCACTGAGAAACTGGTTTAATTTTATTTTGCCTCAATGTCTGATATTTAAGGCTATTGTTACTTCCATGCACTGATCTGTCCCAACAGTGGGTAAGAAAGTTTAACTGTTTGGTGAAAGATGAAGAAATCTCATCGAGATGTCTTTGGAAGTCAACCAAGATTACTTCTTTATGGGGTGATTCTGATATTTGAACATGCGAGTCTTGATGAATGGCATCTGCATTGTTACTTTTGAATTCTTGTTTTGCACAGAACATTGGGTGAAATTCATCATCTTCAACAACTAGGGGCTTTAATTTGTCTCCAGTAGAAGAGTTTTGGAAGTCCAAAATATTACTCAAAGCTTGGGATGATTCTGCTTTGATGCTCCCATTATGAAATTTGGAATAGTTCTCCTCTGAACTCTGTTCTGTACTTGATGTAGGACCATGAAAAACATTATCAAGGTCTGAGGCTAACGGTGAAACCTCATTTGGTGGAGGAGTATCGGAACTAGCATTATTAATACAAGACTGTTTTGATAGCTCTGGCACTTGTAACTTTCTGTGACCCATATGTTTTTCAGCATCCTTGAGTTTAACAATATCTTCATAGATCATCTTCATCAACCTACATTTTTGCTGTATTCTTTTTTTCAAGGTCCTTTTCTTTCTTTTTTGCCTATGAAAATTTTTACTCATTTTGAGCCGTTGTTCTTCTTGCAGCAAGTCTGCATTCAGGAACTTTTTCATATCATCAACTGTATCAATCCTCTGCTGACCTCCAAGTTGTTGTGTGGACAAAACTTCAGACTCTGACAATTCAGGTTTCAATGAATCATTTTGTTTGTTTAGCAGCTGTTCTAAACATTGAGGTTTCTCTGGAAGAGGCATGTCTGGAGAAATTACTGAACCATTGGAAAGAATTTCTTCTGGTGATTTCAGCAAATCTTGTGAACAACTTGATGTAGATGGGGTACTGATAGATAATGTTGTTGATTCATGTGACTCTGCAATGCTTGGTGAAGAAATACTACAATGTTTCTCAATGAAAGCAGGTTCTGTTACAGTCATGAAAGAACTGCCAGACACACCATGGCAGCTTTTATTAATAATATTTTTATTCACAATACTGTTTGTTTCCATTTTAAAATTAGTGTCATGTGTAGAATCAGAAATAGGTGACAAAACTTGCAAATTTGAAGAACATTTATTACTTGCTGTTTTATCTTGTGAAATTTGATCTTCAGTAAAACCTCTTTCTTTTATAGTGATATTTTTATTAGTATAGTTTTGCATATTTTCAGAAGAAGCTGACAAAGTATCTGTGTTCTGAACATCTTTGTTCCCAAGAGGTTCACTTACAGAAAAACTTGTAGAATCTTTTTTGTGCATGAATGAGTGTGTAGAAGCAGAGTTAGTGATAGAACAAAGTAATTCCTTTTGTTCCGTATCTTGGCCATCAGTTTTATTTAAACGAGGATCAAAACTAGTTAGAGACAGTCTTGGAAAAATAACTTCTTTTGTTTGAGCTACTTGTGATGCCCTTTTCTTCTGAGCACAGGAAGTGAAGTTGCTATTGGACATCAACCTTGAAAAAGCTAAAGAATGTTTCTTCTTCAGTGATGCAGGAAACTGTTTTCCAAACCTTTTACCTGAAATTGACAAAAACTTTGAACCTCACTATACAGAATCTATTTAGGCAGAAATAAAAATACAGTAATTTACTTTTACAAATAATTCTCTTCAATCATTCAGTTTCTCCATCAAAATTTAAATAACTGCACTTATACGACATCGGATGCTGTAACAGATACGTGAAAATAATATTTTAAGTCTAATAATAGCCTTGCATCCTGCTGAATATTTAGATGTGACATACCATTGATTAAGGAACGAATGAAATGTTTTGAAAATTGTTAAATTACTGTTGATAAAACCATAACTTTTTACATTAGAAATAGTTTTATCCTAGGGTATCTTCTAAACCCAAATAGTTGTCAGACATTGAAATAATTAAATTCTGTTTTATCTTGTCAAGACCCACAGGAACAAGAAAGGCACAGAAATATTATAAAACCCCAAGTTTAGACTAACATTGCTAATGTTAATATCTTATGGAAGATATTCAAGTTAGCATAGGAGAAATTTTGCTTTCTTTTCATTACATGCATATTATCTATTTTCATTGCTTTTAATTTATACATCAGAATGCCTTGAAACCTTCCAGAAATTTGACTTATCCAATACTTCTTTCTGTACTTGACATAACAGGCTCACCAGTAGTTAAAATTATACTAATACAAATGATTAAAAAATAAAAAAGAATTGTAAAATTAATATTCATTGTGTTTACAAATACTGACAATATTAATTTCATCTGACTCTTAATTTTACATAAAAAGAATTTTAATAAAAGAATTTTTTTTCTGTTGCAAAATCTACAGCTAAAGTAGTTTTAATATTAGAAACACCCTAAATGTAGCTTTCATCTGATGAAAAATAACTACAAACTAACAATATGTTTTCTACCCCTTTGTTTAACTGTAATTATTCAAAATTTTCTTGATGTGTGGTATTTTTCCAAATCATGAACTTATCTCTGAACAGTTGATTAGGGCCCATTAGCTGGAGGTTCAAGAATATCAAATTATGGAGTGTGTTTATGTTTCTCCCTGATCTCTGACTGAGTTCACTGCACAGAAAGAGATGATACACAAATGTGTAATTGAAAAATCTTTATTATGCACAAAAACAAAATACAAAACTCTAGACCAAGTCTAGTGGATGTACTGAAGTGGCAAGAGATGTTAAAATAACCTTTAATAGTGTCTCTTACCAGTTCAATGTGCTTCCCATTGTAATCTATAATAAAAGTAAAGAGTAAAAAGAAAAACAACCACAAGTTAAAAACAGAAAACCAATTTACCAAAACACATCATTCAAGTGAAACTTAAATATAATATTTCACAAGTCAGTAAAAATTACATCAATTGTGGGAAAGTTCTCATGAGTCTCACTTTCTCATGCAAATCTGGCCTTATATACATCATGCCAAGTCTGACTTGTGCACAACTTCACTTTATGCATGCTATATTTATCCACTGCAATCTGAGTGCAAAAAGTGGGTCAGTCCTTAGCTATTATCTGAGTGAATGACAAGAAAGACAGCCATGTAACTTACAACACTATGATTTCTCTCTCCTGCAAAAAAACATGGATAATTGCCAATTAGGTAATTTACATGCCATGTTTACTGGAGAAAGAGAAAGTTATGTGATTTCCTGCATCGAAGCTAAACTGAAAGAATATACAGAAAAAAAAATTACATATCAGCTTGGGTGGGGAGACTAATGCATGGTAAAGTCCCTTACTACACATCTTTCTTCTTTCTTCAAGGCTGACCTAGCTGTCCTTAATTGTAAATCTTATAAACAACTTTATTTGTGTGTTTCTCAAGAAATAAGGATAACTCACCCTAACCTCAGTAAAGCTCTTTGCCAAACAACTCTCACATAAACAGTGGCAAAAACAATAGTAAAATTGAAGACCTTAAAACGATTAAGAATGTTTATCCACATACTTTATGATGGGGTGGTCAAACAGATTACACTAACAAAACATAAGGAAAAAGGCAAATACATTTAAAAATTAAAACATATTACATAAGTAAGTCACTTATGCAAAGATAAAATACATTACAAGTTTCATTACCATTTTTGTAAAGAAAATACACAAAATGCAAAAATAAACCATTCAACAAGGAATCCCATCCCATTTAGAAGGGGACAATTAACAAATGTTTTTACAAGAACAATAAAACAATTTTAAAACAGTTAAAGTATCTCCTAAAGACAACCCCTATAAGAAATATTTCAAACTTAAATCTTTAAATATCCCCTTTAGGAGGTGACAATTAATGCACAACACCTCCCCTCTCCACAAGAACAAAAAATATGTTATCTATATACTGCAGAAATAAATCATTTAATCCTAAACATACATACCATGTACAAAGAAATTAAATGTAAAATTTAGACATAAAAATGCATATACAGTGAAACTCTTTTAAAACAGTTGTCTTTGGGATTATGAAAACTGATTGGTTTATAAGGGTGGCCAATTTGTTTTTCTTCAGAAACCTTTGAATTGGGTTATCCCTCTTGAAATACACTTGAAGTGCATTTTTAATTTTTGTGTAATAAATGGTGTTAGCTTTTGATGATGAAATACAAAATAAATATAGTTATTGCTATTTTAATTCATTTATTCAAATAAAAAGACATAAAACCACTACCAGTAACAAATTAACATGACAAAATATAAGAAACATGCTTACATGAAAAATAAGAGTACTAGAGCAAAAACAATGCAAAAAAACAATTGAATTGAAAAACTAAATCACCTCAAATAATGAACTCAAATGCCTCATTTAATTTGTGTGCACTTTCACTGTAGAAATATTTAGATTGTTGCTCATTTCATTTTGCAGCATCTTTTAACAAAGCAGTTTTCTAACTCATTTCCTGTATCTTGGATAAAATTCATGTTGTTGTTTATCATCAAATTTCTCTGAACATCTGAAATATTTCTTCCATTCACTATTTTTGTTATTTGGTTGGAGTGGGTCTGCAAGTTGTGATTGCATCTTCTTTGTCACTGCACAGCTGTCATCATGTTGATGGTGGTTGAGCAAGTGTTGTTCCCTATTGTCAGATTCACATTCTGTTGGCAGTGCACTGTCAAAATAGGTGTAAGTGCGTGCTGGCACCTCTTGCATTACTCTTGCTAGGTAAATTAATGGTATATTTTCCTCATTGTCACTATGGGCATTTGTTTTAACTTTGGTTGGAAAATCTTCATATATGAAGCATTTATGGATGGTGATGTCTTTTGTATTTTTCCAGGCATCTGATGTCCAATAAATGCATCAAAAACAGAAATCTCTCTGACTTTGAATGCTTTAATGGTGCTCTGGTCCAAAGGTTGAGGAACTGATGTTGTATTGACCAGTAAAAAGGCTAGAGTAACATTGCTAAGTTTCAGTTCATATGAATGAGATGTGATATTGACTAAAAACATTAATATCTGACATTCCTGAAACTTCATGGTTGTGTTGGCAGTTCTTATCCAAGATTTTTTTATTTGACATATAATAGACAGGTAGTTGACTAGTGATGATATTCTTAAAACATCAAAGGTTTTGTGCTGTCAAAATCCTGAATGGTTTGAGTCTCTTCCCAGTTAAACTGCAAGATCATGTGTTTTTGGTGTCTTTCTTTCTTATTGTGTTACCAAATGTAGATTAGCATACTAAGACACTTGCACTTGAGACTTGTGATCTTTAACAAGTTTTATCACTGAGTGATAACTCAGTATGTACAAACTTTGCCTAACAAACTACGACTGAGGAAATAAAAATTTTTTTTTTTCTTAATTAACATGCATGGATTGATAAACAGGTGAAAATCACTATAAAAATTCTTACAAA
Source organism: Tachypleus tridentatus (assembly GCF_004210375.1). Lineage (NCBI taxonomy): Eukaryota > Metazoa > Arthropoda > Merostomata > Xiphosura > Limulidae > Tachypleus > Tachypleus tridentatus. Next base: position 15,645,737 of record NC_134829.1, read on the forward strand.
AGTTATGGGAAATGGCTGATTTCTGGTTTAAAGGAGTGGTTGATATTGTGATAACTGTAAGACATAAGAATCACGGCAATTTAGCTGAGACTTGAAATCCTAATATCAAAGGAAGACCAATTTAGAAATGTTTAACTGTATATAAAAAATGTGTTAAAAATTATATACAACTTAGGAAGGAATACATCTACTCACCTAAAGGAACCTTTACAGTTAATTTTCCAACACAGCTATGGGTGTCTTGTGCACTGTGGTGGGTAATTTCACTGGCTCCCAAAAGAGCCTTCCGAGTTTGTGCCAGATCCTCTTGAAGACAGGGTCCTTTTTCTGTGAACTGTGTTAGTGGCTCTATGTACTAAGCAAATAGTCTTGCTTGTGGTTGTATAATGTCCAGGCTACTCTCCACCTGTTCTTGGCAGTGGTATTTTAATACCACTACCTACTGGAGTGAGAGCTGCTGTGTCATCTTATTGGGAAATTTTGTGAGGAGGCTACCTTTTGGACCATAGAAGGAGCTTCTGCCAATAAAATTGAAGTTAAAACCCACACAAACACTGCAGAAGTTTCCATAACTGTTGGATTAACCACAGTGGCAGTTGCTCCTGAGGTGGTAAGTGACTGAAACATCTGCAGAGCAACCTTCCTGCAACATGGCAAAACTCCAGGACGGTCTTACCAGGATAAATGATATGATATTCCCATTGCACTGGAAGTGAGCAAACATGTCACAATTATTTCATTCCATGAAATACCATCAAAAGAGGCAGTTGTATTTATTCTTCTGGTATTCTGTCATAATGTCTTTTAGACTTGGATTTCTTGAACTTAGTCTGTTTTTTCACTCAAAGATGAGCTGGAATGGTTGGACAGCTTGAAAAATGGATGTCATGGGTTTGTATGAACCCATGATTCCTGGTCCTTTCACTTCTGTGGCCATAACCACTAATTGTGAGACTGCAGGTGATAATTTCTGATATTTGGGAATCCAGAAAGCTAACCCCATAGTTGCAATCTCCAGAGCCTACATGTCAGACACATCATAGAGTAATGTGCTTTCATCCATGGGCCATAAGAACAAGAAAGCAAAGCCAGGTCTAAGTATGATAGACAATGCCAGAAATTCATAAACATCTGAAAACTTCAAGAGAAATGACTCACCATTAGTTCCTGCCATTGTTAAGCAGGGACTGGGATAACTATATGTGACACAGAGAATATTATGAACTCCAAATGGGAGGTTGAAAAAATGGATATATCCTGAAGAGTTAAGAAGATGATTTTTAACTTGGGAAAAGTCAGCACTGAGAATATTGGGTCAAAAGAACTTGAATTGTTAAAAACACAGTAAAGAGTATGGATTAAAGTTGTAATATTCCAATTAAAAAAATTTGCTCTGAAAATCTTGTTGGGAACAAAGTGTGAGACAAACAAACAATAAACAAATTGTAATTAGAGCTTTTCATCTACAAGCTTATGTATGCTCGTCCTTGCCTGCCTGTACAGCACAATACTAACCATTACCTGTGGACAATTTGATTAAAGTAAGCATTCTTGCATTTCAAATTTGATGTATATCTCAGCTATGCTTATAGGTCAAAATGGGTGTGATAATGGCCTACAGTTATTCTATAACACCACCACATTCTGCTCACATCTGGTAAGAAAACAAAATGGGGGTGGGAGGTTGTAAACCAGATACACAAACTAGTGACAAGTTTAGATTAGACACTGCTTAGGTGCTGATTCTTCTGATCATGAAAACACCTATGTCTCCTTTCCGTTGGAACTTTTCCAGCTACAAGTTCAGCACACTAAATGCATTCTGAGAAAAAGACAGTGAGTCTAGTGCACTGGTTTGATAGCCTCATTAAACGGTGACACTGCACCAGGTCTGGTGTACATCAATGTACACCACTTGCATATATAATTACAATACACTGTCTTTAGCCCAGTTCTGACTGGCACTGAATGAATTTTACACCAAAAATTAAATTTGTATGTGCAAAGTTAGCTAACAGTTAAGGATCACTGCCAGCCAGACCTGAGGTCTGCAACAATAATCTTCATTCTTTGTTTCACATGACTTAGTCAGTTAAAGACACATTACTTCATTCGCATTTACTGTGCCATAATTCACCACAAAAAGGTAAGTATGCAGCTATTGGGGTTGTTGTTTTACTAACAGTATCCACCAGGGTTCTTGCAACTTGTGTAAACAGGTACTTCACTGCCATATTGTATAATTGTGAAGGCACATACAAGCACCACTTAGCCCTGTAAGAGCTAGGCTTACCATCACACTTTTCAACACAAATTGTTTGCTATGCTCTTTCAAGGTTGGATTCCATTAATTTTCTGCAGCTTCGGTAATAGCTTGCTGTCAATGATCATGCACTTACTGTATGGAAAGTTTGGAATCTATCTTGCTGCACACCAAAATGTAAGCAATTTGTGTAGAAAATCCCTCACAATCATAGCACATTACTAGGTTCTACCTTTTGACTTCTGAGTAAAGGCTTCATTTTAAGCAACAAAAACTTAGGGAAAGTGCCTGAGTAGCTCTGCCTGTTTGTTGAAAACTAGTTAATTCATGTAAAAGAGCCTTGAGATGTTAGCTGCTGCTCCATTCTTAGTGGCACCCAAATTCAACAAGAGGTAAAGCCTTGAGCAAGATAGGTTAATGCTATGGGGTATCATGATGGCTAGTGTCATCAGTTTCCTATTTTCTTACAACTTATCTGCAATGACCACCTTGAATTTCATCACCACTAATACTTCTTTAATCAATGTATGAATATTTCATACTCATAAGAGAAGTCTCATCCTTTGACTCAGTGTCCCTTAATGAACTTTTCAACAGCAATGTTCTTGTAATTTGCCACTGCAGGAATCCAAATTCTCAGATTTAAATTCAGCCCAGTAGATGGCTTAGTTCTTCCCTAGGTTCAAATGTTGGCACAACTCAGTCAAGGTTATTCCAGTTAGAAATCCTTGTCTCTGTTAAGTATAGGGTAAAACTGAGAACTGGACCATTGTAGCTCAGAATCAGGCATTTTACTACCTGTTCTTGAGATAAATGATTCCAGGTAATCACTTGCCTGAAACACTTCAACAGATCCTTTATGGGTGCCCCTTGAAACATCAGAGGAGTGATGTGCTTTGCTTTCACCATATGCTAATATGGTCTCCATACAGATCTCTCCTAAGTGGGCTCATGGTCCATCCTAGTATGACCAGTCAAATATAATAAGGGCGACGTTGTGTAAGCAAGATATGGGAATCACACAGTGGTAAGTACAAGATAGATAATGAACCATGATTACTTCTCTTCTTGGGAAGGGTCTTTGTCAAACCATGCTTCATTCTCCTCCTATGCAAATTCTCACTGCACCACTGATCAGAAACAGACTGCATTAGTGGATTTCATCTACCAATGGTACCTCACCCATGTTTCTTGGGCAGCTGAATGCCTTTCTTTTCAGAGACTCCCTCCTATTCTACTGATCATCAACAGCACATTACTCCTGATTCATGACAGGTCTAATGGAGAAATCCCTCTCCACTACATAGACTGTCAAATTCCTTGCATTGAGGGCTTGTCCTCTAATCTTATGTACCAGTGAAACAGCTCCTATTGGGAGTTACTATCCACAAATGGCATACTGGTCCAACAGGGAACCTCACAACACAGAAAGGCTCTCTATTGCTCCACAAACTCTTAAATCTTATCAGTAAGTGCTCATGTCTTGCCTGCCAGCACAAAAGCTCATGCCAGTGGAGTTTGTCCAACATTGGCACTTCTCTTGCATATAAAAAGCATCTCCCAGAAGTGGAGTTCCATCTCTTTGGTTGGCAAATATTTAGAGGTACTGTATAGACAACCCATTTCTACTCAAACTTACATACACTAGCCTGCATGCTACCCTGACAATTCTCAGTTATCTGGGATACACTTCTGAGGCTCAGCCTCAGAGTACAAACTTCATCAGCCCTTCTGTGTGCACCATACTGTATCTGTTCCTCTTCTTGAACTTATGACTGCAGCAAAATAACTGTTAGGGATTTTTGAAGATCCAGGAGAGAGATTCTTTTAAATCTTGTAGTACTAACTGCTGTTTTGTCTCCTTCAGCATCTGCATCAACCTTTTCCAAGTCACATGTTCTATATTCTGTTGAAAATTCCATTTCTATTTTGCTATAGACTTAAAAGTACTGACTGGGATGTGAAATGTTTTGGTCATTCATCTACTCAGAAATAGTGAAAAAGTCCATAACAATAATATCCTTATCAATGCACCAAAATATCATTTTTTCTCTATTTTGTTATACTCTCTGGCTCATGGATTTACCTCAGAGCAGATAATTAGGTCTAATACCAGAGGATCAAGCATACTGAATGATGGAGCTTTAGTTTTTTGTGCTTCTCTCTAAACTTCACAATATGTGTTGCAGAAAGAGATGGTACACTGATTAACAATTGACAAATCTCCACTAGACAGTAAAGCAAAACACAATAATAAATACAAGTGAAAATGTGTTTAGTGGAGGTACTGAACTGCCAAGAGTGTGTAAAATAATTTCTAATAGTTCCCTTTACCAGTTCATTGTGCTACCCTTTGCAGACTACACTAAATATAAAGTCAAAAATAAAATGACAAACAACTGAAACAGATAAACCAACCCAATTACATAAACTCTAAGTTTAAGCACAAGTAAAATTTAATTTCTTCTAAAGGCAAAGTCTGCTACAAGTTAATGTTATATTAATATAAAACTCACCAAAAAGTAACATTTAAGTAAAAGTTAAACTGGTGTACGTTAAATCAACTCTAAAATAAGTCTGTACATTTCATTAAATTTCACTTACTTGGGCAAACCTTGCTTTATTTACAAAATTATTCTAACATTACACAGAACCAGGTTTGCACGTGACTCTATTTTGCACATTCATCTGTCACATTCTAAGCACAAAGGGCATGACAGCCCCTAACTATTACCCAATTATTTGACAAGAAATACAACCATCCACCATACAACACAAGTTACTTCTTCTCTAAAAATTAGTTTTAATTACATGCATTATGTGATAGAAAAGGAGAAAGTTGATTGACTTATCTGAGTGATCTCCTGTGTAATTAGTGAATTTACATGCATTATGTGACAGAGAAGGAGAAAGTTGATTGACTTATCTGAGTGATCTCCTGTGTAATTAGTGAATTTACATGCATTATGTGACAGAGAAAGAGAAAGTTGATTGACTTATCTGAATGACCTCCTGTGTAATTAGTGAATTTACATGCATTATGTGACAGAGAAAGAGAAAGTTGATTGACTTATCTGAGTGACCTCCTGTGTAATTAGTGAATTTACATGCATTATGTGACAGAGAAAGAGAAAGTTGATTGACTTATCTGAGTGACCTCCTGTGTAATTAGTGAATTTACATGCATTATGTGACAGAGAAGGAGAAAGTTGATTGACCTCCTGTGTCTAAACTGAACTGAAAGTAAAACAAAACATATTAACTAAGGGGGAACTAGTGCATGGTACAATCCCAGTGTTTATGGTTTCAATACAGGATGTTGGTCATACAAATCACTAACTTATTTTCCCTCCAGCTGTATAAATCTTAGTGATTTTGAAGCCAAAATTAACTGTTTGCTCGAGGACAAGCCTGAAGTAAACGGAGAGGAAAAGTGTGGTGTACAGGCATATCAAGTATTTTCTACCTTCTTATTTTGATACAGTATATTAGGAACTTGTCAGTTATTCTAGATATATGCAGTTTTCACATAATACATGGTTAAAAAAGTAAGTAGCTTTTGTTTTAGATATATTCATTGTTTGTCGTTCTCTGGTCTGCCTATGGGAGATATGGCAATAGACAGCAGTGTCATCCAATGGTTTGTCAAGTAGTGCCTTGTTTTTCAACCTTTTGATAAAAGTTGAGAAAAACAACTTTTACATTCCAGATAAATATAGAACTATGTATTTTTATTTAATCCATCATTTTGCCTTTGTGGCTTCTTAAGGGTTAATATACATAATGCAAAGACAAAACAATGGATTAAATAAAAATAAATAGTTATATTTATCTAGGTTGTAAATGTTGTTTTTCTCAACTTATCAAAATGCATAAATCTCTCCAAGTATGTGCTACAAGTTTTTTCAACCATCCTTTAGTTTGAATGTGAATGATCAGTGATAATGGCAGCACTAGATGCCCTGGGTTAGCCTAACTTTATTGAGTTAAGTTAGTGATATTAGGTTAGCTACAGATCTTTACTGAGTAGTCTGAAGAAAGAACATCTTTAATTAAGTGAAAGTGACTGTACATCATCCAAAATAAATACACATACTATATCTCTATTTTAAAATAAAGACTGTTTATTATATCTTAGACCATGTTCAGTCTTCCTTTGTCATTCTGAAATTTACTGTTTTATATAAATTCAGAACTACTCTGTAATAAATATATATTTTTTAAACTTACCATTATTTTGTGGACCTATCTTGTCATTCAATGAAGTACAATAACTTTCTCTTACCAATGTAAACACTTACAAGTAACTGAAACAACACAACCCATTAACAAAGATGTAAAACACAATGAAAATCATTTTAACACAAATTAATTTTAAACACTTACAAACAGGCCCAGCATAGCCAGGTGGTTAAGGCACTCGACTCATAATCCGAGAGTCACGGGTTCGAATTTCTGTCACACAAAACATGCTTGCCCTTACAGCTGTGGGGGCATTATAATGTGACTGTCAATCCCACTATTTGTTGGTAAAAAGAGTAGCCCAAGAGTTGGCAGTGGGTGGTGATGACTAACTGCCTTCCCTCTAGTCTTACACTACTAAATTAGGAATGGCTAATGCAGATAACCCTCATATAACTTTGTATGAAATTCAAAACAAACCTAAACTCACAAGCAACTGAAGCAAGACAACCCATTAACAAAGATGTAAAACACACTGAAAATCATTTTAACACAAATTAATTTTAGAGTTACACAATACAAAATAAATACTATTAAGAATGATATATTTTTGCAGTTGTCATATAAATGAGTCCAATATACTACCAACAATAAATATTAGAAGTGAAATCCTTTAATGACTAAATTATGTAACAAAAATACACAGCAAAACATTCTTGACATATAACCTGAGAATAAATATAATACAACATATAAAAATTACATCCGCTTTCAATTAATAGCTTACATCAATTGCAAAAAACACAGAACAAATCACTCAATGATCCAAATCTTTTAACAAAATTTAACATATCATATAACAAAATTATGATATTACAAAAATAAAATGACCCTCTAAAATGGATACTCATGATCACATCACAAAATCAAAAGTAAAATAAAATCCCTTTGGCATCAAATCAAAACATAAAATAAATCTTTTTTACAAGAATCACAAGACTGAATAAATACTTGTGAAAAGAGATACATAAAGAAACATTTTAACATCCACATATAAAGCATCAAAATGAACCCTTTAAATACACAAAAAGTAAATGAAATACCCACAACATTATACCTATATACATTATAAAGACATTACAATGCAAACTAAAAGCCATAACACACAAATTAAAAATATACATAAAATGACTATATGCAAACCATAATTTAAAAATTATATAATGATAATAATTAGCCACACATATATACAAAACATACAAATTCAAATAACTAAACGAAAACATAAACACATATACATACATACATCTTTGAAAATATACAAGGCTCACCCAAAGACAAGCATGAGATTCAGTCTACTTTATCACCACTTAAATTGTAACAGCAGATCATCCAGTGTTAAAAACTCTCATATGGTAGCAACATTTATGGCCTTTATAATTTCCTGTGCTTTGTACAGGGCTCTTATGGTCTGGGCTGGCTCAGTTTACAGTCAGCAGACTAAGTAGGATTGTAAAGGTTATTGTCTGAATTAGTCCTCCTCTCCATTGTACAAGGCACAGGCCTCAGTTCAAAATATTAACGTTATCTGGCAGTGCCACTCTAGAACTGTTATATGCTGCAGAGTAGGGTGTTTAGTAATGATAGCAATGATGTTGTAGGATCACAGATGTCTCATTTGTTTTTCTCTGTATTTTGCAGTCTTTCAAGATAACTTTGGTTATGGGTGTTGTTATGAAAATATTCTGAAAATTGTTAATTATAATATAATTCAATTTACATGATTAAAAAATATTTTAGAATGACCAAACAAACACTGGATATATCAAGTTTTCATTTAGTATGCGAGATATTGTTCATGAATTTCATTTACTACTGATAATTTCACCCTATTTTAAATATTTCAATTTGATCTAATCAAAATATCTTGCACTATTCTCACTATGCCTCATACATTAATGGCCTGATTCAGTGGAGCACAAGTTAAAATTCTGTATATATGAAAATGAGCTGCTTCCATGCCACTGGAACACACAAAAGTCACACACAGTCTCTGTGCTGGTATATTTGTTCCCTGACTGTGTTATTATAGTACCTTTCCTGTTGCATGATGGCCTTTCCTAACTGTTGATATGCTGCTTTATGCATAAACTAACACAGACCTTAATCACTCCACATATTCTTGTGGATATTGTGGGATGTACATTCTAATGCTGAACCATATCTACTTGGAGCAAGAATTCACATCCAAACATGAGTATGTTAGGCAAACAACTTATTTTCTGTTCATTTGTATGTATGTCACTTTGGCATACAATACGCATTTACCCCAGTCTGGCTACGAATAAAAAACTTAGCAAGGACACATCTAACAGTCTATATTACTCATTAGACTGGAGTATGTGTTGAAAGGTGAAGTGTGTGATTTCACTACACCTCATGCTACTCACAGAACAGTTGGCTGCTAAAGATAATACCCTGATCCATGTGAATCTCTTCAGGTGCTCCAATCCAGGCTATAGTGCTGTCATTGCATTAGATAGGGACTGTGAAGACATGTTGATCCCTAAATAAGTCTCAACACACTTTATAAAATTGTTGATGGTTACTATTATATACATGTAATCACCTTCCTTACCAAGGAGTTGACTTACAATAACCAGGACCTGTTCTTGGTAAGGGAGAACCAACTACTGTTTGACAGAGTTTACCCTGTTTGGCAGTCTTTTTCTCTTGATAGCACTCACACCATGCAGCATTTAACATCTTGATTCAAATGTGAACAAAAATGCTACTTCTGAACATTAATACAAATGCAGGTAATACCTTGGTACTGTCCAGACAGTGTTATGTAAAATCTGGATAATCTTGTGCCTTAATGCTTTGGGGACCACTAGCTGCAACCAGTAAGTACCTTTAAGGAAACATTATCATAAGGCAGCATTATCATACACAAGTTGCTAAATGGATGGAAGCCTGGTACAATTACAATGGAGAGGATGACCACTACTGAAGGACAACAAACCAACATCATAATTGGAGCAGAAGGTGCAAACGCTGCAGGTTAAGTTAGTCCAAGCCTACAAAGCTTTGAAAAAGCCAGCAAGATAATATAGCAGTTCAGTAGCCCCTTAAAGGTTTGCCAATAGAGCTTCAGTGATTATTAAATCTAAAAGTTTTGCATTCAATGGACACCTTTTCTATTTTCACATTATTGTAACTTAATAGTTATTAATTAATTCATGTACATAAAATTACTCTTCTAAATCTGAGAACTTCATACAGAATATAGTTTAGAATATACATGTGTGTAAGCACCAGTTGTTGAAAGGAATTTATCCTTCATGCCACCTCTAAGTAAGATGTCCTTCTATACATACACACATATATAAATTCATCCTTTGAACATATGTGTACTATATATATATATAATTTGCAGCAGATTTATGCAAACTGATTGGAATTTAGGTATTTTTATGTGATATTTTGTACATGTATACATGTTTGGAAGTTTTTCTACATTAACATATTTCCTTACCTGAAAATGTAATTCATATGCATGTCCACCTCTCCACATAACTAAGAGGTATTACCCTTGTGCCACTGCTGAGATTTTTGCACACATCACTAGTCTTGAAAGAAGCTTCCCCTCCCACACATATTAATAAGGAATACACTAGCCTATGATGTTATCACCATAAGATAATTGCCCTCCACCAATACGAGAGTAGCATTCTCCATACAGAGTAAACATTAAGAGCACTAGCATTTTAACAAAAATATATTCTTGATAAATCAAACATGAAACCCAAAAGTGGACATGAAGAGAGTGAGATTCTGTGGAAAGATAAGTATTTATCTGAAATAAAATTTCAGGTAAGATAAACAGGAACCTTAGAAAAACTACTCACCTCTCCACAGATCTAAGAGTTAAAATCCCACAAAGGCAGATGGGCTGAACACTATCTACTACCTCCTACTCAAAGCAGAAAGAAATAATTAACAATTCATCTACAATGAATGTCTGTGAGAACTGAAGACTGGCAACTGGAGGGAGATGAGAACCAGAGGTAAATGAAATTACAATGTGGTGTAAGTAATGTGGCATATAGGTGTCAGACATCTTCCATATACCTAATTGTAACATTTCATCCAGGAGAATTAACAGCTTGAGGTAAGAGAAGTGTGAGATGATGAACTTTATGGGTGGAGGCATGAAAACAAGAAAGGTATCTTCAGCCGAATGAGATCTATAAACCAAATGAATAAAGTGGAAGGAGACAAGTTATTACAGAAAGAGGAATTCTACAGTAAGAAAAGACGCTGTTGATTGTCTTGTAAAGGAGTAGTGTGAGAGAGAGATAGCAACAAACAGCCCATACAGGAAGAAGTAGACAACTAGGGTTAGAATGATCAAGCAAAGAAGTGGATGTGTGGTTAAATGGAGAAAACATAAAACATCTAATATCCTTCCTAAAAAGCTCAAGCTTTGAGAAGGAAAGAGATGTGAGAGAATAAAGTTAACCTGTGGTTAACTCCAACCATTAGATGTCTCACATCTAAGGAAAGAGATGTGAGAGAATAAAGTTAACCTGTGGTAAAAAATGTGAAGAGCATCAAAAGTAAAAATGTGAGAGTGACAGCTCCCAAAAGTGCAAAAGAGAATAAAATATGTCTTAAGAGAAAGATGTTACAGAGAACAGGTAGCTAACGAATAGAAATGGAGAAACATGACAGTTCTGAGAACTAAAGAGAGGTTCCAGTTCTGAAGAAGAACAAGACAAGGAGGACAACTGTTAAAAAAGGCTTGTAAGAGATCCATAATAATTGAAGAAAGTAAAGAGTAATGGATAGGGAACATAGAGGGGTTGTGTACATAATCATCCAGCAACAAGTGATAACAGAAATGGGAAGGAAATAACCAGAATGATAGCCACACAAACAGAGATTAAACCACTTAAGGCTTAGAGCATCAACTGCCAGAATTGCAGTCTGGGAATGGAGACCAAAGGAGTGGAAGCAAAGTGTTGAGGGAAGTTGGTAAAGCAAGAAATAAATAACTCCCAAAATGGATGCAAATCCACTAAAAATAAAAGAGGATGGAAAGATCGTTTTGCGTGGAAAATTTTGTCTAGACAAGATAGGTGATCCAATACCAGGGTCTAAGCTCTTGAGCCATAATATACTGACAACAAAATGTGATGAATGTGTGCCCAAAAGAAAAAGGTATATAAATCAGACCAAATGCATTCTTTTCAGTAGATGAAATAAATGATAGAGGAGGTGTCTGAATGGATTAGGATAAACGTAGATAGACAAATCATGAAGTTCATTCAGCACAAAACATCTAGAGAACATTGGTAAAGAGAGACTGTTAGTCTGTAAGCCATACTAGAAATGGAGCAGGCACCTAGAACCTCTCACCAAAGCAGAATGATATTGGTTGGCAAGTTCTGTTTGTAGGTTTAGTTGCAATGTGCAAAGCTACACAAAATACCAACTGTGTTGTAATCCCATGTGTATGTAATCTAGAAAATTGGAGGATTGTAAGCCCTCATACTTACCACTGAGCCATTTGAGGGAGGACTTAAAATAGGTGTAAGTCTGAAAATGGTCAGTAAGAGAGATCTCTCAAGTCATGCAGATGAGTTGTGCCACGATGGCAACAAGTGGAGGGAGAGACACAAGGGAAGAGAGTGGATCTCTCTATATATTGCATGAGAGAGGAAAGAACTAAAGAGAAGAGACAAGAGTCTCCAAAATGGAACAAATCCTCTTATGCATGAAAATAACTGGTAAATAAGAGCTTGTAATAAGCAGTTCCATGTCTTAAAAGAAATGAATGAGCCTGCCCCACATATAAATTGAGAAAGACCTTAAAGTGAATAATACTGAATGGAGATCAAGACTGAATTGGACACCTACCCCAAATAAGATGACTCACAAAGGAAAATGGAGATCACAAGAGTGAATGCCACAATGGGTGTGGAAAACAGAGGTCAAATGTCCCTAAAGTAATGGAAAATTAAGCATAAAAATTACAACCTTCAAGGAAACCCCCTCCCATTTAAACGAATATAAAACATATGGAGCCATAGATAACGTAAAAGGAATAATTTATCCTCGTGATTTAACTCAAAGGAGCAAAAAATGAATGAAAACATTGGGTTTACTGGACATGGAGAATGTGTCACCCTCCTACTGATGGATGGATTTAGTCTACTGATGATAGCATTATAGTCTGATGCAGATCATGTTTATATGTATAGAGATGAGAGTTATGTTCAAGACTTGAGCTTGCAAAAAATCTTCTTGACAGTGATGCAAGGTAATAAAGTCTTAGTTCTCTGAAGAGGTAAGTGGTGTTTTAAATTTCTACTTCTTTTATACAATTTGATATATATCAATGATTTTATGCTATTTCGTACCTAAATATTATTTTCATTTATTCAAGGCTTATTTTGTTGTGTATTTCTTTTTCTTGTTTTGATTGGCTTTGTGTAAAAAGGTTGTTTTATGTTTAACATGCCAGTGAACTTCAATTTATATTTTTTTGTACTTTGAAGATGTATTCTTTGTTTTACTTGTGTGTTTTGTAGGGGCAAGAATATGTTATACTGCTTTTTCGCTCAATGATGCAAGAATTTATTTAAATATAAAAATTAATGATGTTTGGGATAGTTTGAAAATAAAGGGGAAAAAAATAGGGTATGAATGAAAGCTATGTGTTTTTTACCCCTTTGTTTAACACAAGATGTTTTCATATGTGTAACTATATGTGGTTGCAACACAGAACATCAGTCATAAAATTTATTAGGTTTACTTTTGTCCTAGCTACCTGTTATTCTAGGTCATTTACAGTTGCAACAACATGCACATATTTGTGGAAAAGATTTCTGCAAGCTTAAACTTCCTATGTAGAAATGAACAGTCAGCTTTTCCACTGGAAGGTAATGTAAGACCCTAAAAATGTAACCTCCCTTGTTTTTTGATAAGAATGACCAAGTCACTAGAGTAGCACATTATTGTTTCATGTATGTAATTATGTGTTTTCTCAGTTAGGAAAGATCCAGCTACAGTTCTTACAGTTCCTAAAGATTCTATCAATTATTAAAGCATCTCTTGTGCTCTCATCTTGACCTTAACTGCCTTTGTGCACTGAATAAAGTTTGTTTCATTTTCTTACACACTCATTGCAGTCTCTTTCATTCTTCAAAATCAGTTAGTTACGGAGTTCAGGTTTGTTCCATAATAAATTTTCTGTCAAACCTCCTGGTTTCTGTGGAACTTACCCAGTTACTTTTAGGGAAATTAATTGTTTCTGAGAATATCAAACCTTTAAGATGCCAGTAAAATGAACAACACAAAGTTGGACTATACAGTGATATGTTCACAGCAAAAATACAACCAATAAATTAGAAAAAATTATGAAATTTATAATATATTATTATATTTTTACTTTACCATACTAACATTTTGTGAACTTATAAAAACAACAGAACAATTTCAGTTGTGTATGAAACTAACATGATAATTTTTTCTTAGCACAGAAACTCATCACAAGGATTAAGAACCAAATATAAGTGTAAATCAATAATACCAGGAGAAAGAAAGAAATTAAACACTAAGTAAGCAGTCACTGAAGTTCATATTTCAGGTTATAAAACTAACTTTAGTTAATGAGAAAGTTAATATTTTCTAAGATCCTTTTAACTGTAATTAATTATAGAGATGTACACAGAAAAATATTAAAAACACCAGTACAAAATTCAATCAAAAAATCATAGGAAACAGCTGTTGAATAATTAATGAAAATTATAGAATTTAACTAAAATAAATTTTTCAGAATGTACTTACTGATATCATCAGTCTGAAAGTGATTCTTTAATCATCACATTTTTAATAAAAAAAATGCAGAAAAATGAAATGTTATTGTTATTGTGAACAAAAAATAAGTGTGTTCCGAATGAGCTTTAATAGCATTCTTGAGTCTTTTCCTGTATTCTAGGTCAGGAAGTAGAAAACATTGTGTAGACATTCCAACACAAATTTTCAACTCTTTCGACTGTACAAAGGATAAAATATACTTGGTTGTACTAAACATATTTCTTTATGTTTTAAGGCCAAGTCGGTAATACAAGTATTAAAATACCAAATGAATATTTATTAACTAACATTTCTTCACAATTTAAAGTATTGTAAACACTGATTCTATAATGTTAGTACCAGCAGATCTATTTATAGTCTAATTTAAGCATTAGGCTTAAAACATAAATGTAACATAAGGCTAAGCTGAAACACTAGTTGGCAAATTTTATTTCGCTTTGACTACAACTCAATGTTATAAAACTATTTTGCTGTCATATCATAAATGTTGTAAAGAATAAAGAAAAGTTTTTCTAACAAATCAACACAACTATTGAGCATTCATTATATGTAAAAACGGCTTGTTTGGGTTGAGAAAATATTTTACGTAGAGGAGTGAACAACGTTTCGACCTTCTTCAGTCATCGTCAGGTTCGCAACCGTTTTTACGTATATATTTCTCTGCAAGTGGATTTTCTCGACATTACTGATTATTAAGCATTCATTATAAAAACCATAGTTGACCAAAGAACAATCAAGTGATAGTTTTGTTGCTGAGCAACGAAGCATTTTTTTAGCATGAAAGCATTCTTATCAGAGTTAAAAAAGGGAATAACCCTTTTATGTAGTTAGTAATTTTATTCAGTACCCAAAAACTAAAGTTGTTTAAAAGAAAGAACTCAGCAATTTGAAATGATAGGAAAACCTAAGGATATGTTTTTCATAAGCATGTCAGAAAAGAACCCCAATAACTGGAATGTTTTGGGAAAGTTGGGGTAAATGTCTTCATATTACCATGCTCAAAATAGCTCTAGAATGCATCTTACTGAATAACAGGCAAATATGATTTTGCCTGTGATCAGACATGAGTAAATTTTGCCATGCACCATACAGCTGGCAAGAGAAAATAAATAAATGTAAAATACTGAATTATAATTTCATTTTTTTACATATTTAACATTATAGGCATAGCACAATCTATTATTACAACAGATTACAAAACCTCCATTTATGGCTTAATGGCATTACCACAGTGTAATTCTTCTGCACAGATTGGTATAGTTTAGCCTTAGCTATAACATATAATTGGTATAAATGTAATCATATTAGTCACACTATCATACTATAACCTGAATTATGGGATACAGTTAAATATTACTATTTCTGTTCTATTGATGCAATATTCTGAGAAACATACAAATTATTTGAGCCTACACGTGTTTGTCAATTGTATATTAGTACTAACTAATAAAAAATTGCAAAATAGTTATCTTCATAAACAATCCTTTTTTAAACATACAATACCTTTGGATTGAGATCCAAGTACTTTGTATCTGTTATGCTGTTGACGAAAGGTTAAATCCAGCATGTTCCTTGTTACTCTTTTGGACAGGCCCAAATTTTGTTCATAACCATCTTCAAAAATTGTTGAAGATGGAGTAGGCAGCAAGCTTACTATCTTCTTAGCCATCAACAATTCTGTGTGTTCAAATAATGGTTTAAAATTAGTATTTTGGGCTATAGAAAACTGTAAGCCAGAAAACTATGAATCAGTACAAAAAATACACTATCAGAGTTGCTATTCAATTTCTCAACCTGCTTCTTTTTACTGATTAATTCCACTTTAACTTTTTAATATAAATTATTCACTCATCAAACTCTTCACTTTGAATATAACATATTCTTAATAGAACAAGTATCATGTTTCAGTTTCTTGTATTTGGCTGAATAGGATGTTTCAAACTGCTAGGATATAATATTTTAAAATGAGTCACTATCCAACAAACTTTTTCAAAACATTGTGATTCAGATGTATATGTGTGGGTAACGATAAAAATAGATGCAAAAACTCAACAGATAAAAGAAGAAAAACTCCAGGCTAACTTCTTTTAACAATACTGCTATCTTTCTTCCAGTCTGTACACTTCTTATGGTCTGGCTATTTTTTAGATGTATTGATGTCTGATAATGTTCATGATATTCAAAAGCCCTTGAGTTCTAGATTATTGGATAATTGCTATGTAATATAGTGTGGTGAAATTTCTATTTTTAATTGTTACTTCTTGCAGTGCCGTAATATTACCAAAAATTTCATACTAACATTTAGTGTAGTTTCACAATCAATATTAAGAAAAGGTTAAGAAAAAAATAAGATTTAAAAATATATTAAAAAATAGGTAGATTTGATAAAAACAAGAGCACAATCTTAACAGTAGACATTATAGTCATTAGTAATTAAGTTGAATACACTTTCCTCTCATCTTCAGTGCAATGATTTATTTCATTGAATTAAATCTTGTGCTGCAAAAATACCTGCAAAACTTAATATTCCACTCCACAGCCGTGCCTTTTTTCTTTCATTATTTGAAGCTTTAGTTTCTTTAAGCTATACTGACGAACAAATCAACATGAATTACTTCCAGATATAAAATATTCAGTTTTTTAAATCTTACCTGATTTGTATATTGCACTCACAGTACATTTATACAGCAAGTAAATGGTATTTATATCCTAATTTAAAAATCAAATGATAAAAATGAAAAAAATATCTGTAATAAAGCTTCTTTGCCACAATAATACAAACAAATGCCTTACAGTGATTCAAGATACTAAGCTAGCAAAAGATAAATGCACGATAGGCAACAAGATATCATAAAGCACCATAGTTAATGAGTTAAGTGTTTTAAGACATTCCACTTACTTTCTTGAGCTTTGAGATGCAACATTATGAGCTTGCAAATTAATTATGCAGTATACCTAAATTTGTGTATACCAGAAATGGCTATTAACTATTTTGACAAATGCTCAGTCAATATGACCAACCACACAATCACTTTGTACTCCTTTGAAATCATAATTTTACTTAATTTAACTAACCTAAAGAGATTCCTACATTTGGATTTTAATTACTTTTATAATATAAGTAAAAAATACATATGAAAAACAAGAAATAAAGCATACACCCAGATCCTCTTTATTTATTTCAACTGTCGAAAATGGTAGTAATGCACTAAATAATTTTTATTTAATTAAAGAATGCACTAAAGAACACAGACTAATAACATGCAAAAATCAGACAATGCTCCATAACTATTACAATTTTCCTGCTTTTCTAACTATGCGACAAGAGCAATTACAAACCCATCCAAGCTCACTGACATGTTTCCCATAGAAACAAAGCTTGGATTTAAAAAGAAATTGACAATTTTCTGTACAGAAAATAATGTAATATAATACATAATTTGATAGGTGAAAACCTTGGCTTTCTGTTACTTATAACTCATATAGTATTAAATGTAAGAGAGAACTATTAACAAATCCTGAAAAAGAGGATGTGACAGGTAGGTGTCGAAAGAGAAGTATAATTTTCTATATTATAGTTCCATAACCAAACAAGATTGAAGTATAATTTTCTATATTATAGTTCCATAACCAAACAAGATTGAAGTATAATTTTCTATATTATAGTTCCATAACCAAACAAGATTGAAGTATAATTTTCTATATTATAGTTCCATAACCAAACAAGATTGAAGTATAATTTTCTATATTATAGTTCCATAACCAAACAAGATTGAAGTATAATTTTCTATATTATAGTTCCATAACCAAACAAGATTGAAGTATAATTTTCTATATTATAGTTCCATAACCAAACAAGATTGAAGTATAATTTTCTATATTATAGTTCCATAACCAAACAAGATTGAAGTATAATTTTCTATATTATAGTTCCATAACCAAACAAGATTGAAGTATAATTTTCTATATTATAGTTCCATAACCAAACAAGATTGAAGTATAATTTTCTATATTATAGTTCCATAACCAAACAAGATTGAAGTATAATTTTCTATATTATAGTTCCATAACCAAACAAGATTGAAGTATAATTTTCTATATTATAGTTCCATAACCAAACAAGATTGAAGTATAATTTTCTATATTATAGTTCCATAACCAAACAAGATTGAAGTATAATTTTCTATATTATAGTTCCATAACCAAACAAGATTGAAGTATAATTTTCTATATTATAGTTCCATAACCAAACAAGATTGAAGTATAATTTTCTATATTATAGTTCCATAACCAAACAAGATTGAAGTATAATTTTCTATATTATAGTTCCATAACCAAACAAGATTGAAGTATAATTTTCTATATTATAGTTCCATAACCAAACAAGATTGAAGTATAATTTTCTATATTATAGTTCCATAACCAAACAAGATTGAAGTATAATTTTCTATATTATAGTTCCATAACCAAACAAGATTGAAGTATAATTTTCTATATTATAGTTCCATAACCAAACAAGATTGAAGTATAATTTTCTATATTATAGTTCCATAACCAAACAAGATTGAAGTATAATTTTCTATATTATAGTTCCATAACCAAACAAGATTGAAGTATAATTTTCTATATTATAGTTCCATAACCAAACAAGATTGAAGTATAATTTTCTATATTATAGTTCCATAACCAAACAAGATTGAAGTATAATTTTCTATATTATAGTTCCATAACCAAACAAGATTGAAGTATAATTTTCTATATTATAGTTCCATAA
Source organism: Tachypleus tridentatus (assembly GCF_004210375.1). Classification (NCBI taxonomy): domain Eukaryota; kingdom Metazoa; phylum Arthropoda; class Merostomata; order Xiphosura; family Limulidae; genus Tachypleus; species Tachypleus tridentatus. The sequence continues at coordinate 15,664,843 of NC_134829.1, forward strand.
CCAAACAAGATTGAAGTATAATTTTCTATATTATAGTTCCATAACCAAACAAGATTGAAGTATAATTTTCTATATTATAGTTCCATAACCAAACAAGATTGAAGTATAATTTTCTATATTATAGTTCCATAACCAAACAAGATTGAAGTATAATTTTCTATATTATAGTTCCATAACCAAACAAGATTGAAGTATAATTTTCTATATTATAGTTCCATAACCAAACAAGATTGAAGTATAATTTTCTATATTATAGTTCCATAACCAAACAAGATTGAAGTATAATTTTCTATATTATAGTTCCATAACCAAACAAGATTGAAGTATAATTTTCTATATTATAGTTCCATAACCAAACAAGATTGAAGTATAATTTTCTATATTATAGTTCCATAACCAAACAAGATTGAAGTATAATTTTCTATATTATAGTTCCATAACCAAACAAGATTGAAGTATAATTTTCTATATTATAGTTCCATAACCAAACAAGATTGAAGTATAATTTTCTATATTATAGTTCCATAACCAAACAAGATTGAAGTATAATTTTCTATATTATAGTTCCATAACCAAACAAGATTGAAGTATAATTTTCTATATTATAGTTCCATAACCAAACAAGATTGAAGTATAATTTTCTATATTATAGTTCCATAACCAAACAAGATTGAAGTATAATTTTCTATATTATAGTTCCATAACCAAACAAGATTGAAGTATAATTTTCTATATTATAGTTCCATAACCAAACAAGATTGAAGTATAATTTTCTATATTATAGTTCCATAACCAAACAAGATTGAAGTATAATTTTCTATATTATAGTTCCATAACCAAACAAGATTGAAGTATAATTTTCTATATTATAGTTCCATAACCAAACAAGATTGAAGTATAATTTTCTATATTATAGTTCCATAACCAAACAAGATTGAAGTATAATTTTCTATATTATAGTTCCATAACCAAACAAGATTGAAGTATAATTTTCTATATTATAGTTCCATAACCAAACAAGATTGAAGTATAATTTTCTATATTATAGTTCCATAACCAAACAAGATTGAAGTATAATTTTCTATATTATAGTTCCATAACCAAACAAGATTGAAGTATAATTTTCTATATTATAGTTCCATAACCAAACAAGATTGAAGTATAATTTTCTATATTATAGTTCCATAACCAAACAAGATTGAAGTATAATTTTCTATATTATAGTTCCATAACCAAACAAGATTGAAGTATAATTTTCTATATTATAGTTCCATAACCAAACAAGATTGAAGTATAATTTTCTATATTATAGTTCCATAACCAAACAAGATTGAAGTATAATTTTCTATATTATAGTTCCATAACCAAACAAGATTGAAGTATAATTTTCTATATTATAGTTCCATAACCAAACAAGATTGAAGTATAATTTTCTATATTATAGTTCCATAACCAAACAAGATTGAAGTATAATTTTCTATATTATAGTTCCATAACCAAACAAGATTGAAGTATAATTTTCTATATTATAGTTCCATAACCAAACAAGATTGAAGTATAATTTTCTATATTATAGTTCCATAACCAAACAAGATTGAAGTATAATTTTCTATATTATAGTTCCATAACCAAACAAGATTGAAGTATAATTTTCTATATTATAGTTCCATAACCAAACAAGATTGAAGTATAATTTTCTATATTATAGTTCCATAACCAAACAAGATTGAAGTATAATTTTCTATATTATAGTTCCATAACCAAACAAGATTGAAGTATAATTTTCTATATTATAGTTCCATAACCAAACAAGATTGAAGTATAATTTTCTATATTATAGTTCCATAACCAAACAAGATTGAAGTATAATTTTCTATATTATAGTTAACCAAACAAGATTGAAGTATAATTTTCATATAGTTCCAAACAAGATTGAAGTATAATTTTCTATATTATAGTTCCATAACCAAACAAGATTGAAGTATAATTTTCTATATTATAGTTCCATAACCAAACAAGATTGAAGTATAATTTTCTATATTATAGTTCCATAACCAAACAAGATTGAAGTATAATTTTCTATATTATAGTTCCATAACCAAACAAGATTGAAGTATAATTTTCTATATTATAGTTCCATAACCAAACAAGATTGAAGTATAATTTTCTATATTATAGTTCCATAACCAAACAAGATTGAAGTATAATTTTCTATATTATAGTTCCATAACCAAACAAGATTGAAGTATAATTTTCTATATTATAGTTCCATAACCAAACAAGATTGAAGTATAATTTTCTATATTATAGTTCCATAACCAAACAAGATTGAAGTATAATTTTCTATATTATAGTTCCATAACCAAACAAGATTGAAGTATAATTTTCTATATTATAGTTCCATAACCAAACAAGATTGAAGTATAATTTTCTATATTATAGTTCCATAACCAAACAAGATTGAAGTATAATTTTCTATATTATAGTTCCATAACCAAACAAGATTGAAGTATAATTTTCTATATTATAGTTCCATAACCAAACAAGATTGAAGTATAATTTTCTATATTATAGTTCCATAACCAAACAAGATTGAAGTATAATTTTCTATATTATAGTTCCATAACCAAACAAGATTGAAGTATAATTTTCTATATTATAGTTCCATAACCAAACAAGATTGAAGTATAATTTTCTATATTATAGTTCCATAACCAAACAAGATTGAAGGCTATAAACATTATGGTTTATCCAAGCGATGATAATAGCGTATAATCTATATTTTAATAGTATATAAGTTTTAAGTTGCATAAGGCAGTGTTAGAGTAAAACTGTTACATTTCTTACACTAGTGGAAATTCAGGAATTTTTAATATTGCCTTATGCAACTTAAAACTTGTATACTATTAAAATATGGATTATACGCCATAATGCTTTGCTATACCAATTGATATAATATAAACAAAAAGTACTTTTATTAAGTTTTGGATGTAAGTCACTAAAAACCTTGTGACATGTATAGTAAAGGATGCCCACACAGAGAGGGTTAACAGTAGTTGTCTACAACTTTTATACTTAAGCCTATCTGAACAAGTTAGAATTTTCAACCCTTTGAGTGTGTAGTGAAATTTTGATAAATTATCAAGTTTTTAGTACTTTTTCAATATTAAAATTCACTAGTTGTGCTTTTGCTCCATGATGTACATAAATATGGCACGAAAGTTGGAAATTCAAGGACGTGTGAGCATCCCATTAGTCATGCTATGAGGAAACATTTTTGTGATATGGTAAATCCACCTGCTGCACCAAACAGCTGCAAATGTCAAGTTGGATAAATCCAATTATAGCATCCAAAAGGTTAAGGTTTCTAATGCATACCTTCACAAATTAAGTACAAATGATATTTCTACATTTTTTTTTCTAAAACATAATTTTAGAAATGTTGTAATTTTGTGACACTTATTTGGTTTAAATTGCAAATAAAATTTACATATGCAACTTCAATTCTGTGAAACTATGAGGAATCTTATGAGTGAACAACATATTATATAAGTGCAGATTATACAAGTACTTTCTAGAAATAAGTGGACCAAGCATCACCATTCATCTCGATGAAACCCGTAAGCAAATGCTACATTCAGAAGGGAAATGTACTCATCTGTCTAAAGATGATGGGTAGACTGCAGGATGGAAAATGGAGGTAGGCAGCAATCTTCAGAAGACAGGCAGATGGTGAAGATAGTTGATGGAGAAGTTATCCAAGGTAGCTCAGATGCTAACTTGAAGGATCTCATTCAGCAATTGTTGTAAGTGGGTGGTGTGGGAATAAGAAAGGTGTTGAATCTGATAGAATGAAATGTATACTGTCTATAAGCAATGACACCCTGTGAGGAGTAGACTAAATATAGAAACTGGCAGGCCCTATCTACAAGGGTTGAAGAAGATTTGTCCTTGGAAGAAGACCCCCAGGAAATGTTGAGTTGAAGATGGAAACCTTGAAAGTGAGATGTATGACCTAAGTAGCAATAAATGACAAGAAAAAGGCACAATTGTCTGTTGAGGTCTGAAAAATTATAGAAGAGTTAAATAAATGGGAGAAAGAGAGAGAGAAAAAAGAAGTTGTCTTCTCCCTGTGTATCTGAAGACTCAGGGAGAAAGGACCAATCCAGAGAAATAAGAATTTAAGGATGATGGAAAGGGGTATGGGATGATTCAATAACACACAGATCAGAATGTTTGCAACTACAGGTAAAAAGTTAAAAAGAATATATCTAAAAAGAAAAGTTATAGAAGTTGCAGATTACCAGCAGCTTGAAGAAGCAACGGTTAAGAGCATGCAGGATGCTACTGAGGACCCAGTAAGGTATGTGAACATAGTGAGTATGTCTATGGATAAGAAAGAACTGGATCAAGGTAAAGAGAACTGGAGTGGGAAACACCTTGTGATATCAAGAAAGGTAAGATGTTGAGAATAAGGCTGCTAATAAATACTGTTAAAGATTGAGGTAAAAGGAAGGGAGGGAGATTTCCAACAGTAGAATAATCAGGGGGAAGGTGGTGACAGATGGAACAACTTTGAAAGCCATGCCTTTTACACAAATATATGGACTAGGTTGCTTAGGAACAAGAAAAAAATTACCAGAAAGCAGATGGGAGATGTTGAAGCAATAACATTATAATTGTCAGGGGATGAGGTGGTTGGGTTGTCATGTGCCATAGAAGAGGGAGCCAAGGTTAGTCAGCCAGGGGGGGGGAGTATCACCAAGATGATACAACAAGAAATATCTTAAATCAAGGCCAGGATTCAAGGTAAAAGATGAAAGGATGGGTTAAAATTATTACAAGTACAAGAGAAGACCTGACAGAAAGCAGGAACAGCCAGAACTGAGGGATAAAGAACAGATGATCAGAAGCATGAAATTGAGAGGGTTGAGAAGATCTTGAAGAATGAGGTCCACAAGAGAGCACTTCCTCTGGGCAGAACATGGTCTCTCCAAACGAGGGAATCTGCAACCTAGTACCTGATACATGCAGACAAGAAAACCAACCCACTGAAAATTGGTCCAATCAGAAAGGCCCAGCATCTGCAAGCAAATGGCTCTATACTGAACTCCTATCAGTCATCCCTTAGTGTTTAATGTAGAAAAAACCAAGGAATTGTCAAAATTGGACATAACAAAATGATCCACTAAGAATGGTAATAGTATCATGTTCAACAGCCAAACAGAAGTTCATGTGTATGAACATGGAAAGAAGACTCATCCTGGGTTCATGTTCCAGATGTTAAATTGTCATTCAGAAATGCTCTCCAACAAAAGGAAAGCATCAGTGAAGAGGTGTAGGTCCAACATTTTGGGGTTAAAGAAGTTTAGATGGTGATACTGGATCACTTCAACATCCCATACAAATACCAGCACAGAGGGACAGAAGAATCATTAAGGTCAAAGATGCATGTGAGGCTTTCCTCTGGACACAAAAGGAACAACTGTGGAGGTGTGACCCATGGGATAAGAAGTCCCCATAAAGCCATGGTTTCCACACAATATACCTCTCATACAGAACGAGTATGATAGGTGCAAGTGTTGTTGATTATAAGTTCTATAGCTTGCAGGCACATGGTACAAAACTAATCCCAGCTGAGAATGAGTATCAGGCCTGTAGTAAGAGCAAGAAACGATGACAATTATCCATCACCTGTGTATTAGAGAGCCACAGATTGACAGTTACACACATCATCTCTCTAGTACAGAGTATTAAAATATAGCACTTAACTATCACATTTGCATTACTGAGCAATAAATTATGACAATTAAATCCACCACCTCTGTATTACAGATAAATATATTATGCAGTTATGTTTACACACTTGTTTTACAGAGCAGTGAAATATTGCAGTTATCATTATCCTCTGTATTACAAAATAATACATCACTGCTGTATTGCAGAACAATATATTGTGGCAATTATCAATTCCCTGTATATTAAGAAGAATAAACAATGAGAAAAAAATAACTATAAAAGTTATATCTAGTATGGCTTAGTACCAAAAAATAAATTATGGTAGTTGTATCTATCACTCCTTTATTATACAGCAATAAATAGTTAAAGTTATTTGTTACTACTGTATTACAAAACAATAAATGGATAAATGAGTATTAAATTATATTCACCACCTCTATATTACCAAGAAACAAACTACTATAGTTGTATTCATCAGCCTTGTTTTGCAGAAATATAAAATATTGAAATTATCTATCATATCACTTCTGTATTACTAAGTAGCAGTGAATTACCACATTTTTGTTCATCCTACCTATATAAAGGAGCAATGAGTTATTACAAATACATTATGTACTACACAGCAATAAGTTATGAGTTATATTCATCTTTTCTGTACAACAGAGTAATAAATTATGACAGTTGTGTTCATGATCAATGCATTAAATAAATATTAGCAGTGATAACTGTCACTCTTGCATTAAACAGCAATAAATTATATCATTTGTGCACTTTTGTATTACAGGGCAGTAAATAATGACCATTATTTCAATCACACCTGTATCACAATGTAATAAATTATGGCAGTTACTTATCACCACTCCAGTAAAGTATGTCCACCATCACTTTATCAAAATTTGATCATGAAATAAAAATTATTTATAACTATAGGTTTCATTAAAAACTGTTGAAAAATAAATCTGTTTTGAAAATAGTAAATATTTTGCTATTTTTCTGTTAATCAACTAAATAACTGCACAATTTATTAGCTACATACACATAACTATCAACTGAAGACTAAGAAATAAACAAAGTAAATGACAATTGGTTTTTCTTTTGATCCAAAGAAAAGCTTGTTTTTATGTTCACAACATATCAGTTTTCATTTTTATGTGATGTTCGGTCTTGCACATTCAACAACACTGTGTAACATCATTTTACAGGTAGCATTTTATGTATTTAACACCATCTTATAATATTAAAAACATGTACATACCTTTTAGTACTTTCAACAACACTGTAACATTATAACAAATGTAGAATATTGATGGTTGATAACTTCATGTGATGTTAGTTAAAACTAAAACATTTAGTACCATGAAAAGTATAATTGAACATTTGTAGAAAATGTAAATTTTGTACATTTAACAATATTGTATAACATCACGTAACATTAGTAAAACTGAAACATCTAACAACTAGAACAATATCACATAACAAAAGTGAAAAAACATTAATTTTGCACATTTTACAATACCATGTGACATCTAACATGATAAATAATTTCATGTAATGATTGCTGCCATGTAATATTTACATTTTGCTCACCTCTAACTTTAGTTAGACGATCAATGAGAGATTCAGTAGAAAAGAATATGCAATGCAGAACAAACTCATCTTTGTTTTCATGTAAACCTGTAAAACATTTGAATTTTTATGCAACTATCACTTCCAAAATAATTTCAAAAAATCTTTATTCTCACCACATTTGTTACTAAGAAACATCAACATGTTTGTGACTTGATAAATATCTACTAACACTCTCACAATATTAATATTTTAATAGAAACAAATAACTCCACCTTTTTTTTTTAATTTGGATATCAACAGTGAGATAGAGCAACAGAGTAAAATAATCCCAGTAAAACTTATAATTTAAAACTGTCATTATGCATGAACTTAAGTTTTTTTTTCTTTAAGCCTATAGTAAGTAAATGAAATGTGAGTTTATAATGATAATTGTTTTATCTTTTCTTAGTTTATGTGCAAACAAATTTTTAAACTCTCAAGGATATAATATTATATCAGGTTATATCAAAATAAAATAAAACTTACAGACTTTTCACAAGTTCTGTATCTATTCTTGTCTTTAATTGAAACTTTTTATTTAAATTGAAGAAAACAAAAAGAAAAGCAGTAGTAAAAACAAAGTATTAAATTCATGTAAATATTAAAATAAAAAAATAATTAAAAAACAGTAATACATTTCAAAGGAGAATACTAAACACTGTAATTTAGATGTGTTATTACACACAGCTATACAAAACATATGAAATTTTTAAGAACTCAGCAATGTGAGATTGCTACATAGACAGTAACAGGTCTTTGAAAAAGTTGTAAAGATACATGGTGACATAACACACAATAAGGAACATCATGTGAAAGTTCTAAACTTAGAAGTTTTTATGTTAACATTTTCTTAAATGAAACGTGTATTTTCAATAATACTTGTCCCTCTCACGCTATAGCTATTACTTTGTTACTAAAGTTTTTTCCTTTGCCCATCTAGACATTGGTCTGAATTTTTTTCCTCACTAAATTACCATTGGTGACATCTGTCTTGTAACACTCTACATCAATGTGCCCTCTATTCTGGTGCTGTGTATAAGCACCTTATCCATATAATATTATCACTTTTTGAAGAATGACCCAATCAACAGTCTCTAACACCAGTTATTACTGGGGAGGGAGAGTATGACAAGAGGTAAGTATTATCAGAAATACACTTTCAATTTAAAATGTAACTTTGAAAATACTTTTATCTCTACTCACACTATAGCTAGAATCCAACACTGATGACATGGAGGAGCCAGTAAGGGCATTATCTATACAGAATGCATCTGCATAAATTGTGAGCATGCCAATAAAAAATCAGCAATCTAGTGGGGAAACCACACTAGTCAGAACAGGTATGCTATTCACCCATAATTTAATTCATGCACTGTGGGTGACATCTCACAAGATTATTGGCCATTCTCCAACCCAGTAGCCCAGGTTTCACTGCTATGGGTTGAAATTATATGTCCATTGTCCCTAAATCTCATGTTGATGAATAGGAAATTTGAACCACAACATATATACATTGACACATTTTGAGACACTGAAATCATGATTAGAAGGTAAGCAACATTGAAGTGGACAAACCTTCTTTTCAACCTGAAGAAGTCCAAAAGGCATCACCCCAAACTCTAGTACAGCCTCAGAGTTCCCTGGAGAAACCAAACACCCCTGGACCAAATATACATCTCCATGAACAAGGTCATGGACAGCTTCAATTGAGAATGACTCCTTCTCTGACTGTTGAGCAATGGTGGATATCAGATGTGGGACAGGAGAGATGTGATTAGCCTCAGTATCGGAAACAGTAATCTAGGAATTTATGCCCTATATTAGCTTGTCAAATGAAAAAATTATTTTAAATGAAAGTCATATAAGTAGAGGAAAGAATGTTCCAAGTATTTCCAACAGTCACTGTACAAAGAAACCCTTTATCAAGATTTTGATGATAAGTGATAACATTATTTGAATGAGGGATTTATATACAGTACCAGATATGGAAGGCATATTGACATAGGTGGAGTGCATCACAAAATAGATATTTGCCAAGTATAATTAATTGGGAAATAAAAGACTGGAGCAAGCTGGGAAAATCAGGCTGTTGATATTTTGATGGGAAAATATAGGATAAACTTAATGGAAATGCCATGGGGTACAAACTGGCAACAACTTTATCAAATCTCTAACATTGTTAAACAAGAAACAATATTTCAGTTGGTTCTCCTTGTAGATTCAATGGTGACACACACAAACATACCTTTCCCAACTGTAGATTTTAAAATGATAAATTACTACTGGTCCAGATAAATTATTTATTTAGGTAGTTTTTATGAAGCAACAGAGGTAATCAAAAAACACACTATGATAATATTTTAAAATTTAACTTAATTATGTATTTAATACACAGAAAAATAAGATTAATGTGCATACTATCTATAAACTAGCAAAACATTAGAATTACACTTGTCATAATACATTAGTAACACTTCTATTATATTTTTAAAAAGCACATTCTTTAACTAGTTTCTTACAAATTCTCAAGAATTAGAAGAGTGTATAATAACAGTATTCCAACCATGCTATTTTCACCATACCCACAGAGTATGACTGGAATACTTTTATTCTTGAAAAATCATAATTGGTTCAATAAAGAATTAAGTGGTTCACCTTTAAGCTATTGGTAAATCAGCAGTTGAATGTCATGAACTTTTACATAGTTACACTTAAAATTATTGAACTACTTTATCATCAGTGTTTACAAATAAATTTGGCAGCAATAAATCACAGGTTAATATCAGTTTTATGATCTTAATTTAATAAGAATTTTATTAAAAAATCCTTAATTTTTCCTGTATGAGAATAATGAAATTTGTTCTCTAGGTCTTCTCTCTTTTCTAACTTATTTAACACTCCTCTCTGAAGTACAGAATTTAACATACCTTATTCATTATCATACAGATATTACTAAGACAGTGATTTACTCTTACAACATTCAAACTTATCTGATGTGGAATCATAAACTAGAAAATCAAACCCACCTGTCACGTTCTCACTGTAACAATTATAAAATGTTATACTATACATTTATAACCAACAGAAAGGAAGAGTTTTGATATATCAAAAGATGTCCAATGCTCTTGTTTTCAATACAGAGTACTGTTAATTTTATCTTTAGTTTGAAAATTAATCTAGCATTGTTCAGGTCAGGCAACAGGGAGTTAATTCATGCTTCTCTCTTTCTAGTTACAAAACCAGTCAAATTATAATAGTTATAGGACATTGTTTGCTTTGTGCATATTATTCTGTGTTTTTACATGCATTATTTCAGTAAATAAAAATTATTTAGTGTACTAGTACCATCATTATAAAAAAAAGTAAGCTTAAATTTCATCACCAACCAACAGCAAAATGAAAGGTCAAAGATAAGTGCTAATTTCTAGATTTTCATGAATATTATTTATTTATGGATATATAGGTAATTAAAATATAAAATTTAGAAATTTAATAAGTTATATAACATAAAATTAGGTAAGATAATAAAAACTAAAAATTCTTCATGAGGTAGGCTCACAAGTTGTTTGTGCATTATGTCATTTAACACAGTGACATGAGTAACACATTTGCCAAGTGATTTACAAAGAACCAAGAGCAATAAAATTATAAAATTAATTACAAATAGATGTAGACTGCTAAAGCTTTAAGCTTTTTAGGATAAACAATTGTAATTTTCTGTTACAACTGCATTATCTTTAGATTAAAAAACACGTATTTCATATTTTTTTTACAGAAGTTACAAAGCCAATCAAATCAACCAAGTCTGTAAAGAATTAGAGTACAAAAAATAACAGATAAAATATAAAGTTTTACCAAAGAAAACATCTGAAATTTAGTTAGGAGGGTCTAGAAGTTGTGCAAATGAAATTTGGAAATTCTCAGGAGAAGAAAACTATTTTTAATCTTAATACAAAAACCAATTTGCACTCAGAGCAGTAACACTTTGATTCTATACATTCATAGACAAATCTTTAGTAAAAATACTTAATTAAAAAAAATCTGAGTTTTAGTGGACACAATATTTGTAATTTTACTGAAAGCTGGCCAGATATTGTGAAAATACACAAAACATATTAAAAGTTATAGTATGAAACTCTCAAGGTTACAAGGTTGGTTGTATTGCCTGATCAACTCCACATGGAAAGAGTTAAAATATAATAGGCCTAACACTAGTGTCTTAGACCAGTGTAATTACAATCAAATTTAAAAGAAGATAAAAATTACAAAGAAATCATACACACCAAGCTCTTCTGCATAACTGCAAGGAGGAAGCAGGATGTATTCTACACTGCTTTCAGAACAACCTAGTGCCCCCTAAAGGAGAGAAGTGCAAAAGTTACAACCATTGTAACAATGTCTAATCAAATTAATAAGGGACACAGTCAAAATCTGTGTAATGCAAAATGCTGTTTGATTGTGCAAGTAACCTGAAAACCTTTCTAATTTATAAGTAGTACTTGTTTTATCTAATAGATTATATTCCTTATTTTCCTGTTTAAGTGTACACTTTCATTGCAACTGAATACCTATATTATATAACTATGATAATTAGATACTTAAAGAAATTGTTTGTAAAATATGTATTAAACTTATTTCAAAGGAATTTTAGGTAAACTGATAAAGAATGTTCTGCAATTAATGGTTTCCATTCACATGCCTAGAGTGTAGGAGTAGAGGATGTTTAGATTTTTATGGTGATGCCTTTCTCTGATGAATGCATCACTACAATGAATGAAACAATGTCTTCTCTTATCATTAGGGCAGCTGAAGTCTATAATTAATTGAAAATAATGTCTACTTATTATATTTTGTTTTTTTGTGACATTTCCAGTAATTGTTATTTTTAGGCTCTAATGAAAAGAAGGTTGCCCAAAATTTTGCAAAAATCAAAATAAATTGGAGATACTTTTTATATGTGCAGAAATCTAGTGCTTGTTTTGACGCAAAATAAAAAAAATTAGACTTACAACTTTTTCATTCTGTAGATAAGTTACAAAATTATTGAATCCTCTGTGGTTACAGTGAGGTCGCATCTGAAGATAGGTAAAGTAAGATCCTCCAATATAAACCTCCTGGTAAGGGTTTATTGACAAGACTTGGTGTAAAAACTGATCCTTTATGGTTGTTACTGGAACTTTTATTGATACATTCAACTGAGAGGGTCTACAGAATAAATATGAGGTATACCAGATGTTTTAATTAAAAAACAAATTTATTGGGAACACTATATTTACACTTGAGAAAAAAATCATACATCAATTGTGTCAAAGTGATTAGATTTCAACACCATATACTTAACACTGAATGAAATGTTTTATCGCTGAATTATTTTATTGAAATAATCTATTGATCTTAAAGCACCAATGCTATTTTTCAGATAAAGTTAAATAATTGTGACTGTTTATGTAATGCCTTATGATTAACTAGCCATCCTTATCTGGGTATTACCTGAACAGATAGTCAATGTTTTGATATTTTTAAACAGAAAGGATCAAAATTTTGCTTTTCATGTAACAGTACATGCCAAATGTACACATTTTCATGACATTTTGCTGCTTGTGATTGGCAATAAGAGTTGTTTTTATTTTTCTCTAAATTTTACTCTGAGGTACATAATCAGTGTCAGAAATATTTATCATACATTACTCTCTTCTGAAATTAGAGTGAACACACAACTTATTTTTACAGAATTACATGGATTGAACTTGTCTATTCTATAAAAAAGTTATTCTTCTCTGCCTGTAGGCATGTCTGCACCTGATGGATTTTTATTGTGACCCCATAACAACAGTACACCTTTTTAATAATAAATACACTTTATTTTTCTGACATCACTTCCCATTAAAACAGATCAAAAATCTAGTCTGTGTTCTGTGGAAAAAAATTAGGTAACAAAGGTTTCATTGTCACTAAAAATATGACACCACATAAATTAAACCTGAGTACATTAATTCCACATCTTTATATGTATGTCTACTATTATAAGAGCTCAAAAGTGCAAACAAACAGACACAAACTTAGCTTGAACAAAGTGTTGCATCATTCATATCTCCTTCAATTTTTTAAAAATCAAATCAAATTTCTTTTTCACTTTAAAAAAAAAGTTTTTTATCAATCTCAAAATCAGAATTTTTTTTCAAACACAATCATTGAAAGAACAAAAATTGAATTTTTTTCTATTTTTTATTTGAAATAACTTTGCAATAAAATTCTTTAATGTCATACACACATTTAGAAAATAGGTTTGTAGATACAAATGAATAAACACTTGAATAAACTCATTTCTGTCAATATGAATTACAACAATTTTATGCATTTTAAAAAAAACACCTGTTGTTATCATTTTGCATTATTGGCAGAAAGAGATACACACAAACAAACATTAAAATATAATAATTTTGCCACTAATATGAATTCTATCACTTTTATAAGTATTAAAAACAAAACTATAAATACAAAACCATTCTTATTATTAAACATTTGTTCCCTAACAATGTTTTTGACCAAGCAACAGAGAGCAACATATACTTCTCTCTTTTTTATGGTTTAATGGCAAAATTATAAGCCAATGTTTGTTTGAGATAAAAACAATATTAAGATGCATAGCCTCAGAATTCTCTTAGTAGGCATACAAAATTTCATGTCTCTAGGTTCTTTCCTTTTGGAGCTATGGCACTAAAAGAGAGACACACACAGGCTGTTATATAAGTAAAGACAAAAAAGCACAACATTTACTGGTGGTCTATGACAATGTTCTTATACTACATTTCTATGTAAAAAAAAATGTTTAATGGAAGTAATCTTTCAAATCAGTTTTTAAACAAATTTATGTAAAACTAGTGTTTATTCATGCATACAACTATACTGTGAGGATACATATTATACAGAAACACTACAACTAACTAAAGTTATATACTGTTGATAGTACTTTACTGTTTGACAGATATACTGATGTCATAATCAGTTCTGCCTTCAAAAACAAGTTAAAGGCTATCATAATAACTGTTTTGACTCTCTACTCTTGATGAACTCTTAAATACTACCTCTTGTGAAAAAACTCTTGACTAGGCTAAAGAAAGAGATAATTACTAAACTTCCCCTTCATAAAATCAATAGATGAGAAATTGAATACACAAGGGTAATTCAATGTTTAATACATATACAGACACATACAACAGATTCATTAAACAGGTTTTGAAGTTTAATGATGAACAGTAGAACAATGGCAATGACAATGAATATTTGACACATTTGCATACAGTAACAAACATTTAATTCTTTTCGAATATACACTTTCCATCTTCAGCATGCTATACTGAAGAGGGTAAAATATTGGGTTCAAAAACTTAATAAAGTTCACCCATTTTAAAAATAATTAAAATATAGAATAAAAGGATGAAGTGAATTAAAAGATAAACAAACACATAATGGTCTGCAGATTTGGAATAAAGGAACTTGGGGATGGCTTGATGGTGTTAAGATATGGATATATAATGATAATTGCTGGAGTTTTAGGCCAATTTTTTAAGCAATTCAAATAGCTGTACAGTGTCATATCCATATTATTATTTAATAACACTAGCAACAGAGTTATTCAATAGGAGTCAATATTTTACCATATTCAATATAGTATGTTTGAATATTGAATATGTATATTCCAAAATGTTCAAGAATTAAATGTTTGGTACTGAACATATTTGTGTCAAATGCTTGTTGTTTTTGCTGTTATTCTACTGTTCTTCATTACACACACAGATATATATATATATAATGAAATAATTACAAATACACAAGTCAGCCTACTCATTTAGTACTGGTGTATTGCCACAGCAAGCTAAGTTCAATCCCAAAATTCTAGCTCACAATTTTTTTTTATGTATGTATAAGTTGTTTTCTTAATTTCAGGTGTTTTATTGAACATAGAGTTTTCTGAACTAACCCTAAAGGTTTGTGCATTGACACATGAAAAAAACAAAAACAGACATGACAATATTAATATGATTAAAAGAGAGCTTGGGATTCAGAAAAAATATTACTGGAATAAAATAAATAGAAAAGAAATATTTGCAGGCATTAAAGTATGCTTACTTGGTCCACACAGATAAAAGAGAACGAGAAGCAAAAGTAGACATGGAAACAACAGTGGCAAAACTCATAACATGGTGACATTCACCTGAAGTAACAGAAGCAAGATGTTGGAGATCAAAATGAAATCAGCCATGTGGTTTACAATGGGGGTAATATCACTAACTGTCAATGTTTTTAGTTGCCATTAAAGTATTGAACATTTTTTTGTGAAAGTGCTGAAAATCTTGGGAGATGTAAAAAACATGGGAGCATGAATGCATAATCAAATTAATTCATGAAACTGATGTTGTAGTAGTCTGTTTTTATGAAGCATATAAAAGACTTTTCTTTTTGATTAGTTGGGAAATGAGTCAGGTATGGCAATGGTGCACAGACCTAATGATGACCTTAAAGTGCACTGGGCAAAGCATGTATGTTGGATTAAACAATGATGATAGGTAGTGGAACATGTGTCTTCAAAGGTACAAGGTCAATTAAAATCAAATCAAATTGAAGATAATGAAGTAGAAGTTCTAATAAAAAGTTCAAAGTTCTTTAAGTAAGCAAAAAATTAAGGAAAGAAAAAGACTGTGCAACAAACAGCAATGAAAGGTTAAAATAATAACTGCAAATATTGTGGTAAATATTATGGAAAAAAATTGTTTAAAGACAATAAGTACAATTACAATGAGCTTGTGGTGGTGCTCATGGGAATTATTGTGCAAGAAGGATGTGCTGCTTTTCTTACATTATAGCCTGGTGCAATACACACTGACAAATTTAGGGATAGGAGGTTTGTTCAAGGCTTGTTAGCATGCACAAACATTTATGTGTGAATGCACACAATGTAGTAGCATTTTTTTTCCTGTGATGTAGAAGAGTGAGTGGCATGTATGAAGGTAGAAATGTTTTGAAAGAACATGTTAGAAGCTAACCTAAAATAACAACAAATAAGTTTGCTAATACAAAATTCTGAGCAACTTAAGTAAAGAGATGTGTGGATAGGAATGGCAGTTAGAGCATTAGTGTTATTTGTAAAAGCCTATTTTTTCATGCTTAATAATAACTTAAAAATATGGAGAGCGTGGAAGTTTACATGTATTGAATAGCAAGAGTAATAATTAGTTGAAACTTCATCATAAAGCACCAAGAAAGTTACTTTTTCTAGCATAGAATTACATCTTCTTCTGGAAACAAAAAATCTGCATACATATAATTGTGCTACTTTGTGAAAACAGGAATAAAACTATGTACGTAAACTTAAAATAACATAGGTGCAACATCAGAAAATCATTTCAAAGTTAAAAGCAGCAATATTACACAGTGATAGACTTACATTTGAGAAGGTTGTATTAACAAAGACCAGGAGAAAAGTTTCACTTCAGAAAGAAACAAGTTCTTCGCCCACAACTGCCCATGCCAGAGAATTAATTCTCTTGTGGTAATTTCTTTACTCGGAGATACTGATTTCTCAGCTTTTGCTTTTACTGAAGGCCTAGAAAAATAAAAATATAAATCTCTTGTAACATGCTGATTCTGAAGACTTTAGCTAGAATTACTAATGTAAACATAAAAAAACTGGGCTTTGTTTATAAGATGGCAATAGCACAGTTTTACTACTTATAAAACTACATGCCTTGAAGAATATTAGAATACTTAGCTCTGAACAACAAACTTCAAACATTTCTCATATACCAGGTATTTACAGAATATCCATTTAATCTACACTCCACATACACCAAATAAAATAATTCAAAACTCTTTTATTTTCAGTAAAACAACAATAACTAATACATACAAGAAATAAAATAACAAGATAACCATACTCTTCTGATGTAATAATTTTTACCTTGTGATGAGATAATGTGGTTGCTAGTCAGGAATTCTTATTAATTTGAACCAAAACACTTCACAGTGAATTACCAGAATCCTGAAAATTCCCATTAAGGTGTATAATTTCAAGTAAAACGTACCCAATCTTGTTAGAATCAAAAGAAAGACCCTCAGTTTAGCATGGCTTTTATCAAAATAAACAGTGAGAAGGATTTAATTATTTTACCTTTTTAACCAAAAATACAAATTTTTGGAAACTGTATAAATTGATATTTCAACCAAAATCAATTACCTCTAAACTGTGTTTGTGAAAACATAACTGACTGGTACCTTCTAATAGTTTGAATTAAAAGGTTGTGCTTATTAAATTAAAACATAAGTAATGGATGAAATAAAATTCTTATTAAATTAAAAACATAAATATTTCATTACTTTCTCAAAGCACAAAAAGTTAAAAAATGTATTAAAATAAAAGGGTAACTATTAGTCTAAATTCAGCTTATATCGATTTTACACCAATACATTTTAAATGCAGTTGCTGACAACATATTTTTCTTGAATTTAACATATGTTCAAAAAGAAACAGAAAAATTTATTTTGTCTTCTCAGCCCTTCTTCACTCCATTCTATAGGCATTTCTTACAGTGCATATCCAACAAAAAAAATTCAAACCAAAGCAAAAGAATATTTTTACTTCTTGGAAGTCATTCATATGATCACATTTTTATTAACATGCAATACAAATGTATATCAAATGGTTAATCTTTTTCTTGCAATGAGACATTTCTAAGTTTAGTTTTCTTTCCCATTCTTGTCAGTAAATTAAGACTTTAAACATGTCATATGGTACAATCAACTACAAATATATATAAAATAATGTAAATTAAATCACAAATTCCACATTACTGAAATAAATGAAATGCTTGGGACTTGTACTAAAGAACAGTTAAATGTGATCTTTATCAGAAAAAATATATATTGGTAATATTAACTAGATGTAGTCAGTGATGTCAAGAAAACCCACTTGTAGAGAAAAATATATATGTAAAAACGGCTCATTTGGGTTGAGAAAATTTTTTACCTAGAGGAGCGAACAATGTTTCAACCTTCTGACAATGACCGAAGAAGGTCGAAACGTTGTTCGCTCCTCTACGTAAAAAATTTTCTCAACCCAAACAAGCTGTTTTTACATATATATTTTTAAATAGATGTAGGTTTTTACTTCACCATGAGGGACTTAATAAAACAATTTTGGCTAAAGAGACAAAAGTTTCAAGTTTTCTCAGTGTTTTGCTTTATAAAAACTGAAAATCTATAGTTTTAAAGAAAAGGGGATTTTATTTGACATGATTTCTGTCTGCTGGTAATTAAACATAAAACTACATATTGGGATACCTGTGCTCTGCCTACCATGGAAATCAAAACCTGGTTTCTAGTGTTGTAAGTCTGCAGACATGCTGTCTAAGGTGCAATAAAAGCAGTTTATTTGCTATTCTAATAACATTAATTTCAGGTCCCAATTTATGAATATATAAGCTCTTTTTTTGTTTGGAAGCCCTTTCAACAATGATAAGACAATTAAAACAGACAAAAATATCACATTCTCCAGTGGCATTTTCATACATTTGATTTACTCTTGAATTCTAAGCTAGGAGATCTTTCACTCACATTAATAATTTTCTTTTAGTAAAACTGATATAGCCTTGCTAAGAGCATGGACAAGAACATTTATAAACTACAAGTAATGACTGTGAACCAGGAATTTGGTCTCTAAATCTACAACTGTAAAAAATATTCATTTTCAAGTTTTATAAAGAAAACAAGGGATTGATATATATATACATAACCTTGTTAATTAGAGTAATATAGAAAATTTTATGCTACAAAAGTTACTGAAGAAAGTCAAAACTACAAAAACTAAACTAATTAAAATGATGAGCATCACATGTTAAAAAAGAAGAAAAATAAAAGCTTCAATTTGTAAAACTTTACAAAACTACTTCTTGGTGAAACTTTTTAGAATAGACAGAAACTGCCTGTTGTGGAAACACAAGTATAAAGGATGATGTTTCGAAAGTCTTCCACCTTTCGTCTTCAAGTCAGTGCGTGTGTGCAGGTGTTGATGGTCTTTTATAGGTGGAAGACTTTTGAAATGTTGTCCTCTACACTTGTGTCTTCACAACAGGCAGTTGCTGTCCACTCTACAAAGTTTCATCATGAATACTCTGCCTGAACAATCTATCAAAGAATACTTCTTACTTTGTATATTCTAATCCCAGTGGATGATCAAAAGCAATACTTACCTAAACCCATCTTGTGTTAGTGAAGGTGGAGAAAAGTCTAAGTTGAAGATTACTAAAGCATATGGGCATATGTGTCTTGGAATACTTTCCAGTTGATCTTCGTTATATTCATATAGATAATACTGTAGGAGTAACAAAAGTTATAATTTTCCTATAATGATAATGTTTTCCTCATAGATACTTTCCTTTTCTCACAAGAGTAGCTGATCCCATTCACTGATGTTCCTTATATGCAAACGTTTTCTTTACACATGCCACACGTCTTTTGTTCCCCCTAATGGAATTAAGTGATTCCAATTTGTCTCTCACGTAAATCATTGTGCATTACCTCTTCACTATTTGGAGTGTAATGTGCCTCTACCAAACTCTCTCTTCAAAGTTTGGAAGAAAGCAGAAAGAGACAAGAAGGATTAAAGTCAACTGTTTCAAATGATAAACCTAAATGCTAAGGATAGAAGGGGATATATATCAAAATGAAGTAGACTGCCATGGGATAAAGAATTAGGAATGGGAACCACAGAAGGAAGACACATGAACAATATAGTGATGAAAGGCATCCAATGGACATAGAAGTTTCCCAGATCAGGACAAGGGTACAGAGAAGATATAGAGGACTGGGCAATAGGTAAAAGGAAAGAGATACCCTCTTGAGCCACTAGGGTTTTTGGTAGGAAGAAACAATTTGGATAAAAGAGAAGTCAGATATGGTGTTAAAGAGTACTTGTAATATCAACTGCAAACAAGTCAGACCATTGATGACCACAGGCCAAAAGTAGAAGAAAATACACTTTAAGGAAATGGTAAACAGAAATGGAAGTGGTTCGAACACAAGTAAAGTAAGGGAACGGTGGACCATATTAATATCGCAGTCCAGAAGAATAGGATGATGAATCCAGAAGGAATGGATTAGCATGATTAGGATTGGTGAAGCAAGGACTATATGGTAACAGGAAAGACAAAGTACGGGACAAGATTGCCTAATAACCTAAGTTGAAGAGAACAAAGACCCTTATTCGAAAAGCCATGTGAGAAAATCAGACACACAAACCACAGTAGATCAAACGGCTGGAAATCCCAAAGTATTGGGCCCTGTGTGAAAGCTTCTCTACTTACACTGATATATATCATGGAAGAAGGATGTGTGGATTAAGACAAGTGAAAAGTGGATCAGATCAGAGTGGAAAGGCTGATCTGCTACTAGATTGAAAGCAGCACCCATGACATGAAATGCAATTAAATGAATGTAATGCATATGGGTGTGATAATGGACACCCAATGTATGAAAACAAAGGAATCATGACTGAGTGCCAACGTAGTAATTGATATATGCCCACACTGTCAAATTTTCAGAATGAATCATCAACAATGTCTGGTTAGAAGGAGGAAATGATTCAAAGCTTGACACATGGCTAAAAGCTCTAGAATGCTGATATGTAATGATGGCACAGTCTACAGACCAACAACTATAAGCCTTCTGGTGACTAAACTATCTAGCCCTGAAGGAATGTGCCCAAAAACAGATGTAAATCTGGATGAGGAGGCAAAACTCCCACTAATGTGTAACTCTTGTCAAACCATCACTTCAGATTGTCTGCAAAGGAAGGAGAAAGTGTAACTGGAGGATCTAAGGAATCCAAAACAATGTTACACTGATTGTGCTGGGTCCACTTTAGGGAATCCATGTGTGCATGACACAGGAGGACCAGCAATATCAAAGAAGATGACAACCCAAAAGTGACAGAACTTAAAATGTAGAAACCAAAAGAGCAAACAGAGGATAACAAACTTATGATTCCATATAATGGAGTTGGAGAGAAGTTCAGACCTTAATTGAGGTAAGTGATGAAAAAGACACCCAAATTTATAAGGTACTGGGTAAGAAGTAGGCAGAACTTCTCCAAATTGATTAACCAGCCCACATGATCAGTGATGTGAAGGAATTGACATGTGTAATTGAATAAGTCCCACTAAGAATGGGACATAAAAAGCCAGTATTCTGTGTATTAATGGAAATGATGAGCAAAAACTTAAGATACAGAAGCAAGGCCACAGGATAGAGCATGAAACTGATACACAAACCAGTGATGGCTGAACCAAAAATGTGGCTGAGACCATTCAGAGGCAGGAGTATGTACCGTGTTTACTCGCTTATAAGACGGGGATTTTTCCTCGAGATTTCGGGCTCAAATTGGGGGGCCCGTCTTATAGGCGAGGTCTACAGACATAGAAAATAAATTTAGTTCACTCAGTTTATCAGATCGTTCTTCAAATGCGGAATTTCGAATTCCATTAACGGCAGTGAGGATGATGAACTTTTTAGTGAGTTTATCGGCGGCAGAGATGACGTAGAGCAGGAGGAGAACACGGAGGAATGTGACCTCTACGATGATGGATTGTCCGAGGAGCAGTTTTATGAACTGTTTGGAGATAGCAACAACGAATAATTTGAAGGCTTTTGAATTTCATAACTTGCATACTGATTTGCTGTGTTCTATTAAAGTGCAGTTTGCGTAAACTCTTTTAATACTTTGAAGAAATGTGGTTTAAAAGTTAGCATAAACGTACTTTGATACTGAAATATGTTGTGATAAGTTTTGTGCATTAGATTGTTCTTTGTTATGTGTTTTAAATATGAATATTTATCATACAGTAAATAAAATAGTTGATGAAATTCCATTAAACGCTTGAACACCGAGTTTGGATTTATTCATTTATTTTCACTTTTCTATCTCTTCTATTTTTCTCCTTCTAATCTGAAATCGAAATATTGTATACGAAACCCAAAATTAGGTTTCTATTAATTTCCATTTTTTTCACTTTTCTCTCGTTACCTGCTTTCCTTCCTTCGTCTTATAAACGAGTCTAAACAGAATATCGACAATCTCTCAGGTTAAGTTGGGACCCGTCTTATAAGCGAATTGTCTTATAAACGAATAAAAACGGTAGATAAGCATTAGCAATATCCATCTTGGTAATCCATAAACCTAGGAAAATGCCATGTTGGAATGGGGGAGGTGAACAAAGTGACTGAGGCACAAAAAATCAATGACAGGTTTCAGTACCCAGTTTTGTTGGGAACAAGAAACAGATAAGGGTAATATCCTGGTGAATGATGGATAACAAGTTCTATAGCCTGTTGAGCAAGGAGGTTCTTAACTGCTCTAACAGATGCTAACAAAAAAAGGGATCCCAAAGCGTAGGGAACGAAATAGGTACAGGAGACAAGCATAAAATGGATTTTCAAATCTTTCCAATTAAAACTTGAAGAATCCAAACATCATTGATGAAAGGCCTCCATTGATGAAGAATGGGTGCAAGACAAGCTTCCAACAGAACAGAACCTACTGGCTGGTCACTGTAATTGTCAGTGACATATTGTGTATCATAGAGAAAAATGAGCTGTTGCACTTCGAGAAGAGGGGATGGTTAAGGACAAGAAACTGGAAATGGGGTTACACTAGGCTCCAACAGAGTCAAATGGGTTACCAGATGGGAAAGGGTAGACTGTTGTTGGACATTCTAAGGTCTCTGAAACCAAATCAAAGACAAGATGTGTAAAAATGGAGCCATACGTAAATCCCAGAAACAAAGTGTACAGATAAATGGGTCCTTGACAATACAGAATTCCACCCCATAAGGTCTGAGAAATACAGAAATCACATATACAAAGTCAGAGTCTAAGACAACAAATGAGTCAATGTGGAGGTAAGGTAAGGAGGAGAGAGATGTCCCCAAAAAACCCATAAGGATTTTTGTGAAGAGCCTCAGACAGAAGATGAATCCCAGAAAGATACTGTAAAAGAGTTCTGAGGGTAAGATGTAGATGAGCATTGTTATATTAACTAGGAATTTGCTCCCCCAAAAGGGTTGAGATGAGGGCAGTTTGCACAATAATAAGTGAGAGTAAACTGATCTGAAGCACATTTAGGATGAGGCATGCTAAAGCAGTCATGTAACTGAAAGATGAGTTTTTCAGCAGGGACCTGAACTTCATGAGAGGAGATAAAAAAAAACAGATACAGTAATGAAGGACGTGAGCCATTAGAAATAGGAGCAAGGGTTAAAACATCATATACCTGAAAACAAAGTCCAAGAAACAACAGAAGCCCAAGCTGAATCCTTAGGAAGCATATGGGAAGGTACAGCCAATTCAGAAGGTGGAAACAGGTGATCAAAGTCCTTGTCAGTCTGCAGATGTTCAACAAGTTCAGGAGGAAGTGAGACAATGTCTGGAGATAGATGTTGACCCATGTAATGCTCAATTTTGCTGCTAATAAATGTAGGCAAATTTTTGGTTGAGTTGCCCACACCTAAATCCTGTGATAAAGAACCTGTTGAAATTGAGACACCCAAAGTAGTGACACTGACTTCAAAATTTGTGCTCCAACAGTAAAAAAAAGCAATTTTTTTAAATAAAGGTGAAAGACATCTGAGTATAAGTACTGCTAAATTTGAAGTGATAGTTCAGTAGAGGAGCTCAGAGGGTGTCACATGCATAATGTGAGTGTACTATCCTCCTATTGGTGGAAAGATGATGCCTGATGATTTACAAAAAACACATTGGAATCACTTGATTTTGATAAGGGGAAGCAGAAGCTTTGTGGCATATGTAAAGAAAAATTTACATATTTAGGGCAGCAATGAATGACAATAGCTAGTTTTGTGAGCAGAGGGAAGTACCGTATCAGAAATAGACAATAATTCATTCTTTGTATAATATTTTCACTGTAGATTGAAAAGAGGGAAATAAATCAGCATTCAATCAACAACAAGATTTATAGTCCATTAAGTCTTTTCCTGTCAATGCTCCCATATTGGAACATGATGTATTTTGGCTACTAGACACTTAAACAAACATTTTGATATTAATTACTTACACTGTTTTAGTTACCTAAAATTTTTGTTTCATGGCTTAAGTTTTTATCAAAATTGCTTCATTTTCTCTAAAGTTATAATTCAACAAAAATGTCCAAAAAGTTGGCTCAACAACTGACATCTCTGATATTATTTATTTGGTTTGCATTTTACACCACACTACTTAAAGGTTATCTGCACTAACCATCCCTAATTTATTACTTACGATACTAGAGGGAAGGCAGCAAGCTATTCAACACCACCCATTGCCAATTTTATAGCTATTCCTTTACCAACGAACAATGAGATTGACCACTCATTATAACACCCCCACAGCTGAAAAAGGGAGCATGTTTGATGATAAGGTTTGTTTGCTTTTAGTGAAGCACAAACCTACACAAAGGGCTATCTGTGCTCTGACCACCCCAAGTATTGAAACCCAGTTTCTAGTGTTGTAAGTCAACAGACATACTAATATGCTGTTGGGAGGGCTTGGATTCAAACCTATGACTCAGATTGTGAATGAAGCACCCTAATCAAACCATGTCAAGCAAAAATATAATTTTGAGCAATATACATTTAAAAGATTTTATGTATTAGTTATAAAAAAGGCATTTAGCATACTTTCTACTAATATCTGTAACACTTGTAGTAAGCTAGTTTTAAATGGGAAATAAACTTGTACATTTTACTGTTTGTGCATGAGAACATATTAACAGCTTTGATCCTATTGATCAGATAAGCACAGAAACTTACACAGACAACACATTGAAAGAAACATAAAAATATGTGCATATAAGCATGGTTGCCCAAAAGAACCTATAAAGTGTAAAGGAAAGTTAATTCAAAGATAAATCAATGCAAGAACAATAAATTATCTCCAAAATCAAAGACTTACATATCTCAGCTTGACTAGAATTATACTTATTGTCATCTATTGCCTTCTTTTACATCATGTGTGAGATCTCACATTACCATAATGAAATTAAAATTATTAATCTTTATATACTAGTTTGGGCTTCAGTTGAAAATTATTTTTTTATCAGTGTTAATGACATGAATGTGCTTTTGTGGGAAATGTATAAATATTTTGTACTGAAAATTTCTTATATATTTAAGTTTCAATACTTTCAAGTATAATGTTTGTCAGTTTTTTTTAATTTTGTGCAAAGCTACAAGAGGGTTATCTACAATAACCATTCTTAATTTAGCAGTATAAGACTAGAGGAAAGGCAACTAGTTATCACCACCCACTGCCAACTATTGGGTTACTGTTTTATTAACAAATGACAAGATTGGCTGTAATATCATAATGCTTCCATGGCTGAAAGGGTGAGTCATGTTTAGTGTGATGGAAATTCAAACCAATGCCCTTCATGTTATGAGTTGAGTGCTCTAACCACATGGCCATGCCAAGCCTTCAAGTATAATGAAACTTTAATTTTTCTTATTAATTATGCATGCCTGTTTATAGATATGCTAATACACAATGATTATAACAACTAATTATCATTGTGTCTACAAAAAATATTCTACTTTTTATCCATAACAATCTTGACTATTTCCATTAATCAAAATTCAAGTCCTTACAATTTGGTTATTACTATATAATGGGTTATATGTCATGTTAGTGGCCCTAAAAGTAAATTACAGTTAAATATCTGCTTAAAATTTTGAGAAAGAGACATTACCAATAAGAATTAAGTAACAAGTTTTGAAGCAAACAAGTATTTCACATTAGCTTTTATTACCCATATATATTAAATGGGAGTGAGTTAAACATATGGTGTTTTCTATTTAGCTGAAAAGTAGAAGTCACATTTAAGGTAATTGATTTTAAATCTGAAACTTTCTCCTGTGATGAAGTTGCTTGATCTGAAATATGAATTTTTAAACTACTAATATGGCTTTATACACGCTACCTCAAGAAACATTGCAAATGATTAACACCAACAACTAAACTAATAATTATTAGTAGGAAATACTAGAAAATAATGGAACATTTAGTCATTTAAGAATATTAAAAAAAATAAACAAGACAAAGCAAAATTGTTCTAACTTAAGGTACAAACAAGAAGTCTTAATTTCTTTTATAGATATTTGAAGAGCTTACTGTCACATGGAAAAGCAGGTTTATTCATATTAGACACCCCATCAATAAAAAAGCATTTTTCATTTGAACATCCTTTTTAAAAAAATAATTGTCAGATGAAAGTATACAATGTTCTTAATGTATGGTTTCACAATTTACATATTGAGATTTAATAGTTTCATTAGGTGAATTTAGCACACCTCGCAACTAAATCACATGCAGACACAACATAGCTTCATCACTTTGTGGCATAGCTTGAAATCCATCTTTCTGATCAGATTATTTTGAAGAAATATCTTACATAAACATGCAATAAACCCTCTAGAATATGCAACTGATAAACATTATGCTTCACAAACTTATTTAGTTATCAAATTTTCTGATAATAAATATATTAATGTACCTGAGTGTAGAAATAAGCAGTTTTTAACCCACATGAAGGAAAATCTACTTTTAAAGCAGACATGTGGCATTCACAGTTTGGTGTAGGTTCTAATGTACAGTTAGGCTGAGGATGGATCAGCTTGGACTTTCCCTGCATCGGAAGAAAGTTAAAAAACAAAACAATATTTTTCACTTGTAGCAGTTCAGAGTGTACAAAGTATGAAAAGTTTATACAGGAATACACAGCATATAAAACCAGATTTTAAAAAAAAGTTTCAAAATTTCAACGAGTTCAACTGTCATTACTGGAATCTTGCTGATATACAAAATTTAATATATGTGTTTATTTCATCATATTTTAAGGTATACCTTGCTATTCTAGATGATGTTAATTCTAATGTCAATGAGAATTCAATAAGAAAACATTGTGCTAAAGTTAGGTTTGTTCAAGAGAGTAACAAAAATAAATATATTATATGTATGTCTAATATAAATTCAAACTCTCACACACACACTAAATTCTAATTTAGATAATTAGTCATTTTTTAAAATAAAACCATCAATTTTTCATATTATTTGAAAACTTATTCAATAAGAGCAACTTTATAATACAATAGTAGTTACTTTAAGCTATATATATATAATAAATACCAATTTCATAGCTACAATGAAAAATATCGTAACAAGCTCTCAGAAAAGCATGTTTGTAATTAAAACATATATTTTGAAGCTATGAAAACATTAACACTTTGGTGTAAAAAGAAAAATTGAAGTAACTTCACAATGAAGATTCTATCTTTATATTTTAATGCAGAAAAGTATGTGCTATATGTAAACTAACTAATAATAAGTTTTAATTTTTACTTCATTAAGCATTATCTAATTATATAGAATTATTTAGCCAACATTTAATGAAAATATTTTGAGATGTTGTAAAATGTACCCAGATACTTCTGACCTACTTGCATTTGTTCTCTAATATTCTGTATTATGTTTGAGCATGTGACTGGTGAATTGGTAAATGGAAATTAAATGCGAGTACAACTAATGTTACTCACTTCTTTGTGTTGTGTTAGATCACAGGGCTGGTATATTGATGAATTGATGTTACACATGTATAATCAGTGCTCAAATTAAGATGTAACACTATTTTTATCATTAAAATAAATATCAATTTTGTCTTCTTGTTAACAGATTCATGAGGAATGTTTTGTAAGTGAGACTTCGGTAACTGACTTATCTTAAATAAAGAAATATGTATATAGTTACAGTTGAACAGTTTGTTAGATGTTTGTTTTGGAATTTCGCACAAAGCTACTCGAGGGCTATCTGTGCTAGCCGTCCCTAATTTAGCAGTGTAAGACTAGAGAAAAGGCAGCTAGTCATCACCACCCACCTCCAACTCTTGGGCTACTCTTTTACCAACGAATAGTGGGATTGACCATCACATTATAACGCCCCCATGGCTGGGAGGGCGAGCATGTTTGGCGCGACGAGGATGCGAACCCGCTACCCTCAGATTACGAGTCGCACGCCTTAATGCTCTTGGCCATGTCAGGACACCAGTTGAACAGATTCTCCCTGTGATAAATATTATCTCCATACAGTTTATTTTTACTTTGCTCTTAATGTTTATTTTATTCAAAGTTATTGTTAAGTCTTAATTCTTATCAAATAAGTGACGTATCAATGAGGTAATTAAATTCATGGTATATTTATAATAAAAGACAAGTATAATGTACACTTCATGAATTATATTTTTGAAGGCTTCCTTATTAAATAGTTACAATTAAAGCATGAAGTGTGATTAGGGCTTAAAGAAAACAATGATAATGTTTAGTCTTTTTGGCACCACCATCACTGAAATGAGTTTACTTGAATGAAATGTCTCTGGATTGACTGTTCATGAGTATTTAACTTTTAAGACTACTACTTTTTTAATAGAAAATATAGATGAAAGTGTACATGTAGCTTTATTTAATGATCATGTGGCAAAAGCATATTATTTCTCTCTAAATTGTATTTTGATACAAATATAAGCTGAAAATAAGTCTTTTAACCTAAATATCATAAATAATTTTCTTTACATTTTGAAATTAAACTTAAAACATAATGTAGATGTTTTGATTTGTGAAACATATATAATCTCTAACATTAATACCATGCTGAATAATGTCAAGAAAAATAGTTAGATGTTTGTTCCAGCCTTGGATTAATGGGTATCCCCATCTTATTGTATTTGTAGACAAATATAAAAGTAACAGTTTTTCTATACTGGAAGGATATTTCTGATAGGTACTTCTCCCATTGCTCATAAGATTAGCTATTCTTGTTCATTGCTGCTCCTATATGCAAACTTTTTATTTACACATGCCACAAGTCTTCTGCTCCTCTGTATGGAATCAAGTGATTCCAATTTGTCTCTGAAGTAAATCATCGGGTATCACATCTCCATTAACAGGAGCATAGTATACCTCTACCAAACTATCACTTTAAAGTTTGGCAGAAAACAGAAACACTGAAAGTGTGTTGGTAGGAAGATACCAATTAAGAATACTTTTTCAGTTTAGGAAAATTATAACTTCTGATACTGTACTTTCCTCCACTCACAAGATTAGCTACAATCTCACATTGACTAGGAGGAGGAACCGGTGTGAGGCAAGAGCAAACATAGTCAGAGAAAACATGTAAATGACTCCTCTATAGATGAGACAGTTAGATGGGAATATATGAAGAGGGGAGCTGCACCACTTTTGAACCAGGTGTACACTTTGCCCATGTGTGGAATGTATAAAATATCAGGGTAGAAAAGAGACAGAAGCCCATCCGAGTGGGAGAAAATGTGTCAGGAAATGATCATAACCAGAGAAAGGTATTGTAACTCAAACCCACAATAAGAAAAACGAGTAAACAAGGATGCACTCTTGGGTACAGAGTGGTTAGGGTGTGGTGAACCATACTCAGTAAATCAACATCATCAGAAACCTCCTCATGGTGTACCAAAATCCAAGCAAGGGTAAGATGAAAATCATTCAGATTTTACCTCAAACCAGGGAATTGAGAACCACTCAATTCCCAGGTATAACACAAAAAGTAGCTATGAGCTATTGATCTGAGAATTTGACATCCAGTATTGAAAGGTAGTCTCAAACAAAAAACAGGTTAGGATCTTCCAAATGAGAATGTCTCTGTAAGAAGAGAGAATCAGGGATAGCACAGAAAGACTGGAACAATCCCATGTATTACCACTGTGACCCATAACTCAGGGAGAATAAATCAACAGAAAAAGACAGACAACCCAAAACCAGTGTGAGGACTTATGCTGATTGGTTCACTCGAAATTCATCACCAAGCAATGGAGTACCAACATCCATGTAGCATTGAGATTAGGGGTAAAAAAATGCATTTTTCCATGGTTCAACTTTACTGGTTATGCAAATGATATCAGAAAGCCATGTCATTCTGCAAGGTGACAGCTCAACTTATCTAGAGGCCATGTCTCATCTACTTCAGCAGAATGCCACAGGGTTACTTTTGACTGAAAGGTTATAGCTACCTTTTTTGTAAAACCCATTTAGGAAGAGACATCTTTAGTCAACTATCCCAGCAGCTTAGAACTGGAATGTGGTAAGGACTCCTGCAAGTGATCATATGAAACACACAATCCCAACAGTGAGCGTTAAGAAGCTTTGGAAGAGAGTGCAATTTCACATGGCTGTACAGTGCAGACTTCAAATGAAAAATACCTGGTCAGACACTGCTCATCACAAAGCAGAATACAAATTGTAAAGAATGAATCAGGGGGCTCAGAAAAGAAATACAAAATGAACAGAAACTTACCCAGTTGGAGTCACACCAAAGTGTGAAAAACAGTCACAGGTGAAAAGAGAGGAAATGTGAACAGGTGCCATCCACAGAAGCAATGTCTCCAAAAAAGGGACACGAGAAGGAACAGACGATAAAACCCTATTAATAATGGAAAGGTAAACAAATAGCAGTGTCACACTTGATATTAACTCAAATGTAAAGAAGTCAAACTCTTGAAATTCAGTGGTGGAAAAAGGCTATTAAGATCTCTGTCTGTTCAAACAGGGTCAGCATCTACAGGTGGAACTGTAGACAAGAACTGAAGAAAGAGACCGATCTTTTTAATGTTCAATCTCCCAGAAGATTAACACCAATGAATTCCTTTGTCAGATTGCCTGAGCTTGTGGCCTGTAAGATAGCACTAGTCAAGCCATGAACAATGAAGTGGTAACATCAGCTTTGGAATGCAACAGGAATAAGCTGGGATAAAAATAAATTTCAAACTCTGGAAAATCTGGAAGTTACAACAAAAGAAGATCACTTTGTGAGTATACTATGTATAAATATGAAACAGTAGTGGATCATACACTCACAAAACATCTGAATACAAGCACTGTGAAAAGAGAAGTGATAATTCAATAGAGGCACATAGAGAGTCACATGTGTCACGTGAGACTACTATGCTCCTATAGGTTCTCCACAGATAGGTGACACATGGTGATTTACATGAGTGACACGTTGGTAGCACTTGATTCCAGTAGGGAGAGTAGAAGGCTTGTTACAAGTATAAATTAAACGTTTGCATACAGAAAGGAGCAATGAACAGGAATAGCTAATCTTGTGAGAGGAGAGATGTACCTTATTGTAATATGAATTTACAATGGGTATCAATTGATGTACAATGTACTCTATTTCCATCTATATCTCCTTCGAAGGTATCTATTTTGTTTTCAAATATTGGACAAAACTACAAAAGGTGATATCTGGGCTAGCTGCCTCTTATTTTGAATTGATAAAGGAAAGACAGTTAGTCACCACCACTCACCATCAACTCTTAGGCTTCTCTGATGGGATTAGACCAAGGCTTTAAAGAAATTTTACAGCAATGGAATGTGAATCATTTGTCTTTGGAATGAAAGAAAAGTAGGATAACCACAGGAAATAACAGTTCTAATTTCAATTTTATAAATATTGAAAAAGTAAAGAAACTCTAGAGTAACAAACACAGAAACACAAATTAATATTTACATAAAATGCATGAAACTTTTCATGATTTGCTAGAGGATGAAGCATTACAAATATCCAGAAATTTGTATTATCAGCAGATATAAGTGATTTTGGCATATCAATATGTCAAATATCTACCAACTACTAATTATGAATCCATTAATCAGTACACTGAAAAATTAGGATAACTAATTATACAGAAAATATTTTTTAATATTTTCATATCACTTATAATAATTTGAATATGAGAAAAATTAAACCAACTGGAATTTAGAAATCTTAACATTATATATATTGTTGGCTAACTCATCCAATTTTTGTTTTCACTTCAGCTTTCAGATGATTAGAGAAGTGGCACTGAACAGGGTACAATTTTTTTAAGTTATAGCCATAAAAATATTGTTAAATCGGAAAGTCTCACCTTCAAAACTTTAAAAATCATAATATGTAATACTGTATGTGGCTTTTGTTCTTCTGGTCCAGTAAGATCTGCATGTTTTTGAAGAGAAACCCCTACAGACGGAGAGATAAAATAACAGAACAAAATATATCTAATAAAATCATACCAAACACGTAATTACTTCTTTTCTCTTCACCTCAAGTAATCAAATTAGTCAAAGTGTGCATGTCACGAACTGTTATAGTGTTACATTCAAAATTTAATTAATTAACTTTACTATCAATGTATGTTAATAAATTTGGAATCAAAACATAATATTATATAATGCAAGGTTTTATATTATTTCAGTTTTTTAAACATATTATATAATTCAAGGTTTTATATTATTTCAGTTTTTTAAAACAAAATATTATATAATTCAAGGTTTTATATTATTTCAGTTTTCTTTAAAACATAATATTATATAATTCAAGGTTTTATATTATTTCATTTTTTTAAAATGTAATATCATATAATTCAAGGTTTTATATTATTTCAGTTTTTAGAACATAATATTATACAATGCAAGGTTTTATATTATTTCAGTTTTTTAAAACATAATATTATATAATTCAAGGTTTTATATTATTTCAGATTTTTAAAACATAATATTATATAATTCAAGGTTTTATATTATTTCAGTTTTAATTCCTTAACTTCAAAAGGAAATATTTCAATAAATTATCAATTTCCACTTCTGTAATGTCATGTGAAATGTCTTCTTTCTGAATTCTCTATTTTAGATTTTCTTTTTATTTCTATTGTAAATATAAACTATAGGATATTAATATACTAGAATGAATTAGAATCTTCTACTTTCTTGATTTACTGAAACAAAAATAAATTTTTGAAACCCATGAGGGAAGCTCCTCCCTTCTTACCAGAGGCTTGAAGGAAATTATCTTTACCATGCAGCTTTGTTTAATAAGTATATTTATAGCCAACATAACAAAATTATGTCTCCTACAAGGTTTATATAACAATCATTGGTAGGAATAAGTAAATAATTCACTTCAGTCTGTTTATATATGATCATTTTTATTCAGCTCCATGCAACTAACAAAATTTTTATAATATATTTATAATTTAGTTAGAAAGCCTGTTAAAATAAAGAAGTTTTGGGACATTCTATTTTAATGCCTAATATATATTTTGTAGTCTAAAATGCATACATGAAAGTTACATTAATTTTTATTTTAATGATTTAGTGAAAACAATGGAGGCTTAACTTTACTCATTTGTGAATGCATATACGCAGCATGGCACATGCTTCACTCACAAGAACTGACTAATTACCTGGCATAATGATTTACTATTTTTGATAGTCCAAAGTACAGGGAATAAAACAGATATCAAAATATTAACAGTTAAAACTATGAACAGAAGATGGAGAATCTTGTAAAATAATTAATTCAAAGAAAGAGAGAGAGAAAAAAAAAAGGATTTCTCTTTCAATTTGATATTTTTCAAATTTTCATTTCATCATACATAGATGAGTTTACTATAATTTATGTTAGGATACAGAAAATGACAGATAAAATATAGTTTTACCAAAAACACACTTTTGATATTCATTTAAGAGGTTTTAGATATAATGCAAATGAAATATCAAAATCACCTTGTACTCGAATCGACTCAGAAAATTTACAAAACAAGTCTTTAGTAGAAAACCCCCCCAACAAAAACTAATTTTTGTGCAAAGTAGAAATACGTTTGCTTAAAAGCTTGTCAAGTCTGTGACGACATATAGTGTAAATTCAGAATTATAGTAAACATTACTGTGTACAACTTCACAGGAATGGAATTGGTCCAATGAACACACCCTGTTGACATAAGGTTAATTCATGTGACATATGTATGTTGAGTACACTAAAAGAGTATTGGAGCTAAACAACATTAAGCTATATTCCATCCAGTGACTATGTATCATGAGAATAGCCTTGCAGTATAGTTTCCATTGCAAAGAAGTTCTATCGTAAGGCTGTTACATTTACAGTATACCCCACCAACTGCATGCTTTTTGTAAGTCAACTAGTTTAAGAAGTAATGGTCCAGTAGAACAGAAATTCACAGATGCTGCATCCAGACTTAATTGGTTGTCTATGTATAGAATACCATGAATAAAAATACCCATTTCATTTTCTAGCCACTTGAAGAATATGACTGAACAAATACATCATGGAAGGAACCTGTGTGTATGAGTTTTCTGTCATGAATTTCTTCTTGATTATATTGTATACCATTGCCTGGGGCACATGAATACCTTTTGTTGATGCATTTTGCATTATTGGATTTTCACCTGCTACAGGATGGTGTACTTTGCTTAATGTGGCTGGAGAACAATTTGTTGTAGATCTCTTTCTGGATTGTCTTGGTTCACAAATTGATCCATATTCCTTTGTTTTCCAATGACAGTTAAGTATGAGGTATATCCTCAGATGGAAATTTTTACTCCCTAATTCAAACACATCTTTATGATCTAAATGTATGAATATCTTGTGTAAGATATGACTGTTACATACCTTTCCAAAAAATGATCAGTTTTTGGTGCCACCAAATTACTTATGAAATGTTTTAATACAATGACAAAATGTAGTTATGATGCATTCTATTCCACCATGACTTTATATTGGCTGCAGTTGTGATGTGACTTTTTGAATAGCATAATAATGCATGCAACCCCTTATATTACATATTTTATTTTTTCATTTGGTATACTTAGATGACATTATATTTGATATATTTACATACTTATCTAACTTATGCAAAATACATTCTTAATGCCAACATGCTTACCCATGGAAGCACTGCCAAGCCAGGATTCCTGTGTGTTATTAACTTTCAGACCTTCAGTTAAGAGCTTCTTTGCCTTAAAACAAATAATTCAAAATTTCATTAAACTCTCAAGAAAAAGAGAACTAACATTAGAATTAACTTAATAAAAAGATATTAGCTATATCATATAATATTTAAAGTTAATTTATAAAATTCCACATCCTTTCACTTTAAATGAACTCATCAGCAACAAACATTGTATCTCCTAATAATCTGTTATTATTTTTTAAGTGATGATAAGAAAAAAAAAATCTACATGGAGTATCAGAATGACATTTTCTATCTGCTGAAAGTTATATTTCAAACAAATATACGTTAAACTCTTAAAGATTAAAAAATATCAAAAAGTTAAGTGTAATAAAATTATTTTAGACTTAAAAACTATCTGTTCTTTCAAATGAATAAGATAAACGTTTTTTTGATTCTAGATAAAGCTTTTCAGTCATTTAATCTTTGTTGAACAATAATCTTTTTTCTTCTACAAAGTTAATAATAAAAATGGGCATTCAAACCTCTAAGAAATATTTTAATGTTTCTGTCATTCAAATGAGCTTTAAACAATCATTTACCTTGGAAAATGCTGAAAATCTTTTGCTGTTGAGTTTGAACTCATGCTGTAAACAAAGAATATGACTCAAAATCCCCAGGTACATAAATGAATTGCCCAGTATCTATTACTTACCCATCATTCTTCATTTTTGCACTCTCAAATTATTATTAGAGTATCATGGGAACTTAAATAAGTTCTGTTTTCCCACTATGATATAGATTTTTTTACAAATTGCAGTCACAATGAAAATTCAATCCTGTGGAAGTGATATGAAAGGTATTTCAGATGTAAGTACCTGTGTAAAATTCCACTTAATCCTAAAAATGTAAAATTCTAATCAGGCAACCTTAGCCATGAAATACTGAAAACTAGAACACATACCTGGAAAAGACGACAGGGCCTGATTCAACATGAAAATAAACAGAAAAGTATAAAACTACAACTTACAGGACAAAAAGATAATAATCTAATCTATAAGAAAGATTTAATTATGCATAATCCATGCATATGGATCCAAAGGAGAATAAGTGAAATGGACCAGCCTTATATGAAAACTTGACCAAAAGACATTCAGAAAGAAGGCACTCTTCTCACCAAGATGGCTCTTTACCTACAATGCCCTTTAATACAGGCAAAGGGGTCATTTTTGCAAGCAGTAATCATGTTTAGAACCGGTGGATCTGACTCTGGAACATAGGTAGGAAGAATACTACATCCAGCTCCTACAGCAGAAAGTTCTTAGTGAAGCAGCCCAGACACATGTTATGAAAGAACATACTCCAAAGGCACTAGTCCTTCTTCATCTGTACTGAAAATGGCCGTTGAGTCACAGAATCAGTCTAATTAGAGAATGCTCACGGAAATTCAAAGAAAGGCTCAAGCAGTCCTCAAGGTGTGGTTTAACATGAGGACTATGAAATGAGAACATAGAAACAGAAATAAATATACAAGAATAAAAACTAGGATAATTCCCATCCTTATTGAAGTGGAGACATAGTAATATCTCTAATGCCACACAGAAACATTCAAACAGAGGTCGGAGAGGTATTTACTAAGCATCATCAGCCACCAGATGATACTTTTTCCACTTCCAAGAGGTTAAAAAAATGAGTCCTGACTGCATAAATTCATATAAATACAGGAGGAGAGACCACATTAAGTTTTATTTTATATATTTGTCTGCATAAAATGAAATCATGCACAGATCCATACACCCTAAAAACTATGTAGAGTAAGTGTTGGACATAAAGACAAAAACTAATCTGTAATGGATTTCACAAACCATGAAAAATAAACACAGAGAACAAACAAAATTGCAAGGCTGAAGAGAGATCAGTGTATTGAATTTTAAGTAACTAAAAAAAGCTTTTGAAGTCATCTACATTATCTTCAAGATGCACATTAAACAGTACCAATACTAGAAGATTAAAGACATAGCCAAATGGCAAATTTGATTAAATATAACCAGAAATTCATGCCAAAGGTATTTAGAAATGTTAAGATAAAGAAGACAGATCAGCTGCAGATGAAGAAAGATTCATCACAAAGTATATATAACTAATGTCAAATTTTAGAAAAGGTTTTGATCATGCAAGACAGTAATGAACAGCTCTAAGAAGATATAGAAAATATTCCCTGAAATGAGAATTTGGGTCAGGTGGTGTAGGTTACATAATGAAATAAAAGCAGCTGTGATCCTCTTAGGTAGGAAGGTCCTATCAGAATATAAGCACAAAGCCTATTGAATTGAGTAAAATAAGAAAATATGCCTCAGAGAAAGATAGCATAGTAAGCATGTTATTAAAAGTTCAAAAGATGATGATGCCAGATAACAAAAGACTTAAATCCCACTGATGCATTTAGGCATTAGTAAATGATGTACATTAAAAGTTTGAAAAGGGTCCTGAAGAAGTGAGAACAAAAGACATACAAATTCTATGGGACAAAAAGTGGCAAGAGATCAGTTCTGTAGTATACAAAGAAGTCTTGATTGCAAAATAAATACATGGAAAAAGTGTCAAGCTGTGATGGAGTTAGCAAAAAACAAAAAAATCTAATTTTGCAGGCAACTATCACAAAAGATAGACCAATGAGATTAGTTAACTGCTGGTGAGAAGCATCAGCATGTACATGGTAGAATCTCTAACAAAGGATCGAGTAAAAGCCAACCACGAAATTGTAGGTAATGAACATTACCATAGAAGATGGAACTTTGAGACTGGCTGAGAAGATATTTTTAAAGTTCTAAACAAGATGATCTTCTGAAGGTTATTGACAGAGTAGTAGAGATCATAGTTGACCAATGCAGGGTAACAACAAGAACTTAATAATGAGACACAATGATCTTGGCTAACACTCAAGGAAAAAAGAGAAAAACAGGCATAAATAAAAAAATGATGCTCCTTTTCCAGAAAAACCAGATTTAGAACTAGGGACAGTAAAGTGGCTTATTTACATTCTGAATGAATTGATCACAGGATGACCAAACTGAAATATCAGCCATTGCATGTAGCCAAAAATGAAAGATTAAAGAAAAGCAATGGCTGTGAGAATAAATATTACATGGTATGTTGCTCTATACCTTCACAGTCAAGTTGTCTGTGTATACCAAAGCTCAGTGGTATTATAACAATGGCAGGAATACCTGATATGCATCCCCGATGCTCAAAGTTCCAACTAACCAATGTGAAACTAGGATTCCTGTTCAGACCACAGATCTGAGAAATGAAATTAACCTTTTTGCATTGAGCTCAGTGTAAAATACTGAGTCCGTATACACATTTGCACTCACTAACTATTTATATCATAACTTTTAATAGAGTAATGTGTAGCTTAACACAATTTGGTAAATTTTTGGGAAACATTACAAATCTTTTGTATATAAAAAATCAGATTTTTTTTTAATGAAGTATTTTTACAAAAGATTTGTTTGTAAATACATCAAGTCTGTTTCATTACAAGTCCGAGTGTAAAGTTATTTTCATGTTCATATTAAAAATACTTTTCTTCATCTCAAAAATCTGAAATTTTATTTGCATAATCTCTAAAACCTAAGTACATTTCAAATGTTTACTTTCAGTAAAACTTTGTATTTTATCTGTTATTTTTACCATCCTAACTCTATACAAGGTTGGTGAATTTCACTGAACTCGTAAACAGCCAAAAAAAATCAAAATGTACTTAATTTACTACATTTTCTTTCTAGAATTACTTCATATTATAACGTGAAACAACACTCATTTCTTCTAAGAAGCTTTAAATTTGTAACAGTATACATCTATTTATACTTACACTTTATTGTTTTACTGCTTTTTGAACAGTGCCTACTATTCACACCATTATAAGTCTCAAATCACATTATCTACAAGCTGTTCACTTGTATACCTTGTGAAACATTTTTATTATTATTATTTTGCATAACTTTAATTAACCTAAATAATTTCTATTTTTAAATTTTAGTTACTTTTATAATAATAAAAAAGAATATGTATCAAAAGCAAGGAATCAAATATTTACCTAATTTTATTTTTTCTGCTGTCAATTGTTGATGACAATTAACCTTACTTTTTTATACTAGTGGTAGTATAAAAGAATATAGAATAATAACATGCAAAAAGAGCCATTACAAAGTCATCCAAGTTAGTTGATCGGTTGCTGTGGGAACAAAGCTTGTACTAAAAGAGAAATTGACAATTTTTTGCCTCGAAAAACAATGAAATTTAATATGTCATTTGGTAGATGAAAACCTTAACTTTCCTTTTGTTATAAGTAATATAGTATTACACCCAAAACACAAGTGTTAAATAATTCTGAAGAAGAGAATGTGACAAAGGTTGTGGTAAGAAGAGTGATTTTTTGTTAGATGGGTCTGTAATGAAACAAGATTAAAAGCTATAAAAGTTATGGTTTGTCTGTGTAATGATTATTTTATAGTGATTAATTTATGTTAAATTTCACACTCGTTTGAGGGGTAGTGAATGAATTACAGAAGAAAGGATGGCTGGAGAAAAAATGTCACATTTTTTCACACGAGGGGAAATTCAGGATTTTTAATATTGCTTTATAAAATAAAGAACTAAAACTTATATACTATTAAAGTATGGGTTATTAGCTATGATTTTATGCTATACTAGATGGTATAGCTTAAACAAAAAGTAGATGATTAATTTTTGAATGTAAGCCACTAAAAACCTTGTGACATGCAGTAAAGACACCCAAGCAGAAAGGGTTAGGCATTAGCCAATACAGCTCCCAAGCCTCAGCAAAAGGAACCAGTAGACAGATGCAGATTTGGAGGAGGAAGAAAATAGGTAACTACAGGATTAAAACTGCAGCTGAGCCACACTCGAAAACAACCAAGAGTAAAAGCTGGGAATACTGAAATTCTCCAAGATAACAGGTCTGAGTATAAACGCTATTGAGAGACAAGATCTCATTGAATGTACCATATGTGAGCATGATTCATAGAAGTTGCCTCATAAATAGAAGCTATTACTTCCAAAACAGAGAACATCTTTGACAGAGAAATGAGAAATGGATGTACCTCAGACTCTACAGATTATGCCAGAATAGGTGGGTCAAAAGTACCTTAAAAATGTTCTAAAATCATAAATGATGGAGATAAAGGGTAAGCACAAGCTGATATTTGTATTTGTGAACAATCCATCTTAAAGAGACAGACATAACTAAGCGAACCAATAAATATGAGAAGAGACCCCACCAGAGGGGGTGTCTAACCACTGATTTCTAACAACAGATAATAAAACATTTTAATGTTTCTTTTAATATTATATTGTGCTCTTTGATTTACTACTTAACATCACATCATTTTTCTGCAGAAATGTCTATTTATATAGTTCGTTTTACTTAATAGATAATCACTATCTATGAAAGCCTTATTCCCTTTGTCATTCTCTTATTTGAACTTATCATGTAAGTAATGAAGTGTGCATTACAAGCTCATTGGTAAATTGTTATTTTAATTATTGTTAATAACAACACCATGTGTGCGTTATTACATGTTTTGTTACAAATGTATATTATTGTAGCAGTAAATAAAACTGACAGTTCTTCATTGCTGTTTCGTGAGTACCTTAAATGTCAAGAAATCAAAGTTTACAAAAGTAGAAAGATAAAAATCTAACCATATTCAATGCTTTAATTATGATTCATATATCATAATGATTTTATATTTCTTTAATGTAATAAACTTGATAACATACTTCATAAATATATAACAACACATTTAAGTTTTTAAATATAATATTTAATTTCATAAAAAGTATTTTCATTTCTTTCAAAACGTATGCATTACACAATTTTTTCATTGATTTTCTTTCAAGTATGGCTTCCAAAAGGCCACATGGGCAGAAGAAAATTGGTGAGCAGTTAAAAAAAATATCAAAGGAATTCAGACTGAGGAAATACCTACTTCAACATCAGCCAATTATATTTCTTCTGTTGCTAAAGGTGGTTCAGATAATGTGATCGAAATTTCCATTGTGAATGAATCAGTGATAACTGAAGCTGTGTTTGAATTATCCCCTGCATTCCATAATTTGTTAGACATTGCACGTGCTGTAAACATTGAACTAACTGAGTCTGGAAGCCAAAGGAAGAAAATAAACTATACTCCCAGAACTTCTAAAGTACCTTTAAAAAGGTTGGAGAAAACTAAAACTATGTCATTTCATCATTATTGGCTCCTAGAATTCAAATGGCTGGTTTTCAGTGAAATTCTCTCAAAGTGATGGTGTGTACCATGCATACCTTTCTCATCAAATAACACAAATGGTGATTT
Source organism: Tachypleus tridentatus (assembly GCF_004210375.1). Lineage (NCBI taxonomy): Eukaryota > Metazoa > Arthropoda > Merostomata > Xiphosura > Limulidae > Tachypleus > Tachypleus tridentatus. Next base: position 15,706,423 of record NC_134829.1, read on the forward strand.
TGTTACTGCTCTATTTTTGAATTATAATAAGTCTGGTGAGCACAAAGCTAAACTTTATCATAATGATGCTGTATGAAGATCTGCAGACTTCCAAGAACAGTTTGAAAATTCTTAAATGAAAAGTGATGTGAATATAAATATAATAAAGAAATCAAATATGAAAAAGAATTGCAAAATTCTTCCAAGTATTACAGATGCTGTTTTTCTCTGTGCCTAACCAGAGTATTGCTTGGCAGAGTAGCCATGGCAGTAGTATAATTGATTTTACTAAACCTCCAAATTTAAATGGAGGATTTTTTACAGTTGTCTCACATGTATTGATTGAAAAAGATAATTCTTACTTCATGCTCAGATAATGGAAAATATATACACACTGATATCAAGAATGTAATATGGCAAGTGGAAGCAGAATCCACAAGAAAATTTGTTTCACGCATCTTGAAGAACTGTCCACATTTTCCTGTAATGGCAGATGAAGTCACCTCACATTAAAATGGAATTTTCTAAGTCAGCTTTCTCTTTATCAAGTTGAAGAAATCAGGCAAATAACCTACAATTCATGAAATGCTGATTGCCTTTGCACCTCTAGAACAAATAAAAGGTGTAACCATTGCTGAGGAAATAAAGGAAATATTAATAAAGCATTCTATTAATTATCATAATTCTATGGAATGGACTTATAATACAACAGCATTAATGAGTAGTATAAATGGAGTTCAAGGACATATCAAAAATTTTTCCCAAGATGCTGCCTATCAAGGTTGCCTTCTACATTTCTTAAATGTGGTGACATGCAATACTTATGCACTGTCTTCAATGCTTAATATAATCAATACATGCCAAGACGTTTATCTATTTTTCAGCAATTCTTCTGAAAGACAAACCTTCCTAGAAACAATTATAAGCAAACAATGTCCTAAGGTTAAAGTTTTTAACTTCAAAGTTTATATAAAACAAGATGGACCAAAAAGCACACAACATATGCTACTTCTTTTGTTCTCTATCCATACATAATACAATCACTTATAGAAATCTGTAGACTATCTGATGATATATTTGCCTCTGATGTTGCAAACTGGAACTGGGATAATGATATGAAAGTAAAACCAAATGGAATTCAGCATACTTTCATAAGTTTGAGTATTCTTGGCAATTTTTCTGGCTAAAGAGTTTTGGAATATCTTTTTCCTCTTTCATTAGTCATGTATGGTGAGCACATGAAGATATACTTAGCATTTAAAATTCAATTCTGTAATTTCTTATTACATGAACATGTGATCTGATATTGATAACACAATTGAAAGATTATACAAAAGGCTTCTGGCTTTTGCAGCAGAGAATGATGTTGCAGGAAGTGTACCAAGGTAATGTGAGTGACAACAGCACACTATCTTATTTAATAAATGGCAGCACATACTGCCAAACCCAGAAACCACTTTACAGTAAATTAAACAGATGGAAATATACTTGTAAAAACAGCAAGCGCAGATTTCAGGAAGGATAACTTCTGTTTTACACTCAATTGCAGATGCTTGCTTTACTCCTAATGTATGAGAAATTCTCTTTGTGTTTGCTGTACTTCCAACTGGAAATGTTGAAGCTGAGTGAAGCTTTTCTAAACTCTGAATACTCCATTCCTGGTTACGATAAACATTGAGTGTGCCCAGAATGGGAAATCTTGGTGTTATTGCTATACATGCATTTTCCATGAGCAATTTTAGAACTGTGACAGAATATATAGCAAAAAAACTTTATTCAGCTCCATCCTTGATGTATGATTTTTAGCAATATAAATGTGCAACAAATTAATTAATTTCTTTTCAATTCTTCAGCTTATTTATCTACTTGTTTTTGGTTTTGTTATACTGTTAAAGCAAGCAAAATTTCATAGTTTTATGCACACAAAATATTGAAATTTCTGGTTTTTAAGCAGCTCGACACAACTCTTAATAATGGAGCACTCGGTGAATCATCAGCTGAAAATACAACCAAGAAAGTATAAATAATGGAAATCAATATTTGGTGTGTGTAAGACCAGCAATTGTTTTAAAAACATGTGAAGACACAAGGAACTTAAGCCAGACCAAAAGGAAAGGTGTTGAACATTAAACCACTCCCTAGTTTTAAAACCAAAAATAGACAGGAATATTTGTAAAATACATTATGTGAATAAGCATCTTTGATACCCACTTTTATCATCCAACAATCTCAATGAAGGACCTTGGAAGAAAGACTGAGATGGAAAAGATCTAAAATTAGCTTCCAATCTCATGCTTTCTTTGGTATCATAAAATAATGAGAATAAAACTACAAGAACACTGGAAGTACCTCTTCAATAATACATAAGAACAACATATGAAACATCCTGATTAAAAAACTGAATACAAAGTGGATAAGTATGGAAGAGGAACACAAAGTGAAAGATATGAAAATGGAAAAGGTTCAGGAAAGCAGGTACAAAACCAAAGTGAAGATTCTGTCGAAATCAATGATCACAAAGTAATGGATTCCACAGATGAATGCACAATCCCAAATAGTTCTACTCCAAAATACATGGAGAATGAACCATTTGAAAGTAAAGAAACTCACTGACTGAGTAGAGATGGCCCACCCTGTTTGTATCTTTGTATCTCAACAAAGAAGAAACCAAAAAAACAAGAAATATTAGAAGTAACAGCAGCAAAAGTGGATAATTTAGGAAAATGAATAGTACTACCTGGATATCAAACTGTAATACAATAATTATAAGTAATATGTGAAGTCCCAAGCCTATTCAGTTCTTGCTGATAAGCTTCACCTGATTTAGAAACCAATTCTGTAGAAATACCAAACAAATCAACAGTTTGCAAGAAAGAAGTCTACTGGAAATCAACAGTGATATCAGATAAAAGATGAATCCAATGCAAAATAGTTCAAAGATTGAATACATCACATACAAGCTGCATGTCAAAATAAACACCAGAGAAACATGTAAATCTAATTTCTCTTCCTGAGAAAAAGAATCAGAAGAACAAGAATAACTTACAGCCATTAACTGGGCTGAGAAAGAAGGATAAAAAATGACAAACGTATTGCACAAAAATACTGAAATGAAAAAAGGGCAGAAAACCATGTGTACATCCACCTACAATCCAACGGGAGGATTTAAAGTTTGAGTTGAGAAATGAACAGAATACAATAACCCTGTTAAAAGGTAAAAAAAAACAACCTTTAAGTGCCTAAATTCCTAAAAGCATTAGCAGTAGTTTGAATGTTGACATAAAGAGAAAGAAATAAGGATTCAGGATTTTAAAATGGCATCCTCTATCAACACACTAGACCTTCAGGTGTAACAGAAACATATTTAATATTTAAAATGTTACATACTTTGGAAAGAAGAAAATGAGTTCAGCAGAAGCTTCGTTAGGACTAGGGCTGAAAATCTTGCTTTTCAGATAAATAGTAATTTTAGAAGCAAAGATGACAATTTGTTACATTCAATGCAGGATACAACTTGTGTATCTACAAGGCTTTCTTTAGTGTAGAACATCTTGTCATTGCAGCACTTCCCAATACATTGAAGTTATTGGCATGAATTCCAAATCCAAAGTATTTCAAACAGTGATAAAGAAAGGTCATCTGATTATATAGTGTATTTTGCACATGCTCTTCAGTTACTGAGCTCAAACAAAGAACTGTACAGCTCCCATAATTCATGAGCTCAAACAACAAATTTTATAGCTCACATAACCATAGCTACACATTGGACATGTAAATTTATGGATGATATAACAGCAATGTATTTTATGGATCCTGTCTTTAAAATACTTACATGTACAGCATAATGCTTTGGAAACAATTCTAAACTTGATTTGTGAATAAATTTTGTTATTCAAAATCACTTCAATAATAATTTTGTTCAATTCTCAGTGATGTTGAGAAAACCCACTTGTGGAGAAAAATATATATGTAAAAATGGCTCATTTGGGTTGAGAAAATTTTTTATGTAGAGGAGTGAACAATGTTTCAACCTTTTTCGGTCATCGTCAGGCTCACAAAGAAAGGAAGAGGTAATTGACTGGAAGCTGACCACATGTTTGAAAGGGGTTGTGTAACTGTTACACAACCCCTTTCAAACATGTTTAACTGTTCAACATTGTTCAATTCTATTGCATATTTGTCAGCAAAAGGCAGAACATAATAAACTACTTCTTTAAACACATTTATTGATTTTAGAAATGCACAGAGCTATTAAATAAGTCTTTAATAATTTTATAAATTAACTGTAAAGGAAAACTATTTTTTGTGAATAACCTTTATATTGTGTACTTCTTCATGGAATTCAAAAAAGGAACTAACTATATTATAAGCTCGAGGAATTAAATAATTAAATAAGTTCTTGAATAAAAAGTTCTTGAGTAAAAAAACTATCAAAATAAAAATATTTCCCAGACAAAGGTGAAAAATCCTGAGCATAAAAAACAGCTTCTTCATGAATAGAAGAAGAAAGACAGTAATGACTTTTTCTTTTGCAATCCAAGAAATCCTTAGACTCACCAGGGACTTGGCAGTCACCTGCACAGCAGGCAAAGACTGATGAAATAAGGTTTCAGCAGAAGCAGAAAGATTACAGTCAAGAACAAAGGCAGTAAAAGAACCAAGAAAAGCAGGAACAGAAATATTAGTTTCAGAAGTAATGTAAACTTCAGAATTTATGATGAAAAAAAGGTTGCATTGTATGAAACGAACAGCACACCTGACAACTGATAATGACGAACAGCACACCTGACAACTGATAATGAAGCAGAGCTCATCTGAAATTAATTGGTGCTTGCACAATAAACAAGAATTGAGAATTTTGCACCACATTCTCTTGACAGCATGAGTTCAAACTTCTAACTGGTTTTCAATATTTCACAGGTAAGCCTGTATGATTTAAAATATGACTTCTAGATCACAGGAGAATATGACAATTTAATCATGATACTAGGTATCAAATTTGGCTAATTACAACTTGCCTCTTGAATGGAGTTGACTTGAAGAAAGGCATGTTGGTCTGATAAATCTTTTTCAGATCTTCCCATACATTTAAGTTCATGCTTTCTTCTGAAATACTGTAAATAAGAGTAAAATAAGATAACAGAGATGAGAAATTGCTTATTTATTGATTTTTCTTTTAAAGCTTTATTGCAAACAATAACTCTGAAAAAATGTTTACCTCACATAAGTAAAGAGTTGGCTAAGGTTGAAGATTACTTATTCCAGAATTCTAATATTGAGCAGATCAGCAGCATGCTGAAAATGTAATTAACAAACTGGAAGTTTCACAGGTTATTCCACTTAAAGCTAAACTTAGTAATTCGTAAAAAAACATTTATCCACTATACAAGAAAAATATATCTTACTAGTTCTTTTATCAAAATAAAAAATTAGCCATTTAGCCAAACACACTTCTAACAACCAAACAGCAATCTAACATTTCTAAATTTCTTTGTTAGTAGTTCTCACTCTTCAAATTATAATTTTTTTTTAAATATGATTTTAGCTAATTTGGTGTTACACCTTAACAAGTTTGTTTTCCCTTTAGTTTTGCTATACACTATATATTCCACTACAGATTTCAATGTACTGACAACCTCGAAAGATAAACACACACAATGCCAGAGAAGAATATATGATGTTTCTTATAAGACAGAACTTTAAAAAGTACACAAAGAAAATTTTCTAAACATGTTTTAAAACAAATCTGTAATGTCATTAAAAATGAATAATAAAATTTATTGAAAATACTCTATTGTATGTCCTTTACTTTAGTAACTAGAAATTCAGTGTAAACATGAATCTTGTTCATTAATATGCTTTGCATTTCTCTTCATATATGGCAGTTGCTTATATTTATACAGAAATGTCTTATAAATCTATTAATTAGTGATATTTATTGTCTCTTCCAAGCATTGCCCAGCATTTATATAAAAAAATAAAAACTGTTCTAGTCTACAGAAATTTTACAACTTAAAAAAACAACAAAAAAAACCTTTTGACCTCTCAGAATTTAAATACTGTTGAAAATACTAAAGGTATCACAATTTCATATTGAAAATTAATAACTTGAGTTCAGCACAACTTGCTAAGAGCAATTGATTGACACATGGTAGGTTAAGGTATTACATGTTTTCTGCTCCCTAAGTTAATAGATTTCCCATTTTCGGAGTATTTTGTGTTGGTTTGAGGTTTGAAAATTGGTTAGAAAAGATCCATTAAGTGTTTCTAACTAGTTAATTACTGTTAATAATATCATGGTGTTCTTCGTAATGAAAGATTAAAGTAGCATGAACCATTATAGATATCAGTAGTATTTTTGTTTTGAGTAAAGATGGGGTGTTCTGAGAGCTTGACATCCTCTTTGTTAACTTGAGAATGGCCTTCAGTGACATGAATAGCAGGTGCACTTAGAGAAATAATACTCTATGTGTTACTGTGTTTTTCAGATTTTATCTTTCAATAGAGATCACATCTTTGTAGAGATTTGAAAATGACTAATGTTTTGTTTTGGTTTTCACTTGTTACTTTGAGTTGTAATATTTAATTAGCCTCTTTTTTGCTTTTTTCTAATTGGCATTTGTTAAAACATTTCACTTGAATCTCAACTTCAAGCTTAAACTGTTGAGAGAAACTTATCTTCACAGCACTTAAATATTTTTTTTTCTCCTGTTACTCAATTAAAAATACTTCTATGTTTAGTTTCAATTTTATTTGGAATGTTATAATAAAGAATAATAAATAACTGTGAAAACTTCTACTTATATTCATACGATTTCACATGCTGTTTCCATGCAGCAGAACTCTCAACTTATGGGAGTGCAACACAGCTCCATGGGTAATGACTTCCCATACACTTCTCACCTTTGAATCCTCATTCTTTGAAGAATCAATTAAAAAATGTGCACCAGAAAGTGGGGAGGATGGGAGAAAATGTGTGAGGGAGTATCTACTGCAAATACATTTTCAAACATGAAAAATGATAACTTCTAACAAAACTTAGTTAGAATCTCACACTGAGATGGAGGAAGAAACAGTGAAAATATTATTTAGATGAGCTCCCTTAAGAAATCATCTAAAAAAAACCCATGAGATGTGACATCTAATGGTGGGAGCACACTTACAAAAAAACCCACATCTTGCCTAAATCAGGGTATATTCTGTACTTGTATAAGAGAATGGAAGAGACGAAGATGCTAAATCAAAGCACACAATAGTGTATCATGAGGCTAAAACAACCTGTAGGACACAGTGCATGTTATTAACAAAAGTGGCAGTGTAGCAATTTTCTACTTTTTATAGCTCAGACTGTGGTAGTCCAAGCGATCACATATTTTCAGTAAATTCTTACTACACTTTTCCATTCAGTAATACTTGAAATACTGGTAGGGTTTCTTCCTATTTCTTTCCTTCACACCAAAAGTATGAAAACTTTATGAGACAAAAAAACTTAATTCTTTTCAATTTTTTAAAAATTTGATACTCTGATAGATATTTACAACCTACAATTAGAAGTCTTATTTGGTGTAAATATAAGTCACATGTACAAAGTTATTTAAAAAAAAATTGCTCAAATTTGATGAAAAGTTATGTGCACACCTATACAAGAAATCATGTGAGATATTGGTCTAAAACATTTACTACAGCTTCACCTCAGGGTAAAAATGGACAGTTTTCAATTTTTTCTTCTTTGGATTAAAGATGGCTGATTTAGAGCAGCAAAGCAATAAGGTAAAGGGATGTGCAGATACATAAATACCGGTTAGGCCAATCAAACTAGATTAGCAGTTTCTAGCTCAAGTTTACAAAACAATAATATGGATAGATCATTATTACTGATTACACTATGTAACAAAATTTATACTTGCTGTTGTTCCTGGGCAGAAAATGTAGTTTCCCAATTGCTTATGCCTAAGGTAAATGGAAAAAGACCTATTTTTCTCTTCAAACTTTGCTTTTGTGACCTGGGAGAGTATAACAATATGATGGGAGACTATATTTGGAGGCTGATACGTGAAAGAGATCTACATTACAATCGCAAATCTCAAAAAACTACCCACTTCTAAACATTTTTGTATAATTTTAGTATAAATACATGTAAATCTTGATTCATATGTTGTTTTATTCAGACCTTATGTAAATGAAAATGTGCAAATTTGCCCATTTTTACATCAAAAATAGGTTAATTTCTAAATTTCATTATTCATGTCACAAAAGCAAAGTTTGAAGGGAATAATAGCCATTTTCTGTACTTTTACAATATAAGCAATTAAGAAATAACACATACTATCCAGGAACAAAATTTGTGTTACACAGCATTATTGCATGCCAACTTATCAGGACAAATTTACTAAATGTCATGAAATTATACTAATTAAAGAGCATTTAGCATCACATTACATTAGCTTATATGATTGGCATAAATAATGATATTTGATATGGCTGTACCAACTACATGGGATGAAGACAAAAAAATGTTAATTTAAGTTCCATGGTATTGCTATAAAGGGAGCTATTAACACTATTTTACAGAAGAAAACTACTAGCATGTATTTTAAAGGATTTGGTTAGTTCTGTAAAGGAAAGGCCTCTTCTGAATAATAAGATTGTGACCCTAAAGCTAATGTTAGTTACTATGAAGTGTCACTTTCTTACTTGCTGTGGTTTGTTGATGTGTATTGACAAAACATCATAATGTCTAATAACAAATACCTTAGGTGTGAAAAACAAAGTGGTGAAACAATGAATGAGCATACAACTTAAAGGAATGAAATAAAAATTGGTAGTCAAACTTGTAGATACACTTGTATCAGTTTTAAAAATTTCTCAGCAAATATTCATTCATTAGTTAGCTAGGCCTCACATTTTGTTTTACCTACTATCATGCCTCAAGCTGAACAAAAATTGTGTCCTGGCTATCCCATGAATGAATATTTACTGTAAACTTCCTATTAAAGCTATAATGATAGTTGCCAGTTCGGTCCCCAGTATTGATTTAATTCCTTTAGACTGTATGACCAATTTTTTTTTGCAGCACCTTTCGTTCACATTTAAGGTGTTTTTGATTAGATTTGTGCTATAAGAATAGCTGTTCAAGTACTCACGTACAAGATGTCATACAGTCAATAGATTGTAGTGAGTTAGGAACTTGTTCAGATTGTACCTTGTATTCCTACATCCTTTACTCTCAGACTTGAAGGGTTAAAAGCAGCTGTGAAAGAAGGGCTCTTGCAATAAGTACTTGATAAGAGAGTCTGAGGAATCTAAAGTATGAAAATCTGAATGACAGTGACCACAGACAAGAAGAAGGAAAACTATATCTAGAGAAAGAGATGGTACACTAATTAAGTTGCTATAGGTTTGAATAGGTGTTGGGTAAGAGCATGGTAAACCACATTTAGATTCCAATCAGCTAAGAGAGTAGAATAAAGAGGAAATGGAAGAGAACATAAGTGACAGGTGAAGGAAATATCCTGTAGTATTAGAGAAGGCAGAATCTAGTAGATAATGCCATGCAATAACCACTGATGGTAGAGACAAACAAGCCACAGTCATAAAGCCATGTAAAGGAGGAGGTCATATGTTACAAAGTAAGTTGGTATAAAGGTACACAGGCAACAAGAGTGGGACAATAGGAAAGTAACATGAATGAATAGTTTGGCTTGATGAGTAATAAACCAGATATATCTTGTACAGAAAGATGAGGGCATGCCACTCCTTGATAAAAGAGTGAAAAGTGAGGCTGTATCAGATAAGATGATAAGACAGGAAGGGGAAGAGGAGGCTCGGTTGAAAGAAGACACAGCAATGGAAACCAAAGTTGGGTGGGCCAGTAAAGAACCACTTACAGGACCCTGCAAGAGACATCTCCAATCACAGCAAGGACCTGAGGAAGGAAGCAGAAAGGCCATAATGGCTGTGACCGAACTTGAAATACAGAAGAAGGGTATTTGGCATTGAGATGTGTGGCAAAAACATCTACTTTGGGAGTTATGAGTTGAGTACAGATCCAATATAATACTTGGGAGTATAAAGGCCATTCTATGAGAAGATGCAGTGTCTTAGAAAAAGTAGGTTAAGTGCACCTGCAACAAAGGCTGTTAGATGTACCCAACTGGAATGGGCCAAATTGGAATGTCCAATGTCTGAAAGCAAATGGTCCTAGAATGGGTGCCCTCTTAATCATTGATATGTGATATAAATATAGAATTGACTAATAGATCATTACTCATTAATCCATAAGAAAAGGAAGGAAGTGTGAGCATGCCCAATGGACAAGAAGCAATTCTAAATTGTTGATGTGTAGAGAATGCTTTTCCAGGCACCAAAATCCTGAAGTCAGGCTGTTGTTCAGAGACTCTCTATCTTGAGAGAGAATCATTCATAAATAGGTTAAGTTCTAGTACGGAAGGAGGTAAGGGAATGCTGTAGGTGGAGTTAGGGTGGTCTGTCTAGGCACCAAGCAAGATCCTTCTATAGATAAAAGAGGGAGGTGTATCAATGAATACAGTGATTTCTGAAAAGGTTCCATTGGTTGCAAAACATACACTGTAGGAGACACATTTGTATGCAGCCAAATGGAATGAGAGGTTCCAGAGAAACCATATTTCCCTCCCCCAAAAAATGATGGTAATAAAAACCCAGAGAGGAGTTTGAACACACTCAATAGTGCATTTCTGTAATAGGTCTAACACTGTTCCCTTGAAATGTTGAAGGCATTCAAGAGCTGATGGGCAATTAAAGAAGGCAGGTTGAGAATAAAGAAAGGTAGAATGGGGGGAAGGGATAGAAAACTATAGAAAATGCCAAGGAAGAGAATTTGAATAACCCTCCTGATTGCTAAGAAAAGTTCCCATAGATCTGCTGTCACTGGCATTTAGACTGTGAAGTGACACATGGGGTAAAAGTAGGAGAGAAAAAGGTAGAAGGTCTGAACAAAGGAGCAGAACTGGGAGTGGGAGAAGGATCAAGGTAAGGTACAGAGATGGTAAGGCAAGGTTGGAATGGATGGAAAATTACAGATAGGTAAGACAAGTGATGGGCAGCTTTAGTAAAATTGAAGTCTCTCAGAAAGATGTATGGAAGACAAACTTCAGACAGGAAAGTATATCTTCCCCAGAGGTCCCAACAACATAGGTGAAAGGAGGAAAAGCAGAGGAGGTTGAATAGACTATGGTATAAAAAAAAAAGAAAAAAGAGGGTAATTTAAATTCCCCAGGAAAGTCATCAAAGGAGCAGTAAAAGGAATTTGTCTCAAAATGAAGTGATAAGAGATATTACAGAAGGATAGTAAGAAAGGCTCACAGATGGGAAAATTGAACACTAGAATGAAAAAAAGCAGATAATGAATGTACATCAAACTGACAAAAGAGATTCCAAAGACTACGAATCCAGGATCAGAAAATTGGAGTGACTGTAGGCTAGAACTAAGGAGTTACACAGGCAAGAAGGACTGAGCATAAGGCAAGGGGGTTGATATTGATCCAGAAAAAAACTAGCATTTACAGCTATATCTGAGGGAAGAGAAAAACAAATATCATGAGGAAAAGGATTATGTGAAAGTGAATGAAAAGTGTCAAATATAATGTAGTAAGAAGAAGGCTGTACATTCTTGGGATATTAGGTTATAAATGACAGAGGAGGATCACATTCTTCATTAACTCAATCAATAAGGGCTTGGTCAATTTGTCCAACCACATGACCTCTTTGTACTTGTTTAAAGTCTTTGTAGATTTAATACTTATAACTTTTAATATAATGTATATATCTTTACAAAATTTGGCACTCTTTCAGTTAACATTACTAATTTTTCACATACAAAAAAATCATATTTTTAGTGAAGTACTTTTAATAAACTAAAAAAAAAATTTGCACATGAATATACTGAGTATCTGTTTTGAATAAGTCCATGTGCAAAGTAATTTTCATGTTAAGACTATAAACACTTTTACTCATATCTAAAACCTCAAATTTCCTCTGTGTGATTCATATAACCTTCTAAATACATTTCATGTATTTTTTCAGTACAACTTCATATTTTATTTGTTATTTTCTCTACCTTATTTCAAAATAAGATCAGTTAATTTGATCAACCTTGTAACCATCCAAAAAAAATAAATGAAATATGTTTAAAATTACCATTTCTTCTTTCCAGAATGAATTCTAATTGTATCATGAAACTAAATTTGTTTATCATAAGTTACTTTAAGTTTGTGACAGTATACGACTATTTATAATTAAATTTTATTGTCTTATTTCTTTTGAACTGTATTTAACTATTATCCTCACCATTATAATTTGTAAAACACATGTGTAGCTCACATTATGCTATCGGTTTACTTTACCCATGAGTTACTATAAGTTGCTTATGTGCCTGCCTCATGAAATATTTTTATTAAAAATTATTTATTTTACCCAATTGAATTTCAAGTAACCTAAAAAAAGACCCTATTTTTACATTTTAGTTATTTTTATAATAAGAACAAGAAATCAAGTACTTGCTCAAACTTTTTTTTTTGCTGTCCATTGTCAGTGAAATTTAAGCTTATTTTTTATACTTATTGTAGCAATGCACTAAATAATTTTTATCTAATTTAATAATGCACTAAATCACAGATTAATAACCAGCAAAAAGGAGCTAATTTCCTCTAACAATCACAATTTGTCTGGGTTTCAATATGACAAGAGCCATTAAAAATGCATCCAAACTAGCCATTGTGATTCTCATGGGTACCAAAGTCATATTATAAGTGAAATTAACATTTATCTATTCAGAAAATAATGTTATAAGGTATGCCACTCATTTGATAGATGAAACCTTTAACTTTCTCTTGGGTACAGGTAATATATATAATTAAAGATAAGATAGAACTACTAACAATTCCTGAAAGAGAGGATGTGAGAGGAGTGGTCTGATTTTTATTTGATAATTTTGTAATCAAACAAAATTGAAGGCTACAAAAATTATGATGTGTCTGAGCAATGATACTTACTTGGTGAGTAATTTATGTTTAGTTCTGTATCATTTCAAAGGGTAGTGGATAAAATAGAGCAGACAAAATGCCTAAAGAAATAATGTCACATGTGTCAAACTAGGGTAAATGCAGGATTTTTTTTAATATACTGACTTGTAGGATTAAGGTTTTTATGCTATTAAAATATGGATTATTAGTTAAGATTTTATGTTATACTAATTGATATAACATAAACAAAAAGTAATGTAATAAAATTTTAAATGTAAGGCATTAAAACTTTGTGTCCCGCACAGAAAAGGACACTGGTGGTAAGAGGGTTAAGAACTGTTCAAAATGCAAAACCTTGAGGTGATAAAAGGTGTTTGAATTTGTCACCACATTGGAAAACAAAGGAAGGGATGGGAGCTGAGGCTCCTAGTTGCATGATGAACCCCACCAAACAAAGGAGGATGACCATTATGCCTTGTATAGATAAAGAACTTCCAGAAGCAACTGTGGTAGTTGGTTCTGTGCAAGGAAAGTTTTTTACTCACACCAGAACTAGTAGTATTCACATTAAATCATGAATTTACCCAGAGTATAATTAAACACAAGCTAAGCAGAGAAATAAAAACTGTAACACACCATTTCACAACATTGCTGAGGAAAAGAATATGGATTCATAAGTGTGAAGTGTATATGGGAAGTTAGTGCATATGAAGGTGAGTCACACTCTTATTTGTGAAGAGTTTAGCTGCATAATGATATTATCATGCAGTGGCAAAAATTCATGTGGAATCATGGGAAATTAGATGGGAGTTTTCATAATGCTGATAGCTTGCAAGTCTCTTTGGCAAAATGCATGAACACATGAAAAAGAAAGCTCATTTGTGTGCTGTAGAGTTGAGTATTCATTTTGGAAGTTGAGATCATCTTACCTGAAAATATATTTCTGACAATACTCTATCTTTTGCACCAAAAAAGCAGTTATCTCATGTATACTGCTGCATAACTTCCTGCAAGCTTTGAACAAAGCTCCCATTCTTACACATGCCTATGTGTATTGTACCAAGTTATGATTTAATCAACATTAGACTACATCTCTCCATCAACAGAAAAGTGACAAGATCTCCATGCACACTGATCTTCATGAGAATAGCAAGAGAATAGAGAGATCTTCTTGATGAGGTAAACTAAATGCATCAACGTAAGTAGGAAGAAAGGGAGGTAGTGCAGAAAAATATTAATATAAAAATACATTTCCAGGTAAAAAAACATATCAACTCGAGAAATGCTATTCACCTCCCTGCACCCTAAAGAGCTAGAATATCATAATGAAAATGGCAGAGGAATCAGTGCAAGAAATAACAAGGATTAGCTCCTTTCTAAAAACAACGTAAAAAAGGGAAAGTGCAAGAAGTGTGACATCCAGGAGGCAGGGGGTGACCCTAGTGGGACAGCATTCAGTGGGAAAATACACATCAAGCTCCAGCAGGGATAAATTATCACTGGATAAAGGTAGTAAAGCAAAAAATATTAGTGCTAACATGTCATTAAGGTAGACAAAATGGCAGATTTATCAACTGCCCATTATCTCACTAGTGGACAGTTGAGCATGAGTGTGTAGTGTGGCTAGAACCACACATCAAGTTGTTCTGTATTAGAAAAATACTAACAAGAGATACACACTCCAAAAATAAAACATAATAGCATCCTACATCTGTAGACTAGGGTACACCTAAGTCCCATCTAGCTGAACCTAATCATCAGAAATGGCTTTGTTCATAACACAGTGAGGTATCCTGTACTACAAAACCAGGTAACATCCTAGTCCTGTTTCACGAAATGGTGGGTGTATCAGCTGAATCTCATATCAGTGGAATTGCAATGCCCATTGAGAAACTCTCCATATCAATTTCTGCAGCAGCTTGGGACTAACGAAGCATGGATTCTCTTGAACTCCACTAGAATAAGGGGGATTTCATACAGGTGAATAAGCTTGAAGGGGTAAATGAACCATTGTCATGAGGCACAGTAATCTGAAAGTAGGTCCCAAGCTAAAAGAGAATGCAATAGGTTAATGTAATTAAAAGCATTGGATGCAAATCAGGTGTGAAAGAAGGTATACACATAGTGCTGTATTTTTTTTCAAGCACAGAATAGCATACAAAATACATATGGATACTGCTGCAGCAGTCTTGTTGAAAACTCCAATTGAATTATGTGCATTGAGCTGTGGATAATGAATTAACACTTTCTCCACTCCCCTGGTGGATGCAGATTTTGGGTAAGAATTCCCCATGAGGCAACACTGGCTAATCATTAAGTTACATCATTTCCACAATATAGATATATATGTTAAATGAGAAAACAGTAGTTATGAGACCTGAAATAAATCACCATCTAAGCCATAATGAAGAACGGAGAAAGATACCTGGTAGGAGAAAAAATAAACTGCTCCACAGGTTATGGTAAGAAATATCTCTGATACACCAGGCACATAATTTTAGAGTAGAAGGAAGCTACAAAAACTGTGATGACAGGAACCTTATAATAGGATGGAATGTACAAAAAAAACAAACCAGAGGATGGAGAAACCACCCAGTGGGAAGGATCCAGGATTGAGACACTCAATTTACAACCAAGACCCAAATATTCATGACACAAAAGAAAAAATCTAGCCAAAAAGTAGAAATCTCAAGAGTTATATATTTAAAAACAGCTGGTATGAGTAGAGAAAGCACTAATAGAGGAGTGAACAACGTTTCGACCTTCTTCAGTCATCTTCAGGTTCACAAAGAAAGAAAGGGTTACTGACCGGTAGCTTACCATGTGTTTAAAGGCAGTTGTGTAATTGAGTGTAGGAATGTAGAGGGAATGCTTATATGTTGGATATATTTATTAATATAGGTATAAAGGTGTTCCTTTATATTGGTTTATTTTGGGCTTGCGTTGTTCTATAAGTAAAGCTTCTTTAATTTTGCATTTGTTTATGTTTGTTTCTCCATTTAGTATTTGGGTGTTTTCTATGGTTATGTTGTGTTTATTTGATTTGCAGTGTTTGAAAACGTGTGAAGGTGACTTTCTGTGTTCTTTGAATCTGGTTTCCATTTTTCTACTTGTTTTTCCAATACAGAAGTCGTGGCAGTTATCACATTGTATTTTATAAATAATGTTGGTGTTGTGTTTGTCAGTGTAGTTTTCACATAGTATAGATCTTAGTTTTGTGCCTGGTTTTTGAATAAATTTGGTATTAACTGGAATGTCATATTTTGTTGCTAGTTTTTGCCAAATGTTGGTTATTTTTCTGCTCGTGTCGGGAATATATGGTATGCAGCCATATATGGTATCGTGACTTTTTAAATGATAGGGTATATTTACTTTTGTTAGCTGATCTTGTTAATATACCCCACAATTTAAAAAATTAGGAAACTATACATGGCTGTATACCATATATTCCTGATATCAGCAGAAAAATAACCAACATTTGGCAAAACCTAGCAACAAAACATGACATTCCAGTAAATACTATATTTATTCATAAACCAGGTACAAAACTAAGATACATACTATGTAAAAACTACACTGACAAACACGACACCAACATTATTTATAAAATACAATTGAAAATGAAAACCAGATTCAAAGAACATAAAAAATCACCTTTACACGTTTTTGGACACTACAAACCAAATAAACACAACATAACCATAGAAGACACCCAAATATTAAATAAAGAAACAAACATAAAGAAGCAAAATTAAAGAAGCCTTACTTATACAACAACTCAAGCCCAAAATAAACCAATATAAAGAAACACCTTTATACCTATATTAATAAATATATCCAACGTATAAGCATTCCCTCTACATTCCTACATTCAATTACACAACTGCCCTCAAACATGTGGTCAGCTACCAGTCAGTAACCCTTTCTTTCTTTGTGAACCTGATGTTGACCGAAGAAGGTTGAAACGTTGTTCGCTCCTCTATTAATGGTTTCTCTACCCATACCAGTCGTTTTTAAACATATAATTTTCTCTATACGTGGGTTTTCTCATCATCATGAGACTCAAGGGTTATTGACTTCCTGTTGAGGAAAGGCAGAAACAACAGAGGTAGTCTGAACATATTGTGACAAGACAACTAGACAGAAGAGACTGATGATGATGGTAAGCTTATGAGTAAGCTGCCAGCTTAATAATGTAGAGACAATGAAACTTCACTCATGAAGACAAAGTATCAAAAACAAATAAGATATTCAGAAGTGAACCTGCGGGGAATAGAGGAAGTGGGAAGATGTGATTGTATGATTGGTTGCTGTTAAACACAAACCAAACACAAAATGCCACCACAGAGGTATAAACCTACATGTGCATGTTAAAAGAGTAAACAACCGAGCTAACTAGTGAGGCAAGGTAAGAGGGACATGCAGGGTTGTGTGGAAGTGAGTAAAACACTACAATTGTGAGAGTTGAAAGGAAGACAATGCATCTCTAGAAATCTTTTACTAAAAAACGAGAAACCACTCAAGGATACTTGGATACAAGAGACTCAGGAGATAAATTGCAAAAAGACTTATGCAGGAAGTGAAGGAGACATGAGAGCTCTGGTACCAAATGCTACATGTCACACAGACAGAGAAGTAGATCGAGTCTACACTTCAGACACACTGAGAAAAAATCCCAGTAGATGAAATACAGAGTGTGGGTTGAGACCAAAATAGAGCTAAATCAGCCAATTCAAATGAGGCAATGCCAGAAGTAGAAGGAAGTTTATAACAAAAGAAAGTATATTGCAATAGGTAAGTACAGGCCAAATGACCACAAAGTAGTGGAGCAATAAGGCTCAAGAATGTAATCTCCAAGAAAAACTCATCATATAAGATAATTAAAATAAAAGTTGTAGCAGATATGGTTAAAATTTAGTATTGCTCTTTCAGCTAAAAACAAAAATTAAGGAAAGCAAACCTACATAAAGAATAATAAAAATTGTTAAAACAAGTACAAAAAGTCAGGTAAATCAATGAAAACAAAGATTCATCTGAAGGTAAGTGGTGCTGAGAAAGAAATGACCCTATTTTCACATGAAGCTAGAGCTCATTCGAATTAATTCTTATTGAAGTATGTCTTGCTATCCTACTTGTAGTGGGCTGTAGTCTAATAATGATTAAATCTTAGGTGTATT